>NC_136629.1:4248626-4408626 GCF_933228915.1 Telmatherina bonti
ATATATATATATATATATATATATATATATATATATATATATATATATATATATATATATATATATATATATATATATATATATATATATATATACATATATACATATATACATGTTTGCCATATATATACATACATACATATATATATATATATATATACATATATATACATACATACATATATATATATATATATATATATATATATATATATATACATATATACATATATACATGTTTGCAGGCTTCTCACCCGACTTCCTCCCACAGTCCAAGCACATGCATGTTGGCTGATTCTCTCCAGGAGAGAGTGACTGCTCTCTTCTGTGACGGACCAGGAACACCTCCATCTCCCCCTCCAACCTGCTTTTAAATTAGTGTGTCGATGCGATAAATGATCCCGTTATTGAGAGAAATGAGCAGCACGACAATTCTACTGGTTCCTGCAACTTGCAGGATCAATGCCATGGCTTTGTACGCGCCCACGTCTGTGCATTTTCTCTACGAATACATTACATATGATAAACAGACATCACTGAAAAATACATAATCATCCTAATTACCATCATCATCATCATGTGAGAAAATAAAATCATAAAGACCAAAAACAACCTGTTCAACGCTGACAAGTGAAGCTTCTTCTGGTTCCAGTGTGGGTCAGCACCTTCTCACATCCTCACATCTGAAGTGTTCCACTGAATCATGGCAAGCCCCGTCTGCAGCTTTCCCATTTATTCCAGCTAGGACGCGCCACGAGTCCTGCTGAAGACTCGCAGGTCCAGACCAGCTCAGAGTGCTTCATTCTTCACACCTGCAGGATCATCTAAGGGGCTCTCAACTAATCCATGGTTTTCTAATGATCCATTTCATCTTTTTCTCTTTCTGTCTCCAACGTCAAACAAGGTTTTCTCTCCTGCCGCTCCCAAGTCAGTATCCGCTCCCTCTGAGTGCATCCTGCTTGCGTTTGCTCTGTGGTTGCTTTGAGTGTTAAAGGCATGGTTTGGCCTTGCAGGTGGCTTTGCTCAGAGCATTTGGGAGTAAAACATCTGTTTTTTACCATTTTAATTATAATTGTATTTGATGATTGTAATTTAGAAGATAATAGCAGGCTGTTTTCAGTGTGATGGAGGTCAGGATGAAGCAGATTCTGATCAGATGAAGGACAGCGCTGAACGTCTGCCTGTCGTGTGTGTGTGTGTTGTTGTTGCATGGTGGTGTTTTGTTCTGGTTGCTGATGTGATGAAGATGAGCACCGTGATGCAGGAGAACACATCTGTTTCCTTCCTGCTGCAGATCAGTCTCCGACTGGGACTCATTTCTACCTCACTCTGATGCATCGAGTCAGCAAGAAATGCTGAGTTAAAGTTTGGTGACATAGCCAATGTGCTGGAAATAAAGTTTAACTTCACATCTTTAGATCAGCCGACCTGTAGTGTTCATGTTTGTGTGCCAGTTTCATTCAGAAACCAAATCCAGATCCCACCGGGGAAAAAAATTCACAAAATTAAACTTTACTCACATTGGAAACTGTAATGACGTAAGCCTCCTGTTTGCTGCCACTTTGTGGCAAAAAGAAGGAAGCAGTGAGGTCGTACAGTTCTGAAAGCTCAGAATAAATGACTGCATGAACACAATGGCAACAGCTAAAGATCCCAGAAGGATGTTATAACAGACAGAAATCTCACCAGAACCATGAGGGGATGGAAGGTTCTGGGAGAAAAACTTTATGCATCATGTAAAATTTGTTAAGAACAAACAGAATGACGACAAATCTAAGTCATGAACCCATGGAGATCTGGATCCATAGACCCGATCCCAGTCTGACCCAGAATCTTAAGAAACTCCTCAAGATGATCCAGAATCAGGTTCAGTAACGTGTAGGTCTCCATGTTCCTCCATGAACCTCCTACAACGTCTGGACTCCTGAAGATAAGACAATTTTCTACAGAGGGATCTCATCCCAGACTTGTAATCGGGCATCAAAAAAACCACTGGAACCAGACACAATGTTCCAGATGTGCTGGACTGGATTCAGGTCAAGCGAACAGGCCAGTTTTTAGCATCAAACCTTTGCTATGCTGGACCTGATGATACATTCCAACCATATGAAGTTGACCATTGTCCTGCATCAGAAGGAACCAAGTCCCACTGCAACATCTGGTCTGACATGGGTCTGAGGACCTCATCCTGGTACCTTGGGCTTGCAAATGGAGATCTGTGTGGTCCTCCAAGGATCGCCTCTCAAGGCCATCACTGACCCACAGGTTATACTGGAAGATTGTGCAGGCTGCAGAACATTCTGCACAGCGTCTCCAGACTGTCTCAGGTCTGCCACGTTTTCCATGTGAACCTGTTCCCATCTGTGAAGAGCACCCGGAGCCAATCAGCCAATCAGGCTGCACGGTGTTGGCCTGTGAGGACCAACTTGTGTTGGTGGGTTTGAGCAGAAACATGAACTTTACTGTCCTGTCCTTGCAGATGTCTCACACAGGTAACAAGGAAACATCAACTGGAGAACTGTAGGAGACACTTTACCACACAAGTACAAGTGTCGATCCGGCAGTGTGTGATCCTGCAAAGTAGATATGCTGTCAAGTTAACAAGGAGATCATCCTCAGCTGGGACAAACTGCGGAAAAAGACATCCCCCCTGTAAAAAAGGCGCGCCCACATACACACACACACAATCTGCTGCCAGGCCAAGCAGAGACATGACAGCGACAGACGTCTCATGTTACTCTAGCGATAAGGAAGGACATCTGATGTTACCTCTAGCGTTGACTACGTTGGCATACATCTTATGTTACTTCTAGCAGTGAGGAGGTTGGTATACGTCACATGTTACCTCTACCGTTGAGGAAGTCGGTATATGTCTTATGTTACCTTTAGCAGTGAGGACACCGTAAAACATCTCATGTTACCTATCGCGATGAGGACGTCAGTAGATGTCTCATGTTACCTCTAGCAGTGAAAACATCGGTAGACGTCTCATGTTGCCTCCAGCGGTGAGACGTCTCGTGTTACCTCTAGCAATGAGGAGGTCGGTAGACGTCTCGTGTTACCTCTAGCGGTGAGGAGGTCGGTAGACGTCTCGTGTTACCTCTAGCGGTGAGGAGGTCGGTAGACGTCTCGTGTTACCTCTAGCGGTGAGGAGGTCGGTAGACGTCTCGTGTTACCTCTAGCGGTGAGGAGGTCGGTAGACGTCTCGTGTTACCTCTAGCGGTGAGGAGGTCGGTAGACGTCTCGTGTTACCTCTAGCGGTGAGGAGGTCGGTAGACGTCTCGTGTTACCTCTAGCGGTGAGGAGGTCGGTAGACGTCTCGTGTTACCTCTAGCGGTGAGGAGGTCGGTAGACGTCTCGTGTTACCTCTAGCGGTGAGGAGGTCGGTAGACGTCTCGTGTTACCTCTAGCGGTGAGGAGGTCGGTAGACGTCTCGTGTTACCTCTAGCGGTGAGGAGGTCGGTAGACGTCTCGTGTTACCTCTAGCGGTGAGGAGGTCGGTAGACGTCTCGTGTTACCTCTAGCGGTGAGGAGGTCGGTAGACGTCTCGTGTTACCTCTAGCGGTGAGGAGGTCGGTAGACGTCTCGTGTTACCTCTAGCGGTGAGGAGGTCGGTAGACGTCTCGTGTTACCTCTAGCGGTGAGGAGGTCGGTAGACGTCTCGTGTTACCTCTAGCGGTGAGGAGGTCGGTAGACGTCTCGTGTTACCTCTAGCGGTGAGGAGGTCGGTAGACGTCTCGTGTTACCTCTAGCGGTGAGGAGGTCGGTAGACGTCTCGTGTTACCTCTAGCGGTGAGGAGGTCGGTAGACGTCTCGTGTTACCTCTAGCGGTGAGGAGGTCGGTAGACGTCTCGTGTTACCTCTAGCGGTGAGGAGGTCGGTAGACGTCTCGTGTTACCTCTAGCGGTGAGGAGGTCGGTAGACGTCTCGTGTTACCTCTAGCGGTGAGGAGGTCGGTAGACGTCTCGTGTTACCTCTAGCGGTGAGGAGGTCGGTAGACGTCTCGTGTTACCTCTAGCGGTGAGGAGGTCGGTAGACGTCTCATGTTACCTCTAGCAATGAGGTCGGTAGACGTCTCATGTTACCTCTAGTGGTGAGGAGGTCGGTAGACGTCTCGTGTTACCTCTAGCGGTGAGGAGGTCGGTAGACGTCTCGTGTTACCTCTAGCGGTGAGGAGGTCGGTAGACGTCTCATGTTACCTCTAGCAATGAGGTCGGTAGACGTCTCATGTTACCTCTAGTGGTGAGGAGGTCGGTAGACGTCTCGTGTTACCTCTAGCGGTGAGGAGGTCGGTAGACGTCTCGTGTTACCTCTAGCGGTGAGGAGGTCGGTAGACGTCTCATGTTACCTCTAGCAATGAGGTCGGTAGACGTCTCATGTTACCTCTAGCAATGAGGTCGGTAGACGTCTCATGTCTCAGGAAATTTTATGGGAATTTCTCACCAATATTCCACAAGCACCTTCGTGACATCAGAACTTGATGTTGAACAAGAACACCTGGCTCATCACTGGAACAGGAAGGAACCATCCTATCAACTCAGAAGTATGGAATTTTTAAAAATCTCTCAGAATACCAAAGAGTTCCTTTGGAACTAAGGGTCCAAGTCCGCCTCCTTAGGAACAACCCAACACCATCTTCCCCTCTCCATCAAACTGGTACCGTCGTCCTGGCAACCGCCCAACCCAGACTTGTCTGTCAGATTGCCAGATGAAGAAGCATGATTTATCACTCCAGAGAACACAGTTCCACTGTCCTAGAGTCCAGTGGTGGCGGTTTCACACCACTGCATCCATGCATTTGGCTCAGGTGGAGCAACTCACCATGGAAATCCAAACACCATGCTTTCTAGGCACTGCTGTGGAGCTTATCTGAAGACCACATGAAGCTTGGAGGTGTGCAGCAATTGAAAGTTGGAGACCTCTGTGCACTACACAACTGAGCGTCGACTGACCTGCTCTGTCATTTCACATGACGACTCCTTTCTGGCTGAGCTGCTGATGTTATCAGTTGCTTCATTTTTGCTATAAAACCGCTGATAGTGTGGAGGATGTCACCAGTGGGCTTGTTGCACAGATAGCATCCTGTCATGGTACAACAGTCACTGAGCTCCTAAGACCCATCCTGCATGCCGAGCTGCTGGATTTTATACATCTTTTTCGCAGAAATTTGCAGCTGAAATCTTTTTCAGTTCTGTGTGTTTTTACACTTTCACTGGAGGCCGTAGGTTTCCTGGTTCTCAAGAATCTTTGCATGTTCTGTGATGTTGGCTGTATGAACTTGGTCTGAGGCGTGTTTGGTGCGTGCATGGCCTGCTGTATGTTTTAAACACACCCCCATCAACTCCACCTCCATCTACCTCTTCCTCCCCATTCTGTCTTCCTCCACTTCCTCCCTCCGTCACCTTCCTCCACTCATCAGTGCCGGCTTCAACCCCAACATCCTGAAGGACACTGCCCTCTCCACCCATCAACCCATCGAGGTGACGGGCCCCGGCGGTAAGGCCACCATCATCCACGCTCAGTACAACACGCCCATCAGCATGTACTCGCAGGACGCCATCATGGACGCAATAGCAGGGCAGTCACAGGCCAAGGGGCATGATGCCGGGTAAGAGCACCTCCTCCTCCACTTTCTTCTCCTCCACCTCCTCCTCCTCCTCCACCTCCTTCTCCTCCTGCTTTCTCAGCTTTAGTCATCTTGGATATCAAAATTATTTTAATGGAGCAGAATTGTGCTAGAAAAAGCTCTAAAAGTGATGCTGCCATCATGATGTTGACCTGATTAGAGCATTTTGTCAAGGCTCTGCAGATACAGTCCTGTGAGAAAGTTCTTCATTTCTTCATCTCTGAGTTTGTTGTCGTCTTCATTTCTGGTCCTGATGAACAGTCTGCCAGCTTCCTGAAGGTCTTTCAATTAACACTTGAGTAGCAAAGAAACAAATTAGCAAAGAACTGGTTTAAACAGGATCTTTTGGTTCTTTGTCATGAAGATGCATCATCTCTTTCCGTTTCTTTAGTTTCATGTGTGAAAAGCAACAAAGATCAGACAGAAAGCAGGAAGTTAGCAGCAACAAGCTGATTCCCTGCTAGCCATTAGCTGTTAGCATCTCTCAGCATGGAGGCAGAAACTGGACACGTGGAGGACAAAAGAAGAAGACCTGAACCAGGACCCGACAGATGCATCTGGACCTTCAGCTGATCCATCTACTATTGGCTGAACCCTCATCAGAAATGGTCTCCATGGAAACGTGGCTGTCAGGAAGCCAGGAACAGCTCGGGTCACATGACCCAAGAACTGGACTGAAGATCAGTGAGAACAGGTCTGATGGAGGGACGGCTCCTCCCCAGAACCCGGACCTCACTGGCTCTGATGGGAGGACAGATCTTCCACAGAAACCGAACCTTAGCTGGTCTGATGGAAGGACAGATCCTCCTGAGAACCCGGACCTCAGCAGATCCGATGGAGGGACAGGTCCTCACCAGAATCCGAACGTCTACATTACTGAAGCAGAGTGGATCGTCTGGACAAAGAACAGATCAAAATGCAGAAACATCTAAATAAGAGTTTTGGAAAGTCCATCAAGGATCCTGGAGAACGGTTCCTGAAGACCACTTAAAGAAGAAACAGAAAGCGTCTCTGAGAAGGTTGAGACTGGGTTGAATAAAATGAGTCCCTTTAAGCTCCTTTGAACTGGGCCGACTCTGGTTCTGATTAAGAGATTGAGTTCATTTTAATGATTGAACATGTTTCATCATGTTTTCTGGACAATGAACGAAATGAGGCTCGATCGGGACTTTGTGTCTTTTCAGAGTTAAATAAAAGGTAATACTCCTTTAATTTGTGTTTATTCTTAAATGTACGATGTCTGAGTGTTCCACTCCTTTTCCATGTTCATCTTCTCACTTTATTTACTATCATGTTTCCTTCCAAACTGTGTTGACTCGACACATAATTCAGCAGTCACATGCCTCTCAAATCCTCCTGCAGTCCTCTTCCCTCCCTTCATCCTCCCTTCCTCACTCCTTTGTTCAGACACGTCTTCATGTTCTGCAGTTTTGGTATTTCCCTCTAGTTCTATGGTTGTTTTGTTGTGATGTTTGCAAGCTGGTTGAATGCCATTGACTTGTTGTTGAACTGAAGTGATGGAGGACATGTGTCAGCTGGTGCCTAGCCGCCCATCGGTCATGACCCTGGTGACCGGTCAGTTTTCTCCTTGCAGCACAGCCTGCACATGAACAAGCATCAAACTTGGCCTGATGGAGGTGCATCGTTGTCTTAGCAGATGTTTGTGTCAAGAAGCAGGGATAAAAATGCAATATAACAGATGTGCACGTGTAGGGAGAACTTCCAGGTCATGTGACTTCTCTCCGATCGAGAAAAAAAATCAAACGAAAGCATTTCTGCAATCTGAATCAAAAATCTGAAAACTGATAAATGTTTCTGATCAGATTTTTCTTGTGTTTCAAATAATAACTAGAAATTTCACTCCTCCTGCAGAAGAGCGACTGTGAATGCCCTATTATGCTGAATGACTGAGAAGCAGCACAACCATTCAACTTGATTTATCAAGGTACCACATCAGGATTCAAACCCACGAATATGTTAGCAAGAGCCTGTTCTTTCAACCACTACACCAGCACAGTTCTAAGCTGCACTCACTATCAGCAGAAGAACTCAAGATTTAAATGGGTGAAGTAGCACACAAGAATCATTAGCTTGCTTTTGTCAGCATAAGGAGAAGAAGCACAACTATCGGACGTGATTTATCAAGATCCAGTAGCTGGATTTGAACCCACAACCTCTGAATAAAAGGCAAATCATTTTACCACATTTTACCACAACAGTTTATTGTGCCTTGGAATAACTTTGCCACCGGTGTGTAATCAGCAGAATTGCAAAAGGACGTGAAAAGTTGAACGACTGTCAAGAAGTTTAATATTAAACTGTGAGTTTTCTTCAATTTTTTTACATTGAAATAAACTTCTTCATCTTCATCTCCATTTTCAGCCACTTATCCGGGGTCGGGTCGCGGGGGCAGTAGCCTAAGCAGGGAAGCCCAGACTTCCCTCTCTCCAGCCACATTTGCCAACTCTGCGGGGGGGATCCCGAGGCATTCCCAGGCCAGCCGAGAGATATAATCCCTCCAGCGTGTCCTGGGTCTTCCCCGGGGTCTCCTCCCAGAGGGACGTGCCTGGAACACCTCACCAGGGAGGTCCAGGAGGCATCCTGACCAGATGCCCGATCCACCTCAACTGGTTCCTCTCGATGCGAAGGAGCAGCGGCTCTACTCTGATCTCCTCCCAGATGACCGAGCTCCTCACCCTATCTCTAAGGGAGAGCCCGGCCACCCTGCGGAGGAAACTCATTTCAGCCGCCTGTATACGAGATCTCCTTCTTTCGGTCACGACCCACAGCTCATGACCATAGGTGAGGTTAGGAACGTAGATCGACTGGTAAATCGAGAGCTTCACCTTCTGGCTCAGCTCCTTCTTCACCACGACAGACCGGCACAGAGTCCGCATTACTGCAGACGCCGCACCGATCCGTCTGTCGATCTCGCGCTCCATCCTTCCCTCACTCGTGAACAAGACCCCAAGATATTTAAACTCCTCCACTTGAGGCAGGACCTGACTCCCGACCCGGAGAGGGCAATCCACCCTATTCCGGCTGAGGACCATGGTCTCAGATTTGGAGGTGCTGATTCTCATCCCAGCCGCTTCACACTCGGCCGCGAATCGCTCAAGCGAGAGCTGGAGATCACGACCAGATGAAGCCAACAGGACCACGTCATCTGCAAAAAGCAGAGACTCAATGCTGGGGCCACCAAGTCGGATCCCCTCAACACCTCGGCTGCACCTAGAAATTCTGTCCATATAAGTTATGAACAGAATCGGTGATAAAGGGCAGCCTTGGCGGAGTCCAACCCTCACTGGAAACGAATCCGACTTACTACCAGCAATGCAGAACCAAGCTCTGACACCTGTCGTACAGGGACCGGACAGCTCGTACAAGAGGGTCCGGTACTCCCGGAGTACCCCCCACTGGAGCCCCCGGGGGACACAGTCGAATGCCTTCTCCAGGTTCACAAAGCACATGTAGACTGGTTGGGCAAACTCCCATGCCCCCTCCAGGACCCCAAAGAGGGTATAGAGCTGGTCCACTGTTCCGCGACCAGGACGAAAACCACACTGCTCCTCATCAATCTGGGATTCGTCTATCCGGCGGACCCTCCTCTCCAGGACCACTGAATAGACCTTACCAGGGAGGCTAAGGAGTGTGATTCCCCTATAATTGGAACACACCCTCCAGTCCCCCTTCTTAAAAAGGGGGACCACCACCCCAGTCTGCCAATCCAGCGGTACTGTCCCCGATGTCCACGCAATGCTGCAGAGGCGTGTCAGCCAGGACAGCCCCACAGCATCCAGAGCCTTAAGGAACTCCGGGCGGATCTCATCCACCCCCGGGGCCTTGCCGCCAAGGAGCTTTTTGACCACCTCAGCTATTTCAGCCCCAGAGATAGGAGAGTCCACCCCTGAGTCCACCAGCTCTGCTTCCTCATCAGAAGACGTGTTGGTATGATTGAGGAGGTCTTCGAAGTATTCCCTCCACCGACCTTACAGCCACAGCTCCGGCTGGCCGCCTCAGCAATAGAGACACGGAACACAGCCCATTCGGACTCAATGTCCCCCGCCTCACTCGGGACATGGTTGAAGCTCTGCTGAAGGTGGGAGTTGAAGCTCGCTCTGACGGGGGACTCAGCCAGACGTTCCCAGCAGACCCTCACAACACGTTTAGGCCTGCCAGATCTGATCAGCTTCCTCCCCCACCATCTGAGCCAACTCACCACCAGGTGGTGATCAGTTGAAGCTCCGCCCCCCTCTTCACCCGAGTGTCCAAGGCATGTGGACGCAGGTCCGACGATACGACTACAAAATCCATAATCAAACTGCGGCCCAGGGAATCCTGATGCCAGGTGTACATATGGACACTCTTATGTTGGAACATGGTGTTCGTTATGGACAATTCATGACGAGCACAGAAGTCCAATAACAAAACACCATTTGGGTTCAGAGGGGGGGACCATGCCTCCCAATCACTCCCATCCAGGTCTCACTGTCATTGCCCACGTGAGCATTGAAGTCCCCCAGCAGAACAATGGAGTCCCCAGAAGGAGCACCCTCCAGCACTCCCTCCAAGGACTCCAGAAAGGGTGGGTACTCTGAACTGCTGTTCGGTGCATAAGCACAGACAACAGTCAGGACCCGTCCCCCCACCCGGAGGCGGAGGGAATCTACCCTTTCATCCACCGGGGTAAACCCCAACGTGCAGGCACCAAGCTGGGGGCTGATGAGAATGCCCACACCTGCTCGGCGCCTCTCACCATGAGCAACTCCAGAGTGGAAGAAGGTCCAGCCCCTCTCGAGGGTTCTGGTTCCAGTCCAGTCCCTCTCCAGGGTACTGGTTCCAGAGCCCAAGTCATGCGTCGAGGTGAGTCCAACTATATCTAGCCGGAACCGCTCAACCTCGCGCACAAGCTCAGGCTCCTTCCCCACCAGAGAGGTGACGTTCCACGTCCCTAGAGCCAGCTTCTGCAGCCGGGGATCGGACCGCCAGGGTCCCCGCCCCTTGCTGCCGCCCAGCTCACACTGCACCCGACCCCTACGGCTCCTCCCGCAGATGGTGAGCCCACGGGAGGTGGGGCCCATGTAACCCTTTCGGGCTGAGCCCGACCGGGCCCCATGGGCAAAGGCCCGGCCATCAGACGCTCGCTGTCGTACCCCACCTCCAGGCCTGGCTCCAGAGGGGGGTCCCGGTGACCCGGGCAAGGGAACATTTCTGCCCCGGTTTGTCAGCATCATAGAGGTCTATGAGCCGTGCTTGGTCAGGTCCCTCCCCTAGACACCTGTTTGCCATGGGTGACCCTACCAGGGGCATAAAGCCCCCGACAACATAGCTGCTAGGATCTTCGGGACACACAAACCCCTCCACCACCATAAGGTGACGGCTCAGGGAGTGTTGAACACTTTGTATTAATTGTACAATTTCTGAAGACAGACATTGCTCAATGAGCATTCACAGTAATAACAACAATAACAGTGTCCATGAGTTGAAATGAAACTGAATGTTCTGAGAGTTTCTTCTCCTCTCTGATTCAAACAAGAACCCGATCTCATCTACGTGTCCTCCTTCTTCCGATCGTCTTCCAGAGCTTTATTGTTGTCATTCTACGTCAAATCTGCACTTTCAGCTGAAATATCTGAGTTCAGACCTGAAATAATAGAACAGAAACCAGAAACACCCCCAGGGCCCTCTGTCACCTTCTCTCAGACTAAATCCAATGTGTGCTGTGTTGACCCGGTTTGGTTTTGGGGGATGTGGTTACAGTTCTGTCCCAGGTAAAGAAAGGCTGGTGGACAGTGCCTCCCCAGTCTACCAGGCAGTCCAGAGCGCAGAAAAGGACCTGGATCTGACCGAGTGGGGCCGACACAGCACCAGCATGCAGTCCAAGTCCTTCAGGGTCCTGGCCCACATGACCCAAACCGGGTCCGGTAAGTGTTCCCATCTTCTCCCTGAAACAGAATCCATCAGCTGAATCTGGATCAGAACTTTGTTGCAGGAAAAGTCAGAGTGAAGGATGTGAATAAAAGTCAGATTCTCTGCTTTATTCTTTCTGTTGCAGCTCTGCAGCAGCAGCAGGAGCAGGAGGAGGTGATGAGGAGGAGCAGGTAGGCTGCAGACCTTCATCAGACCTCTGCTGACCCCCGGCCCATCACCTGTACACTGCACCCCAACCCCTGCACAAGTCCTGGCCTTGCAGCCCGCCTCACCTCAGCTGAGCTGCCCGCCTGTAAAAATCACCAATCAGAAAGCTCCTTCCTGAAACAGGCTCAACCCACTGTGTGTGTGCACAGGAAGAGGTTTGACAGGGAAATACCCCTGAGTGAGTTCAGGTGTGGATGTTGTGAAATGGTGAAATGGAAGATCAGATGGTGCCAACATGAAGGGAAACAGATTCCTGCTGCTTCTTCTCTTTCCATGACGAATGCATCACTGATCAACTCATCCCACAAACCAGTGTGTAATTTCCTGAACACTTGAAGGTGCAGCATGTTACAAAGTCAAAGATCAATGATTTCATCAAAAACTTCTTCACTAAACTAACTGTTTGGTTTTTTTTACATTCTCCTTGAATGTATAATTTATATTTACCTGCTGTGGGTCCGCAGCTGTCATATATCTGCCACCAAATTTACTACGATGTCTCTAAATGGACAAAATACCCGAAGCAGTGGTGACTTGTTTTATAGGAGGCAAAGCACTGTTAGGGAGGAGTAACGCTTTAAAAGGCAACCAGAATAGCTACTGCAGTCCAGTCATCGCTGCACCTGAGGCCACTAGACCCAGGCACTGATGTAAACATCTTCCTGCATGGAAGACCAGTGACAGCCACCGTACATGGCTCAGCGGCAGTGGCTGTAAGGTCCATGTCCGTCTGTGCACCTAGATCTCAGCGATTTTTACCTGCTCCACCTAGAAGAAGAAATGAAAGCAGAAGGTTTTCTCTGACAATTGATCACTCTGTGTTCACAAAAATTACAAGAAAAAGTCCAAAACTTCTCCCGAAGAAATAGATTTTTGAAATCAAGATCGTAGTTTAATTTTCAGTTGCCATGGAGATTCCACATTCTGGGACGATGATGTCACACGAAATTAAACTGAAAATGAATCAGAAAAATCATCAACCAAGCCTCTCCGATGCCCTCCATTCCTCCCAGTCGTAAGAAGTATACATGAGAACGTCACCGTTTCTGTTCTCTTTCACCCGACATGAACGTCATGTTTTCTCTATATTCTCCCTGCAGCGCACCCTACCTCCCGTTGTCTCCTGTTGCTTTTTCTTGGATTTTTCCCTTCCAGGCAGGAGACACAGGGTGCTTTATGTGAAGATTAAACAACGAGGAGCCGTGCATTAGACGGTTGTAATGTACGATGCGGAGTCTAGAACACCACGATTCGCAGTAAAGTGCATTATAATCATCTAAAGCACAGATCTGCATTGTTTAATCTGATTCTATTCTATACTACAGTCATGTAGCAGATGCTTTTATCCAAAGCGACCTACATGTGAGAGTCAGAACAACACAAGCAGGAAATCAAACAGTAGACGACCTCATAGGAAGGTGCAAGTGGACTGCTGGAGTCCAGTTGGACGCCAGGTGGACATGTAGAGATCCAGGCTCTTTTGTTTGTAAATGTTTTATAACAAATGTCTAAAAATTTCTTTTTTTTTTTTTTACAAAACTCACTAAATATATATATATATATATTTTAAAAAAAGGAACTATTTTATGTTGTCTCCATGTAGTTTTTATGCTAAACAACCACTGTCAAGCTACAACGCGTTTCTCTCAATCACCTGTGAAAAGCAGCTGTTCTGAACCAGTTGATTAACAAGATGCTATGGTGACGCCCATAACGGAGTGATATTACAGTGATTTAACTCACCAAACTACGTGTGCATTTAAGAAAAAAGAAAAGTAGAACAACAAAGGAGCACAGCAAACCTTTCTGCTGCTCGCGGTTGGAGAATGTTGAGTTTTAGTTTTCAAATAGCAGACATTTATTTGAGGATTTTGGAGTGTTTTTCATGTGCCACCCCTCTCAGATCCTCACCAGGACTTCCTTTGCTACCATAGCAACCAGTGACACAGGTCTTCCTTCTTTCTAACTTATTTCCGTCATGCATGTTTCATGGCAGCCATTGTCCAGCTTCCAGCAGGACAATTCAGACTGAAAACTTTCCCACTGAAAGCTTCCCATCTGCAACAGCCTATGGATAGCTGTTCCACAGCTTCTGGAAAAACCTAGACCATATTAGACTATGTCCTGCTAAAAAAAAAAAACTACAACACTAACCCACTGTAGAGTAAAACAATAGGATATTTAGATCCAATAGAAGTTCTTATATGTGCAACTTTTAATCTATAGTCCAGGTCTCTGAATAGCTACGACATTTAGACCTTTCAATTCTGGACTGAATTATTCTACACAGCATGTAGACTTTTTTCAATCCTTATTTCAATTTTTTTACAAATAGCATAAAGATTTAATAAAAACAATGTTTTTATTAAAACAATGTTTTAATAAAAACATTAACATTATTATTATTATTAAAACATTGTTTCTAATTCGTGGAATCTTTATTATATTTGTAAAAATGGAAATAAGGCTGATTTTATGGGTTTCTTTTGGATCTAGACCACATTCTCCCAGATCTGGCATGAAAATGACAATATTTGCACTGAAAGATTCTCCACAGAATGCAGATTCATTACAACACTTTTAATTAGTTGTGAAAATGAAAATAGAGCTCATTTTATGGATTTGTTGGACTCTAGATCAGGAATCACCAACTTCAGACCTCTTTGGCTAGAGTCCCACAGGTTTTAGATGTTTCCCTGCTGCAACAAACCTGATTCACATCAGTGGGTAGTGTAGAGGAGAACTTGTGGAGAACTTGACAAGAAGCTGTTTCAGAACATTTTCATTTTATTCCTGTGTGCTGCAGCAGTGAAACACCCAAAACCTGCAGGACCCGGAACCAATAGGTCTGGAGTCTGTGATCTCTGTCGTCTGATCCCCTGGCCTCTGTCACCTGGGTCCCTGGTCCCCTGGCCTCCTGGTCCCCCTGCCCTGCATGTTTTAAATGTTTCCATACTTACAAGTGCTTTACATAAAACATTTTAGGGAATCAAATATGGTGCAAAGAAACCATGAAAGGTGGCAAAAAAAAGCAAAAATCACAACAAATCATAATAAAATTATAAATTTAATTAAATTCAAATTAAATTTAAATAAATTCAATGTAATTAAACACCAAGGTTACATACAAACCTGGTCGGTGGTTTTAGGTGCCCAAGTCTCCAAGTGCCAGGATTGGATTGGGTAAGGTTATTTCAAGATATATCTAATAAAAGACGTATAACAAACAAAATAAGTAATTGATACTCAAAAAGGTGGGGGTGGAAGTATTCATGTTATGGTGGCAGTGGAGATGTGGACCCAAACGCAGAGATGAGGGAAACCAGGATACAGGTCGAAGATCGATTTATTCCCGGACTAGAGGAGGGCTGAACTAACAAAACTAACAAAATGAACCAACAAACACAACTGAAACAGAGGGGTATAAATACACTGGAAAACCAAACAGAAACAGGTGAAACAAATTAACTAAATGAACCCAGGTGAACTAAATCAATAGGAAATCTATGAAGCTAAACAAGAACCAAGGGAACTAAACAGGAAAAACTACAAAATAAAACAGGAAACCTGAACCAAGGAAAAAACACAAACAACCACATCATAACAATTCATAGCTGCACATCTTAACGAAATACCTTCCGCCTTGTAATTAGGACCTAAACCAGTTAAAGACCAGTCCATAAAGTCCCAACCCAGTTTTCCAGCCTGTGCAACAGGATTCTGTGATCTACAGTACCAACGCAGCACTGAGATCCAGCAGAACCGGGACTGATACTGGACCAGAATCAGTGATGTCCGTTAAGACTTGGACCTGAGCTGTTTCAGGTCTGGGAAGACTGAAATGAGTGGCTGAACAGTTCCATTAATCTGATCAGGTGTGCTGGAGGTGGAAACATGTAAAACATGCCGGACGAGGATTCCTGGGGTCCAGTCCTGAGAAACACCATGTGAGCCCATGTCAGCATTTAGACTCCTCAGATGTGGACCGACAGTTTCTGATATGAGAAACTTTCATTGTTATGAAAATGGAAATGAGCTGCAGGATGTGTGAGGAGGACCGTTCAGGCGTTGTGACGACGTTCTTCATCGTCTCCAGGTCGTTCTGTTTCTCTTCATGGTTCTTCTGTGTTTTTTAGTGACGAAACTCAGTTTCTGTTGATTCTGGGTCGTTTGAGGTCTGAACATTTGGTCTCTGGATGTCTGAACATTTGGTCTCTGGATGTCTGAACGTTTGGGGTCTCTTGATGTCTTAAAGTTTGGTCTCTGGATGTCTAAATGTTTGAGGTCTCTGGATGTCTGAATGTTTGAGGTCTCTGGATGTCTGAACGTTTGGTCTCTGGATGTCTGAACGTTTGGTCTCTGGAAGTCTGAACGTTTGGTCTCTGTATGTCTGAACGTTTGAGGTCTCTGGATGTCTGAACGTTTGGTCTCTGGATGTCTGAACGTTTGGTCTCTGGAAGTCTAAACGTTTGGTCTCTGGATGTCTGAACGTTTGGTCTCTGGATGTCTGAGCGTTTGGTCTCTGGATGTCTGAACGTTTGGTCTCTGGATGTCTAAACATTTGATCTCTGGATGTCTGAATGTTTGAGGTCTCTGGATGTCTGAATGTTTGAGGTCTCTGGATGTCTGAACGTTTGGTCTCTGGAAGTCTGAACGTTTGCTCTCTGGATGTCTGAATGTTTGAGGTCTCTGGATGTCTGAACGATTGGTCTCTGGATGTCTGAACGTTTGGTCTCTGGAAGTCTGAACGTTTGGTCTCTGGATGTCTGAACGTTTGAGGTCTCTGGATGTCTGAACGTTTGGTCTCTGGATGTCTGAACGTTTGGTCTCTGGAAGTCTGAACGTTTGAGGTCTCTGGATGTCTGAACGTTTGGTCTCTGGAAGTTTGAACGTTTGGTCTCTGGAGGTCTGAACGTTTGGTCTCTGGATGTCTGAACGTTTGAGGTCTCTGGATGTCTGAACGTTTGGGGTCTCTTGATGTCTGAACATTTGGTCTCTGGATGTCTGAACGTTTGAGGTCTCTCGATGTCTGAACATTTGGTCTCTGGATGTCTGAACGTTTGAGGTCTCTGGATGTCTGAACGTTTGGTCTCTGGATGTCTGAACGTTTGAGGTCTCTGGATGTCTGAACGTTTGAGGTCTCTGGTTGTCTGAACGTTTGGTCTCTGGATGTCTGGACGTTTGGTCTCTGGATGTCTGGACGTTTGGTCTCTGGATGTCTGAACGTTTGAGGTCTCTGGTTGTCTGAACGTTTGAGGTCTCTGGATGTCTGAACGTTTGAGGTCTCTGGATGTCTGAACATTTGGTCTCTGGCTGTCTGAACGTTTGAGGTCTCTGGTTGTCTGAACGTTTGGTCTCTGGATGTCTGAACGTTTGAGGTCTCTGGTTGTCTGAACGTTTGAGGTCTCTGGTTGTCTGAACGTTTGAGGTCTCTGGATGTCTGAACGTTTGAGGTCTCTGGTTGTCTGAACGTTTGAGGTCTATGGATGTCTGAACGTTTGAGGTCTCTGGTTGTCTGAACGTTTGAGGTCTCTGGATGTCTGAACGTTTGGTCTCTGGATGTCTGAACGTTTGGTCTCTGGAAGTCTAAACGTTTGGTCTCTGGATGTCTGAACGTTTGGTCTCTGGATGTCTGAGCGTTTGGTCTCTGGATGTCTGAACGTTTGGTCTCTGGATGTCTAAACATTTGATCTCTGGATGTCTGAATGTTTGAGGTCTCTGGATGTCTGAATGTTTGAGGTCTCTGGATGTCTGAACGATTGGTCTCTGGATGTCTGAACGTTTGGTCTCTGGAAGTCTGAACGTTTGCTCTCTGGATGTCTGAATGTTTGAGGTCTCTGGATGTCTGAACGATTGGTCTCTGGATGTCTGAACGTTTGGTCTCTGGAAGTCTGAACGTTTGGTCTCTGGATGTCTGAACGTTTGGTTTCTGGATGTCTGAACGTTTGGTCTCTGAAAGTCTGAACGTTTGGGGTCTCTGGATGTCTGAACGTTTGGGGTCTCTGGATGTCTGAACGTTTGGTTTCTGGATGTCTGAACGTTTGGTCTCTGAAAGTCTGAACGTTTGGGGTCTCTGAAAGTCTGAACGTTTGGGGTCTCTGGATGTCTGAGCGTTTGGTTTCTGGATGTCTGGACGTTTGGTCTCTGAAAGTCTGAACGTTTGGGGTCTCTGGATGTCTGAACGTTTGGGGTCTGGATGTCTGAACGTTTGGTTTCTGGATGTCTGAACATTTGAGGTCTCTGGATGTCTGAACGTTTGAGGTCTCTGGATGTCTGAACGTTTGGTCTCTGGATTTCTGAACGTTTGAGGTCTCTGGATGTCTGAACATTTGAGGTTTCCGGAAGTCTGAACGTTTGGGGTCTCTGGATGTCTGGACGTTTGGTCTCTGGATGTCTGAACGTTTGGTCTCTGGATGTCTGAACGTTTGAGGTCTCTGGATGTCTGAACATTTGGGGTCTCTGGATGTCTGAACGTTTGGGGTCTCTGGATGTCTGAACATTTGGTCTCTGGATGTCTGAACGTTTGGTCTCTGGATGTCTGAACATTTGGTCTCTGGATGTCTGAATGTTTGGGGTCTCTGGATGTCTGAACGTTTGGTCTCTGGATGTCTGAACGTTTGGTCTCTGGATGTCTGAACGTTTGAGTTCTCTGGATGTCTGAACGTTTGGTCTCTGGATGTCTGAACGTTTGAGGTCTCTGGATGTCTGAACGTTTGAGGTCTCTGGTTGTCTGAACGTTTGGTTTCTGGATGTCTGAACGTTTGGTCTCTGGATTTCTGGACGTTTGGTCTCTGAAAGTCTGAACGTTTGGGGTCTCTGGATGTCTGAACGTTTGGTTTCTGGATGTCTGGACGTTTGGTCTCTGGGAGTCTGAACGTTAGGGGTCTCTGGATGTCTGAACGTTTGAGGTCTCTGGATGTCTGAACATTTGAGGTCTCTGAAATTCTGAACGTTTTGTCTCTGGATGTTTGAACGTTTGAGGTCTCTGGATGTCTGAACATTTGAGGTCTCCGGAAGTCTGAACGTTTGGGGTCTCTGGATGTCTGGACGTTTGGTCTCTGGAAGTCTGAACGTTTGGTCTCTGGATGTCTGAACGTTTGGTCTCTGAATTTCTGAACGTTTGAGGTCTCTGGATGTCTGAACGTTTGGGGTCTCTGGAAGTCTGAACGTTTGGTCTCTGGATGTCTGAACGTTTGAGGTCTCTGGATGTCTGAACGTTTGAGGTCTCTGGATGTCTGAACGTTTGGTCTCTGGATGTCTGAACGTTTGGTCTCTGAATTTCTGAACATTTGAGGTCTCTTGATGTCTGAACATTTGGGGTCTCTGGATATCTGAACGTTTGGTCTCTGGATGTCTGAACGTTTTGGGTCTCTGGATGTCTGAACGTTTGGTTTCTGGATGTCTGGACGTTTGGTCTCTGGAAGTCTGAACGTTTGGGGTCTCTGGATGTCTGAACGTTTGATCCCTTGATGTCTGAACGTTTAGGGTCTCTGGATGTCTGAACATTTGAGGTCTCTGGATGTCTGAACGTTTAGGGTCTCTGGATGTCTGAACATTTGAGGTCTCTGGATGTCTGAACGTTTGATCTCTGGATGTCTGAACGTTTGGTTTCTGGATGTCTGGACGTTTGAGGTCTCTGGTTGTCTGAACGCTTGGTCTCCGGAAGTCTAAACGTTTGGGGTCTCTGGAAGTCTGAACGTTTGGTCTCTGGATGTCTTAACGTTTGAGGTCTCTGGATGTCTGAACGTTTGAGGTCTCTGGATGTCTGAACATTTGAGGTCTCCGGAAGTCTGAACGTTTGAGGTCTCTGGATGTCTGAACATTTGAGGTCTCCGGAAGTCTGAACGTTTGGGGTCTCTGGAAGTCTGAACGTTTGGTCTCTGGATGTCTTAACGTTTGAGGTCTCCGGAAGTCTGAACGTTTGGGGTCTCTGGATGTCTGGACATTTGAGGTCTCTGGTTGTCTGAACGCTTGGTCTCCGGAAGTCTAAACGTTTGGGGTCTCTGGAAGTCTGAACGTTTGGTCTCTGGATGTCTTAACGTTTGAGGTCTCTGGATGTCTGAACGTTTGGTTTCTGGATGTCTGAACGTTTGGGGTCTCTGGATGTCTGAACGTTTGGTTTCTGGATGTCTGAACGTTTGGTCTCTGAAAGTCTGAACGTTTGAGGTCTCTGGATGTCTGAACATTTGAGGTCTCCGGAAGTCTGAACGTTTGGGGTCTCTGGAAGTCTGAACGTTTGGTCTCTGGATGTCTTAACGTTTGAGGTCTCCGGAAGTCTGAACGTTTGGGGTCTCTGGATGTCTGGACATTTGAGGTCTCTGGTTGTCTGAACGCTTGGTCTCCGGAAGTCTAAACGTTTGGGGTCTCTGGAAGTCTGAACGTTTGGTCTCTGGATGTCTTAACGTTTGAGGTCTCTGGATGTCTGAACGTTTGGTTTCTGGATGTCTGAACGTTTGGGGTCTCTGGATGTCTGAACGTTTGGTTTCTGGATGTCTGAACGTTTGGTCTCTGAAAGTCTGAACGTTTGAGGTCTCTGGATGTCTGAACATTTGAGGTCTCCGGAAGTCTGAACGTTTGGGGTCTCTGGAAGTCTGAACGTTTGGTCTCTGGATGTCTTAACGTTTGAGGTCTCCGGAAGTCTGAACGTTTGGGGTCTCTGGATGTCTGGACATTTGAGGTCTCTGGTTGTCTGAACGCTTGGTCTCCGGAAGTCTAAACGTTTGGGGTCTCTGGAAGTCTGAACGTTTGGTCTCTGGATGTCTTAATGTTTGAGGTCTCTGGATGTCTGAACGTTTGGTTTCTGGATGTCTGAACGTTTGGGGTCTCTGGATGTCTGAACGTTTGGTTTCTGGATGTCTGAACGTTTGGTCTCTGAAAGTCTGAACGTTTGGGGTCTCTGAAAGTCTGAACGTTTGGGGTCTCTGGATGTCTGAGCGTTTGGTTTCTGGATGTCTGGACGTTTGGTCTCTGAAAGTCTGAACGTTTGGGGTCTCTGGATGTCTGAACTTTTGGGGTCTCTGGATGTCTGAACGTTTGGTTTCTGGATGTCTGAACGTTTGGGGTCTCTGGATGTCTGAACGTTTGAGGTCTCTGGATGTCTGAACGTTTGGTCTCTGGATTTCTGAACGTTTGAGGTCTCTGGATGTCTGAACATTTGAGGTTTCCGGAAGTCTGAACGTTTGGTCTCTGGATGTCTGAACGTTTGGTCTCTGGATGTCTGAACGTTTGGTCTCTGGATGTCTGAACGTTTGAGGTCTCTGGATGTCTGAACATTTGGGGTCTCTGGATGTCTGAACGTTTGGGGTCTCTGGATGTCTGAACATTTGGTCTCTGGATGTCTGAACGTTTGGTCTCTGGATGTCTGAACATTTGGTCTCTGGATGTCTGAATGTTTGGGGTCTCTGGATGTCTGAACGTTTGGTCTCTGGATGTCTGAACGTTTGGTCTCTGGATGTCTGAACGTTTGAGTTCTCTGGATGTCTGAACGTTTGGTCTCTGGATGTCTGAACGTTTGAGGTCTCTGGATGTCTGAACGTTTGAGGTCTCTGGTTGTCTGAACGTTTGGTTTCTGGATGTCTGAACGTTTGGTTTCTAGATTTCTGGAAGTTTGGTCTCTGAAAGTCTGAACGTTTGGGGTCTCTGGATGTCTGAACGTTTGGTTTCTGGATGTCTGGACGTTTGGTCTCTGGAAGTCTGAACGTTTGGGGTCTCTGGATGTCTGAACGTTTGAGGTCTCTGGATTTCTGAACGTTTGAGGTCTCTGAAAGTCTGAACGTTTGGGGTCTCTGGATGTCTGAGCGTTTGGTTTCTGAAAGTCTGAACGTTTGGGGTCTCTGGATGTCTGAACGTTTGAGGTCTCTGGTTGTCTGAACGTTTGGTTTCTGGATGTCTGAACGTTTGGTCTCTGGATTTCTGGACGTTTGGTCTCTGAAAGTCTGAACGTTTGGGGTCTCTGGATGTCTGAACGTTTGGTTTCTGGATGTCTGAACATTTGAGGTCTCTGGATGTCTGAACGTTTGAGGTCTCTGGATGTCTGAACGTTTGGTCTCTGGATTTCTGAACGTTTGAGGTCTCTGGATGTCTGAACATTTGAGGTTTCCGGAAGTCTGAACGTTTGGGGTCTCTGGATGTCTGGACGTTTGGTCTCTGGATGTCTGAACGTTTGGTCTCTGGATGTCTGAACATTTGGGGTCTCTGGATGTCATAACGTTTGGGGTCTCTGGATGTCTGAACATTTGGTCTCTGGATGTCTGAACGTTTGGTCTCTGGATGTCTGAACATTTGGTCTCTGGATGTCTGAATGTTTGGGGTCTCTGGATGTCTGAACGTTTGGTCTCTGGATGTCTGAACGTTTGGTCTCTGGATGTCTGAACGTTTGAGTTCTCTGGATGTCTGAACGTTTGGTCTCTGGATGTCTGAACGTTTGAGGTCTCTGGATGTCTGAACGTTTGAGGTCTCTGGTTGTCTGAACGTTTGGTTTCTGGATGTCTGAACGTTTGGTCTCTGGATTTCTGGACGTTTGGTCTCTGAAAGTCTGAACGTTTGGGGTCTCTGGATGTCTGAACGTTTGGTTTCTGGATGTCTGGACGTTTGGTCTCTGGGAGTCTGAACGTTAGGGGTCTCTGGATGTCTGAACGTTTGAGGTCTCTGGATGTCTGAACATTTGAGGTCTCTGAAATTCTGAACGTTTTGTCTCTGGATGTTTGAACGTTTGAGGTCTCTGGATGTCTGAACATTTGAGGTCTCCGGAAGTCTGAACGTTTGGGGTCTCTGGATGTCTGGACGTTTGGTCTCTGGAAGTCTGAACGTTTGGTCTCTGGATGTCTGAACGTTTGGTCTCTGAATTTCTGAACGTTTGAGGTCTCTGGATGTCTGAACGTTTGGGGTCTCTGGAAGTCTGAACGTTTGGTCTCTGGATGTCTGAACGTTTGAGGTCTCTGGATGTCTGAACGTTTGAGGTCTCTGGATGTCTGAACGTTTGAGGTCTCTGGATGTCTGAACGTTTGAGGTCTCTGGTTGTCTGAACGTTTGGTTTCTGGATGTCTGAACGTTTGGTCTCTGGATTTCTGGACGTTTGGTCTCTGAAAGTCTGAACGTTTGGGGTCTCTGGATGTCTGAACGTTTGGTTTCTGGATGTCTGGACGTTTGGTCTCTGGGAGTCTGAACGTTAGGGGTCTCTGGATGTCTGAACGTTTGAGGTCTCTGGATGTCTGAACATTTGAGGTCTCTGAAATTCTGAACGTTTTGTCTCTGGATGTTTGAACGTTTGAGGTCTCTGGATGTCTGAACATTTGAGGTCTCCGGAAGTCTGAACGTTTGGGGTCTCTGGATGTCTGGACGTTTGGTCTCTGGAAGTCTGAACGTTTGGTCTCTGGATGTCTGAACGTTTGGTCTCTGAATTTCTGAACGTTTGAGGTCTCTGGATGTCTGAACGTTTGGGGTCTCTGGAAGTCTGAACGTTTGGTCTCTGGATGTCTGAACGTTTGAGGTCTCTGGATGTCTGAACGTTTGAGGTCTCTGGATGTCTGAACGTTTGGTCTCTGGATGTCTGAACGTTTGGTCTCTGAATTTCTGAACATTTGAGGTCTCTTGATGTCTGAACATTTGGGGTCTCTGGATATCTGAACGTTTGGTCTCTGGATGTCTGAACGTTTTGGGTCTCTGGATGTCTGAACGTTTGGTTTCTGGATGTCTGGACGTTTGGTCTCTGGAAGTCTGAACGTTTGGGGTCTCTGGATGTCTGAACGTTTGATCCCTTGATGTCTGAACGTTTAGGGTCTCTGGATGTCTGAACATTTGAGGTCTCTGGATGTCTGAACGTTTAGGGTCTCTGGATGTCTGAACATTTGAGGTCTCTGGATGTCTGAACGTTTGATCTCTGGATGTCTGAACGTTTGGTTTCTGGATGTCTGGACGTTTGAGGTCTCTGGTTGTCTGAACGCTTGGTCTCCGGAAGTCTAAACGTTTGGGGTCTCTGGAAGTCTGAACGTTTGGTCTCTGGATGTCTTAACGTTTGAGGTCTCTGGATGTCTGAACGTTTGAGGTCTCTGGATGTCTGAACATTTGAGGTCTCCGGAAGTCTGAACGTTTGAGGTCTCTGGATGTCTGAACATTTGAGGTCTCCGGAAGTCTGAACGTTTGGGGTCTCTGGAAGTCTGAACGTTTGGTCTCTGGATGTCTTAACGTTTGAGGTCTCCGGAAGTCTGAACGTTTGGGGTCTCTGGATGTCTGGACATTTGAGGTCTCTGGTTGTCTGAACGCTTGGTCTCCGGAAGTCTAAACGTTTGGGGTCTCTGGAAGTCTGAACGTTTGGTCTCTGGATGTCTTAACGTTTGAGGTCTCTGGATGTCTGAACGTTTGGTTTCTGGATGTCTGAACGTTTGGGGTCTCTGGATGTCTGAACGTTTGGTTTCTGGATGTCTGAACGTTTGGTCTCTGAAAGTCTGAACGTTTGAGGTCTCTGGATGTCTGAACATTTGAGGTCTCCGGAAGTCTGAACGTTTGGGGTCTCTGGAAGTCTGAACGTTTGGTCTCTGGATGTCTTAACGTTTGAGGTCTCCGGAAGTCTGAACGTTTGGGGTCTCTGGATGTCTGGACATTTGAGGTCTCTGGTTGTCTGAACGCTTGGTCTCCGGAAGTCTAAACGTTTGGGGTCTCTGGAAGTCTGAACGTTTGGTCTCTGGATGTCTTAACGTTTGAGGTCTCTGGATGTCTGAACGTTTGGTTTCTGGATGTCTGAACGTTTGGGGTCTCTGGATGTCTGAACGTTTGGTTTCTGGATGTCTGAACGTTTGGTCTCTGAAAGTCTGAACGTTTGAGGTCTCTGGATGTCTGAACATTTGAGGTCTCCGGAAGTCTGAACGTTTGGGGTCTCTGGAAGTCTGAACGTTTGGTCTCTGGATGTCTTAACGTTTGAGGTCTCCGGAAGTCTGAACGTTTGGGGTCTCTGGATGTCTGGACATTTGAGGTCTCTGGTTGTCTGAACGCTTGGTCTCCGGAAGTCTAAACGTTTGGGGTCTCTGGAAGTCTGAACGTTTGGTCTCTGGATGTCTTAATGTTTGAGGTCTCTGGATGTCTGAACGTTTGGTTTCTGGATGTCTGAACGTTTGGGGTCTCTGGATGTCTGAACGTTTGGTTTCTGGATGTCTGAACGTTTGGTCTCTGAAAGTCTGAACGTTTGGGGTCTCTGAAAGTCTGAACGTTTGGGGTCTCTGGATGTCTGAGCGTTTGGTTTCTGGATGTCTGGACGTTTGGTCTCTGAAAGTCTGAACGTTTGGGGTCTCTGGATGTCTGAACTTTTGGGGTCTCTGGATGTCTGAACGTTTGGTTTCTGGATGTCTGAACGTTTGGGGTCTCTGGATGTCTGAACGTTTGAGGTCTCTGGATGTCTGAACGTTTGGTCTCTGGATTTCTGAACGTTTGAGGTCTCTGGATGTCTGAACATTTGAGGTTTCCGGAAGTCTGAACGTTTGGTCTCTGGATGTCTGAACGTTTGGTCTCTGGATGTCTGAACGTTTGGTCTCTGGATGTCTGAACGTTTGAGGTCTCTGGATGTCTGAACATTTGGGGTCTCTGGATGTCTGAACGTTTGGGGTCTCTGGATGTCTGAACATTTGGTCTCTGGATGTCTGAACGTTTGGTCTCTGGATGTCTGAACATTTGGTCTCTGGATGTCTGAATGTTTGGGGTCTCTGGATGTCTGAACGTTTGGTCTCTGGATGTCTGAACGTTTGGTCTCTGGATGTCTGAACGTTTGAGTTCTCTGGATGTCTGAACGTTTGGTCTCTGGATGTCTGAACGTTTGAGGTCTCTGGATGTCTGAACGTTTGAGGTCTCTGGTTGTCTGAACGTTTGGTTTCTGGATGTCTGAACGTTTGGTTTCTGGATTTCTGGAAGTTTGGTCTCTGAAAGTCTGAACGTTTGGGGTCTCTGGATGTCTGAACGTTTGGTTTCTGGATGTCTGGACGTTTGGTCTCTGGAAGTCTGAACGTTTGGGGTCTCTGGATGTCTGAACGTTTGAGGTCTCTGGATTTCTGAACGTTTGAGGTCTCTGAAAGTCTGAACGTTTGGGGTCTCTGGATGTCTGAGCGTTTGGTTTCTGAAAGTCTGAACGTTTGGGGTCTCTGGATGTCTGAACGTTTGAGGTCTCTGGTTGTCTGAACGTTTGGTTTCTGGATGTCTGAACGTTTGGTCTCTGGATTTCTGGACGTTTGGTCTCTGAAAGTCTGAACGTTTGGGGTCTCTGGATGTCTGAACGTTTGGTTTCTGGATGTCTGAACATTTGAGGTCTCTGGATGTCTGAACGTTTGAGGTCTCTGGATGTCTGAACGTTTGGTCTCTGGATTTCTGAACGTTTGAGGTCTCTGGATGTCTGAACATTTGAGGTTTCCGGAAGTCTGAACGTTTGGGGTCTCTGGATGTCTGGACGTTTGGTCTCTGGATGTCTGAACGTTTGGTCTCTGGATGTCTGAACATTTGGGGTCTCTGGATGTCATAACGTTTGGGGTCTCTGGATGTCTGAACATTTGGTCTCTGGATGTCTGAACGTTTGGTCTCTGGATGTCTGAACATTTGGTCTCTGGATGTCTGAATGTTTGGGGTCTCTGGATGTCTGAACGTTTGGTCTCTGGATGTCTGAACGTTTGGTCTCTGGATGTCTGAACGTTTGAGTTCTCTGGATGTCTGAACGTTTGGTCTCTGGATGTCTGAACGTTTGAGGTCTCTGGATGTCTGAACGTTTGAGGTCTCTGGTTGTCTGAACGTTTGGTTTCTGGATGTCTGAACGTTTGGTCTCTGGATTTCTGGACGTTTGGTCTCTGAAAGTCTGAACGTTTGGGGTCTCTGGATGTCTGAACGTTTGGTTTCTGGATGTCTGGACGTTTGGTCTCTGGGAGTCTGAACGTTAGGGGTCTCTGGATGTCTGAACGTTTGAGGTCTCTGGATGTCTGAACATTTGAGGTCTCTGAAATTCTGAACGTTTTGTCTCTGGATGTTTGAACGTTTGAGGTCTCTGGATGTCTGAACATTTGAGGTCTCCGGAAGTCTGAACGTTTGGGGTCTCTGGATGTCTGGACGTTTGGTCTCTGGAAGTCTGAACGTTTGGTCTCTGGATGTCTGAACGTTTGGTCTCTGAATTTCTGAACGTTTGAGGTCTCTGGATGTCTGAACGTTTGGGGTCTCTGGAAGTCTGAACGTTTGGTCTCTGGATGTCTGAACGTTTGAGGTCTCTGGATGTCTGAACGTTTGAGGTCTCTGGATGTCTGAACGTTTGGTCTCTGGATGTCTGAACGTTTGGTCTCTGAATTTCTGAACATTTGAGGTCTCTTGATGTCTGAACATTTGGGGTCTCTGGATATCTGAACGTTTGGTCTCTGGATGTCTGAACGTTTTGGGTCTCTGGATGTCTGAACGTTTGGTTTCTGGATGTCTGGACGTTTGGTCTCTGGAAGTCTGAACGTTTGGGGTCTCTGGATGTCTGAACGTTTGAGGTCTCTGGATTTCTGAACGTTTGAGGTCTCTGAAAGTCTGAACGTTTGGGGTCTCTGGATGTCTGGACGTTTGGTCTCTGAAAGTCTGAACGTTTGGGGTCTCTGGATGTCTGAACGTTTGGTCTCTGAAAGTCTGAACGTTTGGGGTCTCTGGATGTCTGAACGTTTGGTTTCTGGATGTCTGAACGTTTGGGGTCTCTGGATGTCTGAACGTTTGAGGTCTCTGGATGTCTGAACGTTTGGTCTCTGGATTTCTGAACGTTTGAGGTCTCTGGATGTCTGAACATTTGAGGTTTCCGGAAGTCTGAACGTTTGGTGTCTCTGGATGTCTGGACGTTTGGTCTCTGGATCTCTGAACGTTTGAGGTCTCCGGAAGTCTGAACGTTTGGGGTCTCTGGAAGTCTGAACGTTTGGTCTCTGGATGTCTTAACGTTTGAGGTCTCCGGAAGTCTGAACGTTTGGGGTCTCTGGATGTCTGGACATTTGAGGTCTCTGGTTGTCTGAACGCTTGGTCTCCGGAAGTCTAAACGTTTGGGGTCTCTGGAAGTCTGAACGTTTGGTCTCTGGATGTCTTAACGTTTGAGGTCTCTGGATGTCTGAACGTTTGGTTTCTGGATGTCTGAACATTTGGGGTCTCTGGATGTCTGAACGTTTGGTTTCTGGATGTCTGAACGTTTGGTCTCTGAAAGTCTGAACGTTTGAGGTCTCTGGATGTCTGAACATTTGAGGTCTCCGGAAGTCTGAACGTTTGGGGTCTCTGGAAGTCTGAACGTTTGGTATCTGGATGTCTTAACGTTTGAGGTCTCCGGAAGTCTGAACGTTTGGGGTCTCTGGATGTCTGGACATTTGAGGTCTCTGGTTGTCTGAACGCTTGGTCTCCGGAAGTCTAAACGTTTGGGGTCTCTGGAAGTCTGAACGTTTGGTCTCTGGATGTCTTAACGTTTGAGGTCTCTGGATGTCTGAACGTTTGGTTTCTGGATGTCTGAACGTTTGGGGTCTCTGGATGTCTGAACGTTTGGTTTCTGGATGTCTGAACGTTTGGTCTCTGAAAGTCTGAACGTTTGGGGTCTCTGAAAGTCTGAACGTTTGGGGTCTCTGGATGTCTGAGCGTTTGGTTTCTGGATGTCTGGACGTTTGGTCTCTGAAAGTCTGAACGTTTGGGGTCTCTGGATGTCTGAACGTTTGGGGTCTCTGGATGTCTGAACGTTTGGTTTCTGGATGTCTGAACGTTTGGGGTCTCTGGATGTCTGAACGTTTGAGGTCTCTGGATGTCTGAACGTTTGGTCTCTGGATTTCTGAACGTTTGAGGTCTCTGGATGTCTGAACATTTGAGGTTTCCGGAAGTCTGAACGTTTGGGGTCTCTGGATGTCTGGACGTTTGGTCTCTGGATGTCTGAACGTTTGGTCTCTGGATGTCTGAACGTTTGAGGTCTCTGGATGTCTGAACATTTGGGGTCTCTGGATGTCTGAACGTTTGGGGTCTCTGGATGTCTGAACATTTGGTCTCTGGATGTCTGAACGTTTGGTCTCTGGATGTCTGAACATTTGGTCTCTGGATGTCTGAATGTTTGGGGTCTCTGGATGTCTGAACGTTTGGTCTCTGGATGTCTGAACGTTTGGTCTCTGGATGTCTGAACGTTTGAGTTCTCTGGATGTCTGAACGTTTGGTCTCTGGATGTCTGAACGTTTGAGGTCTCTGGATGTCTGAACGTTTGAGGTCTCTGGTTGTCTGAACGTTTGGTTTCTGGATGTCTGAACGTTTGGTTTCTGGATTTCTGGACGTTTGGTCTCTGAAAGTCTGAACGTTTGGGGTCTCTGGATGTCTGAACGTTTGGTTTCTGGATGTCTGGACGTTTGGTCTCTGGAAGTCTGAACGTTTGAGGTCTCTGAAAGTCTGAACATTTTGTCTCTGGATGTCTGAGCGTTTGGTTTCTGGATGTCTGGACGTTTGGTCTCTGAAAGTCTGAACGTTTGGGGTCTCTGGATGTCTGAACGTTTGGGGTCTGGATGTCTGAACGTTTGGTTTCTGGATGTCTGAACATTTGAGGTCTCTGGATGTCTGAACGTTTGAGGTCTCTGGATGTCTGAACGTTTGGTCTCTGGATTTCTGAACGTTTGAGGTCTCTGGATGTCTGAACATTTGAGGTTTCCGGAAGTCTGAACGTTTGGGGTCTCTGGATGTCTGGACGTTTGGTCTCTGGATGTCTGAACGTTTGGTCTCTGGATGTCTGAACGTTTGAGGTCTCTGGATGTCTGAACATTTGGGGTCTCTGGATGTCTGAACGTTTGGGGTCTCTGGATGTCTGAACATTTGGTCTCTGGATGTCTGAACGTTTGGTCTCTGGATGTCTGAACATTTGGTCTCTGGATGTCTGAATGTTTGGGGTCTCTGGATGTCTGAACGTTTGGTCTCTGGATGTCTGAACGTTTGGTCTCTGGATGTCTGAACGTTTGAGTTCTCTGGATGTCTGAACGTTTGGTCTCTGGATGTCTGAACGTTTGAGGTCTCTGGATGTCTGAACGTTTGAGGTCTCTGGTTGTCTGAACGTTTGGTTTCTGGATGTCTGAACGTTTGGTCTCTGGATTTCTGGACGTTTGGTCTCTGAAAGTCTGAACGTTTGGGGTCTCTGGATGTCTGAACGTTTGGTTTCTGGATGTCTGGACGTTTGGTCTCTGGGAGTCTGAACGTTAGGGGTCTCTGGATGTCTGAACGTTTGAGGTCTCTGGATGTCTGAACATTTGAGGTCTCTGAAATTCTGAACGTTTTGTCTCTGGATGTTTGAACGTTTGAGGTCTCTGGATGTCTGAACATTTGAGGTCTCCGGAAGTCTGAACGTTTGGGGTCTCTGGATGTCTGGACGTTTGGTCTCTGGAAGTCTGAACGTTTGGTCTCTGGATGTCTGAACGTTTGGTCTCTGAATTTCTGAACGTTTGAGGTCTCTGGATGTCTGAACGTTTGGGGTCTCTGGAAGTCTGAACGTTTGGTCTCTGGATGTCTGAACGTTTGAGGTCTCTGGATGTCTGAACGTTTGAGGTCTCTGGATGTCTGAACGTTTGGTCTCTGGATGTCTGAACGTTTGGTCTCTGAATTTCTGAACATTTGAGGTCTCTTGATGTCTGAACATTTGGGGTCTCTGGATATCTGAACGTTTGGTCTCTGGATGTCTGAACGTTTTGGGTCTCTGGATGTCTGAACGTTTGGTTTCTGGATGTCTGGACGTTTGGTCTCTGGAAGTCTGAACGTTTGGGGTCTCTGGATGTCTGAACGTTTGATCCCTTGATGTCTGAACGTTTAGGGTCTCTGGATGTCTGAACATTTGAGGTCTCTGGATGTCTGAACGTTTAGGGTCTCTGGATGTCTGAACATTTGAGGTCTCTGGATGTCTGAACGTTTGATCTCTGGATGTCTGAACGTTTGGTTTCTGGATGTCTGGACGTTTGAGGTCTCTGGTTGTCTGAACGCTTGGTCTCCGGAAGTCTAAACGTTTGGGGTCTCTGGAAGTCTGAACGTTTCAGGTCTCTGGATGTCTGAACGTTTGAGGTCTCTGGATGTCTGAACATTTGAGGTCTCCGGAAGTCTGAACGTTTGAGGTCTCTGGATGTCTGAACATTTGAGGTCTCCGGAAGTCTGAACGTTTGGGGTCTCTGGAAGTCTGAACGTTTGGTCTCTGGATGTCTTAACGTTTGAGGTCTCCGGAAGTCTGAACGTTTGGGGTCTCTGGATGTCTGGACATTTGAGGTCTCTGGTTGTCTGAACGCTTGGTCTCCGGAAGTCTAAACGTTTGGGGTCTCTGGAAGTCTGAACGTTTGGTCTCTGGATGTCTTAACGTTTGAGGTCTCTGGATGTCTGAACGTTTGGTTTCTGGATGTCTGAACGTTTGGTTTCTGGATGTCTGAACGTTTGGGGTCTCTGGATGTCTGAACGTTTGGTTTCTGGATGTCTGAACGTTTGGTCTCTGAAAGTCTGAACGTTTGAGGTCTCTGGATGTCTGAACATTTGAGGTCTCCGGAAGTCTGAACGTTTGGGGTCTCTGGAAGTCTGAACGTTTGGTCTCTGGATGTCTTAACGTTTGAGGTCTCCGGAAGTCTGAACGTTTGGGGTCTCTGGATGTCTGGACATTTGAGGTCTCTGGTTGTCTGAACGCTTGGTCTCCGGAAGTCTAAACGTTTGGGGTCTCTGGAAGTCTGAACGTTTGGTCTCTGGATGTCTTAATGTTTGAGGTCTCTGGATGTCTGAACGTTTGGTTTCTGGATGTCTGAACGTTTGGGGTCTCTGGATGTCTGAACGTTTGGTTTCTGGATGTCTGAACGTTTGGTCTCTGAAAGTCTGAACGTTTGGGGTCTCTGAAAGTCTGAACGTTTGGGGTCTCTGGATGTCTGAGCGTTTGGTTTCTGGATGTCTGGACGTTTGGTCTCTGAAAGTCTGAACGTTTGGGGTCTCTGGATGTCTGAACTTTTGGGGTCTCTGGATGTCTGAACGTTTGGTTTCTGGATGTCTGAACGTTTGGGGTCTCTGGATGTCTGAACGTTTGAGGTCTCTGGATGTCTGAACGTTTGGTCTCTGGATTTCTGAACGTTTGAGGTCTCTGGATGTCTGAACATTTGAGGTTTCCGGAAGTCTGAACGTTTGGTCTCTGGATGTCTGAACGTTTGGTCTCTGGATGTCTGAACGTTTGGTCTCTGGATGTCTGAACGTTTGAGGTCTCTGGATGTCTGAACATTTGGGGTCTCTGGATGTCTGAACGTTTGGGGTCTCTGGATGTCTGAACATTTGGTCTCTGGATGTCTGAACGTTTGGTCTCTGGATGTCTGAACATTTGGTCTCTGGATGTCTGAATGTTTGGGGTCTCTGGATGTCTGAACGTTTGGTCTCTGGATGTCTGAACGTTTGGTCTCTGGATGTCTGAACGTTTGAGTTCTCTGGATGTCTGAACGTTTGGTCTCTGGATGTCTGAACGTTTGAGGTCTCTGGATGTCTGAACGTTTGAGGTCTCTGGTTGTCTGAACGTTTGGTTTCTGGATGTCTGAACGTTTGGTTTCTGGATTTCTGGAAGTTTGGTCTCTGAAAGTCTGAACGTTTGGGGTCTCTGGATGTCTGAACGTTTGGTTTCTGGATGTCTGGACGTTTGGTCTCTGGAAGTCTGAACGTTTGGGGTCTCTGGATGTCTGAACGTTTGAGGTCTCTGGATTTCTGAACGTTTGAGGTCTCTGAAAGTCTGAACGTTTGGGGTCTCTGGATGTCTGAGCGTTTGGTTTCTGGATGTCTGGACGTTTGGTCTCTGAAAGTCTGAACGTTTGGGGTCTCTGGATGTCTGAACGTTTGGTCTCTGAAAGTCTGAACGTTTGGGGTCTCTGGATGTCTGAACGTTTGGTTTCTGGATGTCTGAACGTTTGGGGTCTCTGGATGTCTGAACGTTTGAGGTCTCTGGATGTCTGAACGTTTGGTCTCTGGATTTCTGAACGTTTGAGGTCTCTGGATGTCTGAACATTTGAGGTTTCCGGAAGTCTGAACGTTTGGTGTCTCTGGATGTCTGGACGTTTGGTCTCTGGATCTCTGAACGTTTGAGGTCTCCGGAAGTCTGAACGTTTGGGGTCTCTGGAAGTCTGAACGTTTGGTCTCTGGATGTCTTAACGTTTGAGGTCTCCGGAAGTCTGAACGTTTGGGGTCTCTGGATGTCTGGACATTTGAGGTCTCTGGTTGTCTGAACGCTTGGTCTCCGGAAGTCTAAACGTTTGGGGTCTCTGGAAGTCTGAACGTTTGGTCTCTGGATGTCTTAACGTTTGAGGTCTCTGGATGTCTGAACGTTTGGTTTCTGGATGTCTGAACATTTGGGGTCTCTGGATGTCTGAACGTTTGGTTTCTGGATGTCTGAACGTTTGGTCTCTGAAAGTCTGAACGTTTGAGGTCTCTGGATGTCTGAACATTTGAGGTCTCCGGAAGTCTGAACGTTTGGGGTCTCTGGAAGTCTGAACGTTTGGTATCTGGATGTCTTAACGTTTGAGGTCTCCGGAAGTCTGAACGTTTGGGGTCTCTGGATGTCTGGACATTTGAGGTCTCTGGTTGTCTGAACGCTTGGTCTCCGGAAGTCTAAACGTTTGGGGTCTCTGGAAGTCTGAACGTTTGGTCTCTGGATGTCTTAACGTTTGAGGTCTCTGGATGTCTGAACGTTTGGTTTCTGGATGTCTGAACGTTTGGGGTCTCTGGATGTCTGAACGTTTGGTTTCTGGATGTCTGAACGTTTGGTCTCTGAAAGTCTGAACGTTTGGGGTCTCTGAAAGTCTGAACGTTTGGGGTCTCTGGATGTCTGAGCGTTTGGTTTCTGGATGTCTGGACGTTTGGTCTCTGAAAGTCTGAACGTTTGGGGTCTCTGGATGTCTGAACGTTTGGGGTCTCTGGATGTCTGAACGTTTGGTTTCTGGATGTCTGAACGTTTGGGGTCTCTGGATGTCTGAACGTTTGAGGTCTCTGGATGTCTGAACGTTTGGTCTCTGGATTTCTGAACGTTTGAGGTCTCTGGATGTCTGAACATTTGAGGTTTCCGGAAGTCTGAACGTTTGGGGTCTCTGGATGTCTGGACGTTTGGTCTCTGGATGTCTGAACGTTTGGTCTCTGGATGTCTGAACGTTTGAGGTCTCTGGATGTCTGAACATTTGGGGTCTCTGGATGTCTGAACGTTTGGGGTCTCTGGATTTCTGAACATTTGGTCTCTGGATGTCTGAACGTTTGGTCTCTGGATGTCTGAACATTTGGTCTCTGGATGTCTGAATGTTTGGGGTCTCTGGATGTCTGAACGTTTGGTCTCTGGATGTCTGAACGTTTGGTCTCTGGATGTCTGAACGTTTGAGTTCTCTGGATGTCTGAACGTTTGGTCTCTGGATGTCTGAACGTTTGAGGTCTCTGGATGTCTGAACGTTTGAGGTCTCTGGTTGTCTGAACGTTTGGTTTCTGGATGTCTGAACGTTTGGTTTCTGGATTTCTGGACGTTTGGTCTCTGAAAGTCTGAACGTTTGGGGTCTCTGGATGTCTGAACGTTTGGTTTCTGGATGTCTGGACGTTTGGTCTCTGGAAGTCTGAACGTTTGAGGTCTCTGAAAGTCTGAACATTTTGTCTCTGGATGTTTGAACGTTTGAGGTCTCTGGATGTCTGAACATTTAAGGTCTCTGGAAGTCTGAACGTTTGGGGTCTCTGGATGTCTGGACGTTTGGTCTCTGGAAGTCTGAACGTTTGGTCTCTGGATGTCTGAACGTTTGGTCTCTGAATTTCTGAACGTTTGAGGTCTCTGGATGTCTGAACGTTTGGGGTCTCTGGAAGTCTGAACGTTTGGTCTCTGGATGTCTGAACGTTTGAGGTCTCTGGATTTCTGAACGTTTGAGGTCTCTGGATGTCTGAACGTTTGGTCTCTGGATGTCTGAACGTTTGGTCTCTGAATTTCTGAACATTTGAGGTCTATTGATGTCTGAACATTTGGGGTCTCTGGATATCTGAACGTTTGGTCTCTGGATGTCTGAACGTTTTGGGTCTCTGGATGTCTGAACGTTTGGTTTCTGGATGTCTGGACGTTTGGTCTCTGGAAGTCTGAACGTTTGGGGTCTCTGGATGTCTGAACGTTTGATCCCTTGATGTCTGAACGTTTAGGGTCTCTGGATGTCTGAACATTTGAGGTCTCTGGATGTCTGAACGTTTAGGGTCTCTGGATGTCTGAACATTTGAGGTCTCTGGATGTCTGAACGTTTGATCTCTGGATGTCTGAACGTTTGGTTTCTGGATGTCTGGACGTTTGAGGTCTCTGGATGTCTGAACGCTTGGTCTCCGGAAGTCTAAACGTTTGGGGTCTCTGGAAGTCTGAACGTTTGGTCTCTGGATGTCTTAACGTTTGAGGTCTCTGGATGTCTGAACGTTTGAGGTCTCTGGATGTCTGAACATTTGAGGTCTCCGGAAGTCTGAACGTTTGGGGTCTCTGGAAGTCTGAACGTTTGGTCTCTGGATGTCTTAACGTTTGAGGTCTCTTGAAGTCTGAACGTTTGGGGTCTCTGGATGTCTTAACGTTTGAGGTCTCCGGAAGTCTGAACGTTTGGGGTCTCTGGATGTCTGAACGTTTGAGGTCTCTGGATGTCTGAACGTTTGAGGTCTCTTGATGTCTGAACATTTGAGGTCTCCGGAAGTCTGAACGTTTGGGGTCTCTGGAAGTCTGAACGTTTGGTCTCTGGATGTCTTAACGTTTGAGGTCTCTGGATGTCTGAACGTTTGAGGTCTCTGGATGTCTGAACGTTTGGTCTCTGGATGTCTGAACGTTTGAGGTCTCTGGTTGTCTGAACATTTGAGGTCTCTGGATGTCTGAACGTTTGATCTCTGGATGTCTGAACGTTTGGTTTCTGGATGTCTGGACGTTTGAGGTCTCTGGTTGTCTGAACGCTTGGTCTCCGGAAGTCTGAACGTTTGGGGTCTCTGGATGTCTGGAAGTTTGGTTTCTGGAAGTCTGAACGTTTGGTCTCTGGATTTCTGAACGTTTGAGGTCTCTGGATGTCTGAACATTTGAGGTCTCCGGAAGTCTGAACGTTTGGGGTCTCTGGATGTCTGGACGTTTGGTCTCTGGAAGTCTGAACGTTTGGTCTCTGGATGTCTGAACGTTTGGTCTCTGGAAGTCTGAACGTTTGGTCTCTGGATGTCTGAAGGTTTGGTCTCTGGATTTCTGAACGTTTGAGGTCTCTGGATGTCTGAACGTTTGGGGTCTCTGGATGTCTGAACATTTGTGGTCTCTGGATGTCTGAACGTTTGGACTCTGGAAGTCTGAATGTTTGGTCTCTGGATTTCTGAACGTTTGGTTTCTGGATGTCTGGACGTTTGAGGTCTCTGGATGTCTGAACGTTTGGTTTCTGGATGACTGAACGTTTGGGGTCTCTGGATGTCTGAACGTTTGAGGTCCCTGGATGTCTGAACGTTTGGTCTCTGGATTTCTGAACGTTTGGGGTCTCTGGATGTCTGAACGTTTGAGGTCTCTGGATGTCTGAACGTTTGGTTTCTGGATGTCTGAACGTTTGGGGTCTCTGGATGTCTTAACGTTTGGTTTCTGGATGTCTGAACGTTTGGTCTCTGAAAGTCTGAACGTTTGAGGTCTCTGGATGTCTGAACATTTGAGGTCTCCGGAAGTCTGAACGTTTGGGGTCTCTGGAAGTCTGAACGTTTGGTATCTGGATGTCTTAACGTTTGAGGTCTCCGGAAGTCTGAACGTTTGGGGTCTCTGGATGTCTGGACATTTGAGGTCTCTGGTTGTCTGAACGCTTGGTCTCCGGAAGTCTAAACGTTTGGGGTCTCTGGAAGTCTGAACGTTTGGTCTCTGGATGTCTTAACGTTTGAGGTCTCTGGATGTCTGAACGTTTGGTTTCTGGATGTCTGAACGTTTGGGGTCTCTGGATGTCTGAACGTTTGGTTTCTGGATGTCTGAACGTTTGGTCTCTGAAAGTCTGAACGTTTGGGGTCTCTGAAAGTCTGAACGTTTGGGGTCTCTGGATGTCTGAGCGTTTGGTTTCTGGATGTCTGGACGTTTGGTCTCTGAAAGTCTGAACGTTTGGGGTCTCTGGATGTCTGAACGTTTGGGGTCTCTGGATGTCTGAACGTTTGGTTTCTGGATGTCTGAACGTTTGGGGTCTCTGGATGTCTGAACGTTTGAGGTCTCTGGATGTCTGAACGTTTGGTCTCTGGATTTCTGAACGTTTGAGGTCTCTGGATGTCTGAACATTTGAGGTTTCCGGAAGTCTGAACGTTTGGGGTCTCTGGATGTCTGGACGTTTGGTCTCTGGATGTCTGAACGTTTGGTCTCTGGATGTCTGAACGTTTGAGGTCTCTGGATGTCTGAACATTTGGGGTCTCTGGATGTCTGAACGTTTGGGGTCTCTGGATGTCTGAACATTTGGTCTCTGGATGTCTGAACGTTTGGTCTCTGGATGTCTGAACATTTGGTCTCTGGATGTCTGAATGTTTGGGGTCTCTGGATGTCTGAACGTTTGGTCTCTGGATGTCTGAACGTTTGGTCTCTGGATGTCTGAACGTTTGAGTTCTCTGGATGTCTGAACGTTTGGTCTCTGGATGTCTGAACGTTTGAGGTCTCTGGATGTCTGAACGTTTGAGGTCTCTGGTTGTCTGAACGTTTGGTTTCTGGATGTCTGAACGTTTGGTTTCTGGATTTCTGGACGTTTGGTCTCTGAAAGTCTGAACGTTTGGGGTCTCTGGATGTCTGAACGTTTGGTTTCTGGATGTCTGGACGTTTGGTCTCTGGAAGTCTGAACGTTTGAGGTCTCTGAAAGTCTGAACATTTTGTCTCTGGATGTTTGAACGTTTGAGGTCTCTGGATGTCTGAACATTTAAGGTCTCTGGAAGTCTGAACGTTTGGGGTCTCTGGATGTCTGGACGTTTGGTCTCTGGAAGTCTGAACGTTTGGTCTCTGGATGTCTGAACGTTTGGTCTCTGAATTTCTGAACGTTTGAGGTCTCTGGATGTCTGAACGTTTGGGGTCTCTGGAAGTCTGAACGTTTGGTCTCTGGATGTCTGAACGTTTGAGGTCTCTGGATTTCTGAACGTTTGAGGTCTCTGGATGTCTGAACGTTTGGTCTCTGGATGTCTGAACGTTTGGTCTCTGAATTTCTGAACATTTGAGGTCTATTGATGTCTGAACATTTGGGGTCTCTGGATATCTGAACGTTTGGTCTCTGGATGTCTGAACGTTTTGGGTCTCTGGATGTCTGAACGTTTGGTTTCTGGATGTCTGGACGTTTGGTCTCTGGAAGTCTGAACGTTTGGGGTCTCTGGATGTCTGAACGTTTGATCCCTTGATGTCTGAACGTTTAGGGTCTCTGGATGTCTGAACATTTGAGGTCTCTGGATGTCTGAACGTTTAGGGTCTCTGGATGTCTGAACATTTGAGGTCTCTGGATGTCTGAACGTTTGATCTCTGGATGTCTGAACGTTTGGTTTCTGGATGTCTGGACGTTTGAGGTCTCTGGATGTCTGAACGCTTGGTCTCCGGAAGTCTAAACGTTTGGGGTCTCTGGAAGTCTGAACGTTTGGTCTCTGGATGTCTTAACGTTTGAGGTCTCTGGATGTCTGAACGTTTGAGGTCTCTGGATGTCTGAACATTTGAGGTCTCCGGAAGTCTGAACGTTTGGGGTCTCTGGAAGTCTGAACGTTTGGTCTCTGGATGTCTTAACGTTTGAGGTCTCTTGAAGTCTGAACGTTTGGGGTCTCTGGATGTCTTAACGTTTGAGGTCTCCGGAAGTCTGAACGTTTGGGGTCTCTGGATGTCTGAACGTTTGAGGTCTCTGGATGTCTGAACGTTTGAGGTCTCTTGATGTCTGAACATTTGAGGTCTCCGGAAGTCTGAACGTTTGGGGTCTCTGGAAGTCTGAACGTTTGGTCTCTGGATGTCTTAACGTTTGAGGTCTCTGGATGTCTGAACGTTTGAGGTCTCTGGATGTCTGAACGTTTGAGGTCTCTGGATGTCTGAACGTTTGGTCTCTGGATGTCTGAACGTTTGAGGTCTCTGGTTGTCTGAACATTTGAGGTCTCTGGATGTCTGAACGTTTGATCTCTGGATGTCTGAACGTTTGGTTTCTGGATGTCTGGACGTTTGAGGTCTCTGGTTGTCTGAACGCTTGGTCTCCGGAAGTCTGAACGTTTGGGGTCTCTGGATGTCTGAACGTTTGGTTTCTGGAAGTCTGAACGTTTGGTCTCTGGATTTCTGAACGTTTGAGGTCTCTGGATGTCTGAACATTTGAGGTCTCCGGAATTCTGAACGTTTGGGGTCTCTGGATGTCTGGACGTTTGGTCTCTGGAAGTCTGAACGTTTGGTCTCTGGATGTCTGAACGTTTGGTCTCTGGAAGTCTGAACGTTTGGTCTCTGGATGTCTGAAGGTTTGGTCTCTGGATTTCTGAACGTTTGAGGTCTCTGGATTTCTGAACGTTTGGGGTCTCTGGATGTCTGAACGTTTGAGGTCTCTGGATGTCTGAACGTTTGGTTTCTGGATGTCTGAACGTTTGGGGTCTCTGGATGTCTGAACGTTTGAGGTCTCTGGATGTCTGAACATTTGGTCTCTGGATGTCTGAACATTTGGTCTCTGGATGTCTGAACGTTTGGTCTCTGGATGTCTGAACGTTTGAGGTCTCTGGATGTCTGAACATTTGGTCTCTGGATGTCTGAACATTTGGTCTCTGGATGTCTGAACATTTGGTCTCTGGATGTCTGAACATTTGGTCTCTGGATGTCTGAACATTTTGTCTCTGGATGTCTGAACATTTGGTCTCTGGATGTCTGAACGTTTGGTCTCTGGATGTCTGAACATTTGGTCTCTGGATGTCTGAACGTTTGGTCTCTGGATGTCTGAACGTTTGGTCTCTGGATGTCTGAACATTTGGTCTCTGGATGTCTGAACGTTTGGGGTCTCTGGATGTCTGAACATTTGAGGTCTCTGGATGTCTGAACGTTTAGGGTCTCTGGATGTCTGAACATTTGAGGTCTCTGGATGTCTGAACGTTTGATCTCTGGATGTCTGAACGTTTGGTTTCTGGATGTCTGGACGTTTGAGGTCTCTGGATGTCTGAACGCTTGGTCTCCGGAAGTCTAAACGTTTGGGGTCTCTGGAAGTCTGAACGTTTGGTCTCTGGATGTCTTAACGTTTGAGGTCTCTGGATGTCTGAACGTTTGAGGTCTCTGGATGTCTGAACATTTGAGGTCTCCGGAAGTCTGAACGTTTGGGGTCTCTGGAAGTCTGAACGTTTGGTCTCTGGATGTCTTAACGTTTGAGGTCTCTTGAAGTCTGAACGTTTGGGGTCTCTGGATGTCTTAACGTTTGAGGTCTCCGGAAGTCTGAACGTTTGGGGTCTCTGGATGTCTGAACGTTTGAGGTCTCTGGATGTCTGAACGTTTGAGGTCTCTTGATGTCTGAACATTTGAGGTCTCCGGAAGTCTGAACGTTTGGGGTCTCTGGAAGTCTGAACGTTTGGTCTCTGGATGTCTTAACGTTTGAGGTCTCTGGATGTCTGAACGTTTGAGGTCTCTGGATGTCTGAACGTTTGAGGTCTCTGGATGTCTGAACGTTTGGTCTCTGGATGTCTGAACGTTTGAGGTCTCTGGTTGTCTGAACATTTGAGGTCTCTGGATGTCTGAACGTTTGATCTCTGGATGTCTGAACGTTTGGTTTCTGGATGTCTGGACGTTTGAGGTCTCTGGTTGTCTGAACGCTTGGTCTCCGGAAGTCTGAACGTTTGGGGTCTCTGGATGTCTGGAAGTTTGGTTTCTGGAAGTCTGAACGTTTGGTCTCTGGATTTCTGAACGTTTGAGGTCTCTGGATGTCTGAACATTTGAGGTCTCCGGAAGTCTGAACGTTTGGGGTCTCTGGATGTCTGGACGTTTGGTCTCTGGAAGTCTGAACGTTTGGTCTCTGGATGTCTGAACGTTTGGTCTCTGGAAGTCTGAACGTTTGGTCTCTGGATGTCTGAAGGTTTGGTCTCTGGATTTCTGAACGTTTGAGGTCTCTGGATGTCTGAACGTTTGGGGTCTCTGGATGTCTGAACATTTGTGGTCTCTGGATGTCTGAACGTTTGGACTCTGGAAGTCTGAATGTTTGGTCTCTGGATTTCTGAACGTTTGGTTTCTGGATGACTGAACGTTTGGGGTCTCTGGATGTCTGAACGTTTGAGGTCCCTGGATGTCTGAACGTTTGGTCTCTGGATTTCTGAACGTTTGGGGTCTCTGGATGTCTGAACGTTTGAGGTCTCTGGATGTCTGAACGTTTGAGGTCTCTGGATGTCTGAACGTTTGGTTTCTGGATGTCTGAACGTTTGGGGTCTCTGGATGTCTGAACGTTTGAGGTCTCTGGATGTCTGAACATTTGGTCTCTGGATGTCTGAACATTTGGTCTCTGGATGTCTGAACGTTTGGTCTCTGGATGTCTGAACGTTTGAGGTCTCTGGATGTCTGAACATTTGGTCTCTGGATGTCTGAACATTTGGTCTCTGGATGTCTGAACATTTTGTCTCTGGATGTCTGAACATTTGGTCTCTGGATGTCTGAACGTTTGGTCTCTGGATGTCTGAACATTTGGTCTCTGGATGTCTGAACGTTTGGTCTCTGGATGTCTGAACGTTTGGTCTCTGGATGTCTGAACATTTGGTCTCTGGATGTCTGAACGTTTGGGGTCTCTGGATGTCTGAACATTTGGTCTCTGGATGTCTGAACGTTTGGTCTCTGGATGTCTGAACGTTTGGGGTCTCTGGATGTCTGAGCGTTTAGTCTCTGGATGTCTCGGTTTGACTTCAGAGTTGAGGTAAATGAAACAGACTGATTCCTCAGAGGATCTGAGATTGAAACACTTCACTGAGTATTATCAGTGCAGCATTTTCATACAGAATTTTAGGACATCAGCAGAACGTGTTTCTCCACCAGCGGGTGAAGCTATAGGACCGATGAGTGATCTGATGCTGACCATCATCCGGTTGAAGGAAAACATGTTTTACTCGTTTACTGGTTCTGAGATAAAAATTAAACCTGATCTAAGACCTGAAAACGATTTTAGAAGCTGCAGATTATTTCTGAGCTCAGAGTCACCAATAAAATAAAATAAACAGAAATGAAAACAGGCGTACATCGTGTTGCCGTGGCAACCATTTAAAAGATGCACTTTTTATTTACTCAGGTTTTTTTTTCTCATGTAAAAACTTGTAATGATCTGAAACAAATTTGCTCAACGGTGAGAAATCAGGAAGTGCCAAATATTTTTCCACAGCACCGTGCGTGCCGACACACTGAGGGCAGCCAGTTGCATCCCCTCCTGCTGGAAACCTGCAGCAGGAAACGATGCAAGGATCTTTTCAGCAGATAAAAATGATTAAAGATGATTTTATTGTTTGATATTTTCCTCTGACGTGCAGACAGAAAGGAAAACGGAAAAAGACGAAAGTTCATCTCTGACCTCTTCATTTCTCTTCCAGACAACACAAAGTCCAGTTTCAGAGGTAAATCCGGTTGCTATGGCAACCTCATTCCCGCCTGTCCCCTGCACCGCTGGCGGTGCTTCTTTCAGGTGTAAATGGACGTGCAGGTGATTGTGGTGATCGGGTTGTTTTCTGCTCTTTGTCTGAGAGGACAAACAGACTTTTTAAGCCTCCTGCCGCCTCGGTACTGATGGATGGAGCTTTCAGTCCTCTCTGCACTTATTTAATCATCCTTCCATTACGCGCCATCGATCCCGCCGCCTCCGGCTGAGCCCCCAGCCTCCCCTCGGCCCCTTTGTCAGACTCCATCCACCATCCGATGACTCACTGGGAATCAATAGGAGCAGAGGTCGAGCTTTTATCTGCCAATAAAGAGACTGTGTGGCTTTTCCCTCCTGGCTGTAAGTCACGGTGAAGGATGCAGCTCAGACTGATGCTCCTCGTCCAGCTGAAGATCTCACAGAGAAGAATCGGACTCTGAGAGAAAAATCTGTCCGTTTCAACGTCGATGAGACGAGACTGACTAATTAAGTCTCATCCTGAGAGCTGGTTCGTCCCAGAGTTTCCACGACGACCGACCATCACATCAGAACAACCATCAGCCAAACAATCTGAAATGAACTGGATGGAAACGTAAAATCCCTGCTGCATCAGAACCCTGATCCCACCTCATACCATCACAGAACCGGTCCCTTCCGCGACCTGGAGTCCTGGCCGGTCCGATCCCAGTCTGACCCCAGTCCAGTTTCTGTCCCAGATGGCGAGTCCAGAGAAGTGAACTCTGGACCGGCTTAACATGCAGCTTCTGCTCAGTCTGAAGTGGCATCACTGAAAGTCACTGTGTTGTAGAGCTGATGAAGGTTTCCATGGTAACCCTGCTTCGTGATGATGATGGTTCTGGATGCAGGTCCGTCTGAAGGTTCAGAGATCCTTCAGTTCAACCAGGCTGAAACAAACTGGATCTGAAAGTTGTGGAACGATTTCAGAGAAATGTTCCTGAAACTCTGAAGAGCCACCATGTTTCATATCATCATGGGCCAGACGTTCAGACGTAATCTGATCAGATTGATGCTATCGAACCGGATCAGATCTTAAAAATTGGTTGTTCGAATGGGAAAGAGGGTTTCTGGAGTTGGGCTGGTTCATCTAATCCAATCCTAGTTTTAATCTGGATTAAAGCCTTCAGTTTATGTTGTTCCAAACCTTTTAGCAGAATTTGGATCACTTTGATCCCAGAAAACAGGATTGTCCCGATCGCAGCAGATTTCCAGGTGGATTTCAGGAAGAAAATGTGGTGAAATAATAGATTCAGTGTGTATGCTTGTGTTTATATTTTTCTCTTGCTTTTACCGTTTCTGTTCAAAGAAATGAGCGTAAGCTACCGATGAATCTTTTCAGCACAGTAAGAAAAGCATAACATGACCTTGTCCCCTTGAAATAAACCCCCCGAACAAATTTCAGTCACAGATAACAAATAAAATAATTCATTTTCCTGTGATTCATCACAGCAGAATCAGAGAAGAACCAGTCCACCTCCGTTTCTCCCCGTCCAGTCAGTCCCTCATACTGCCAGAGTGCCAAAGGTGCATCTGGTTCTGAAACAGACTTTTTTATTTGAAACCGATTCAAACGTTTTAATCCGGATTTGGTTTAAAACTGTGAATCAGGAACAAGATGATCCAGTGTTGCTTTGAAAAACCAGCATCAGAGTAAAGACAGATCCTGGATAACAAAACATGGGATTTCCAAATCTGGCTCATTCTTATCCAGATTAAATCTTGAGAACAACTGGCCCCAACAGAGAATCAGGAGGAATCCCTGTATGCACAGGACAAGGCTGGATGCTGGTTATCTTCTGCTTTGAGACCATACATGACTCTCTACTTCTCTAAATCGTTAAATATCAGATGAATTCTGGAACACAAAAAAACTGATTATCTTCTTCCGCTTTCTCTGAAAGGGTCAAATTTAAACGACCGAGTTGAAAAAAAGACACGTTGAACATAAAATCAGGACAAAATGGGACTTCATCACATTTACGATGACATTTAAACATCAGATGAAGTCATTTTACAGCCTGCTGGTGTAACGCTGTGAATCATTTCAGCTTCAGATGTATCACAAGATTTACGGACTGCAGGTCATGAAGACCTGGACACTGATGATGAGGGGAAAGCTGCAGCCCACAGCAGGGATTACAGACAATCTCACAAAACGAGATAAACGGCAATGTGTGTGTGTGTGTGTGTGTGTGTGTGTGTATCTGCAGAGCTTTTTGCTGTCCGTTTTTCATGGGTTTGTAGCCATCGGGTGACTTTTCAATCTAATCTAATTTATTCCAAACATGAGGCGGAGAATACGTGTCGTTTTACTGCCCCGCCCCTTCCTGTGTTTCCAGTGTCCGAGCAGAAGACAGTATCATGCAATCAGTGCCGCTGCCGATGCATGAATCCAGGATGAATTTCCATCCTTCTGCTCCACTGATGTTCAAAATCTAATTATGACACATCAGTGGCGCTAGCTGACATCATATCCATGAATAAACTCCATATTTGGATCCATACAGTGTCCTGCGGTTCCTCCAGCACCAAACATGGAGCGGGATTCCCCTGAAGATCCTCTGTTAATCTGCCTTCCAAAAGCTTTTTATTCCAAAGCTAAACTTGTAGGTCTGTTTGGACAATAAATCTGAAAGATAAAAAATGAAACGATGACGATAATGATGATGGTAATACAGCAATGACAGAGGCATCAAACTGGAATGAAGTCAGGTTTAGTTCACCTCCATTTGCTGCATCAGCCTGCTTTGTTACCATGGTGATGTTTCTCATCCATGAGAATCTCCCGTTCCACCTCATCACCATGAGAATCTCCCGTTCCACCTCATCATGATGACAATCTCCCGTTCCACCTCATCACCATGAGAATCTCCCGTTCCACCTCATCATGATGAGAATCTCCCGTTCCACCTCATCACCATGAGAATCTCCCGTTCCACCTCATCATGATGAGAATCTCCTGTTCCACCGCATCACTATGAGAATCTCCCGTTCCACCTCATCACCATGAGAATCTCCCGTTCCACCTCATCATGATGAGAATCTCCTGTTCCACCTCATCACTATGAGAATCTCCTGTTCCACCTCATCACTATGAGAATCTCCCGTTCCACCTCATCACCATGAGAATCTCCCGTTCCTCCTCATCACCATGAGAATCTCCCGTTCCACCTCATCACCATGAGAATCTCCCATTCCACCTCATCACCATGAGAATCTCCCGTTCCACCTCATCACCATGAGAATCCCCCGTTCCACCTCATCACCATGAGAATCTCCCGTTCCACCTCATCACCATGAGAATCTCCCGTTCCACCTCATCACCATGAGAATCTCCCGTTCCACCTCATCACCATGAGAATCTCCCGTTCCACCTCATCACGATGAGAATCTCCCGTTCCACCTCATCACGATGAGAATCTCCCGTTCCACCTCATCACGATGAGAATCTCCCGTTCCACCTCATCATGATGAGAATCTCCCGTTCCACCTCATCACCATGAGAATCTCCTGTTCCACCTCATCACCATGAGAATCCCCCGTTCCACCTCATCATGATGAGAATCTCCTGTTCCACCTCATCACTATGAGAATCTCCTGTTCCACCTCATCACTATGAGAATCTCCCGTTCCACCTCATCACCATGAGAATCTCCCGTTCCTCCTCATCACCATGAGAATCTCCTGTTCCACCTCATCACCATGAGAATCTCCCGTTCCACCTCATCATGATGAGAATCTCCCGTTCCACCACATCACCATGAGAATCTCCCGTTCCACCACATCACCATGAGAATCTCCCGTTCCACCTCATCATGATGAGAATCTCCCGTTCCTCCTCATCACCATGAGAATCTCCCGTTCCACCTCATCACCATGAGAATCTCCCATTCCACCTCATCACCATGAGAATCCCCCGTTCCACCTCATCACCATGAGAATCTCCCGTTCCACCTCATCACCATGAGAATCTCCCATTCCACCTCATCACCATGAGAATCCCCCGTTCCACCTCATCACCATGAGAATCTCCCGTTCCACCTCATCACCATGAGAATCTCCCGTTCCACCTCATCACCATGAGAATCTCCCGTTCCACCTCATCACCATGAGAATCTCCCGTTCCACCTCATCATGATGAGAATCTCCCGTTCCACCTCATCACTATGAGAATCTCCCGTTCCACCTCATCACCATAAGAATCCCCCGTTCCACCTCATCATGATGAGAATCTCCTGTTCCACCTCATCACTATGAGAATCTCCTGTTCCACCTCATCACTATGAGAATCTCCCGTTCCACCTCATCACCATGAGAATCTCCCGTTCCTCCTCATCACCATGAGAATCTCCTGTTCCACCTCATCACCATGAGAATCTCCTGTTCCACCTCATCACCATGAGAATCTCCCGTTCCACCTCATCATGATGAGAATCTCCCGTTCCACCTCATCACCATGAGAATCTCCCGTTCCACCTCATCATGATGAGAATCTCCCGTTCCACCTCATCACCATGAGAATCTCCCGTTCCACCTCATCATGATGAGAATCTCCCGTTCCACCTCATCACCATGAGAATCCCCCGTTCCACCTCATCATGATGAGAATCTCCTGTTCCACCTCATCACTATGAGAATCTCCTGTTCCACCTCATCACTATGAGAATCTCCCGTTCCACCTCATCACCATGAGAATCTCCCGTTCCTCCTCATCACCATGAGAATCTCCTGTTCCACCTCATCACTATGAGAATCTCCTGTTCCACCTCATCACTATGAGAATCTCCCGTTCCACCTCATCACCATGAGAATCTCCCGTTCCTCCTCATCACCATGAGAATCTCCTGTTCCACCTCATCACCATGAGAATCTCCCGTTCCACCTCATCATGATGAGAATCTCCCGTTCCACCTCATCACCATGAGAATCTCCTGTTCCACCTCATCATGATGAGAATCTCCCGTTCCACCTCATCACCATGAGAATCTCCCGTTCCACCTCATCACCATGAGAATCTCCCGTTCCACCTCATCATGATGAGAATCTCCCGTTCCACCACATCACCATGAGAATCTCCCGTTCCACCTCATCACCATGAGAATCTCCTGTTCCACCACATCACCATGAGAATCTCCCGTTCCACCTCATCACCATGAGAATCTCCTGTTCCACCTCATCACTATGAGAATCTCCTGTTCCACCTCATCACCATGAGAATCTCCTGTTCCACCTCATCACCATGAGAATCTCCTGTTCCACCACATCACCATGAGAATCTCCTGTTCCACCTCATCACTATGAGAATCTCCTGTTCCACCTCATCACCATGAGAATCTCCCGTTCCACCTCATCACTATGAGAATCCCCCGTTCCACCTCATCACTATGAGAATCTCCCGTTCCACCACATCACCATGAGAACCTCCCGTTCCACCTCATCACCATGAGAATCTCCTGTTCCACCTCATCACCATGAGAATCTCCCGTTCCACCTCATCACTATGAGAATCCCCCGTTCCACCTCATCACTATGAGAATCTCCCGTTCCACCACATCACCATGAGAACCTCCCGTTCCACCTCATCACCATGAGAATCTCCTGTTCCACCTCATCACCATGAGAATCTCCCGTTCCACCTCATCACTATGAGAATCTCCCGTTCCACCTCATCACCATGAGAATCTCCCGTTCCACCTCATCACCATGAGAATCTCCTGTTCCTCCTCATCACCATGAGAATCTCCTGTTCCACCACATCACTATGAGAATCTCCCGTTCCACCTCATCACCATGAGAATCCCCCGTTCCACCTCATCATGATGACAATCTCCCGTTCCACCTCATCACCATGAGAATCTCCCGTTCCACCTCATCATGATGACAATCTCCCGTTCCACCTCATCACCATGAGAATCTCCCGTTCCACCTCATCATGATGAGAATCTCCTGTTCCACCTCATCACCATGAGAATCTCCTGTTCCACCTCATCACTATGAGAATCTCCTGTTCCACCTCATCACTATGAGAATCTCCTGTTCCATCTCATCACCATGAGAATCTACCGTTCCACCTCATCACCATGAGAATCTCCTGTTCCACCTCATCACTATGAGAATCTCCTGTTCCACCTCATCATGATGAGAATCTCCACCGACCACCAACAGGTTAAACACTCCTCATCTGGATAAACCAAGAACATCTTCTCAGCGACTTTGATAACCGTCAGGTTGGGATGGTTACTTAGATGTTTTCATATCATCTGTCAGAGTAACTGTAACCTTGGATACCAAGTATGGATCCATTCTCATGTGCAGCAACGGTAGAATGGTTGTGAAGGTGCTGAAGTATCTCACTTTCCCCTCGATGTCTAGATGAACCTGACAGGCGTGATGGACCAGTGGTCTTTGGACATAGAGCAGAAGCTTTTCCAGTGCTTTCATTGTATGTGATGTGAAAGTTGCAGGTCTGAAGTCATTGACACCACAGCAGACCTTCCGAGGTCTAATGGAGTCCATGCCTCAGTGGGTCAGACATGGGGACATGAATCTAGATGTTTGTGCTGATTAATGGCAAACATGTTTGGGTTTAGTATCTAGGGTGGTTAATTTCCTTTCACTTCCATCAGGTTGCATCAGTTTTTCTTCAAGCTTCAGACAGTCTCTGTGGAGTGCTTTAGGTAAGAGCAGTGAGCTGCATGAAGTCTGTTCCGATACCACATCAGTTTGACAAGAACTGGTGAAGGATTACAGATGCTGAGGGGTTTATGCTGCAGAAGTTCATATTTTTGAACTGCAAAGAGCACTTGGAGAGGTGATGGAGTTTGCATCATAAATTACTGCCTGGTTATGATGTGTGAATGTGTGATGGCAACAATCTGAGACGATCAGCAAAAATATGCAATGACAGAGGAGTGTCTGGTTGGGAGAGAAAACAGCGAATCGTAAACTGGACAAAATGGCAGTTTTACTTCACCCAAGTTCTCAGAAGTCCTGCTGAAAACAGTCACTACTGTCTGTCTTTCTGCAGTGGGTACGGACCGCCACCTATGATGCATCAGGTTCCCCAGGCCCCACCCCCTCAGCAGTACCAGCCAATGCCGCAGCAGTACCATCAGCCACCTGCACATCAAGCCCCACCCACTCAGCAGAGCTCTATTCAGATCCCTGTTGGCTCCGGACCCCCTAAAGTTGTCAGCACTGCCTGCATCTACCCCTCCCAGCCAGGTTAGACCCTGTTTTTATTTCATCATTAGTTAGTTTTACTTTTGTTTTATGTCTTCAGCTTATTTGTCTTCGGGACATAAAAGCGCCTTTGTCTGTCTGTCAGAGTTCAATGAATTAGTATTGTATATCGTATCGTATCGTGCCATATTGCATTGTATTGTACAGATGTATTGTATTCTACTTCGTAGTGTTATAACATACTGTAATACACTGTTTCACTGTACCAAATGGATACCTTATGATGTTTTATAGTACACTTTTGTACTGCATTCTAATGTACTGTTTTGTCTTGTATTGTTATAGAATTCTATTCTATTTTATTCTAGTCTATTCTATTTTATCGTGTCATTTTTTGTATTCTAAAGTCATTTAGTAGACACTTTTATTCTTTTGCTTTTACCGTTCTGAGCCATGTTGTATAATTCTGTATTCTACTGTTTCATACGCTATCCTACCATGTTGTATATTATATTGTATTATCTTGTGTCGCGCCATGCCATATATGGTTGTTTCTTGTCGTGTTGTATTGGGTCATGTTGTGTCATATCATATCGTATCATATTGTATCGCATCGTTTTGTGTCGTGTCGCCTCTTGTATCGTGTCATATTGTATTGTATTGTGTCATGTTGTGTTGTATGGTATTGTGTCTTCTCATATCATATCATGTCATGTCGTGTCATATCAAAAGTAACATGTCATATTGGAAAGTATCATGGGTGTTGTATTGTGTCATGTCTTCTGTCATGTTGTATGGTATTGTATTGTATTGTGCTAATTCAATTCAACTTTATTTATACAGTGTCAAATCATGGCAATGCCATCTCAAGACGCTTTACAGACAGAGGGGAAAACATAATAAAGGCCAATTTTTAACAGCCTATATAAGGAAACCAACAGATTGAGTTGAGTCCAACTCAATCTCCCATCCTGAGCAAGCACACTGGCAACAGTGGGAAGGAAAAAACTCCCTTTTAACAGGAAGGAAACCTCCGGCAGAACCCGGCTCAGGACAGGCAGCCATCTGCCTCTGCTGTGTGGGGGGAAGAGGACAGAAAGACAACAGACAACAGGAACTGCTACTCCCGGCCAGGGAGACCTGCTGAGACAGGAGACATACATGTTAATGATGCTACACTGTTGTTGGGGGGGGAGGGGGGGGGGGGGGGGGGGGGGGGGTAAAAGAGAGAGATAAAGAGAAAGAAGCTCAGTGTATCAGGAAATGTCCCTCAGCAGTCTAAACCTATAGCAGCATAACTAAGGGATGCTAACCATCCCTAGCTATAGGACTTATCAAAAAGATAAGTCTTCAGCCTAGTCTTAAAGGTGGGGAGGGTGTCTGCTTCCCTAACACTAACTGGGAGCTTATTCCATAAGAGAGGGGCCTGATAACCAAAGGCTCTGCCTCCTGCTCGGCTCTTTGAGACTCTAGGAACCACAAGTAAGCCTGCAGTCTGCGAACGAAGTACTCTGCTTGGTATATAAGGAACAATGAGGTCTTTGATATATAGTGGTGCCTGGTTGTGGAGGGCTTTATATGTAAGGAGAAGGATTTTAAATTCTATTCTAGATTCAACAGGCAGCCAATGAAGAGAGGCTAAAACTGGAGAAATATGATCTCTCCTGCTGGTTCTGGTCAGGACTCTGGCTGCAGAATTCTGGATCAGCTGAAGGCTTTTCAGGGCATATGTATGAAAATTTCTAGACATCCAAGTCTTTATGTCTATGAGACAATTTTGTAGCCTATTGGGCTGATTTGTTTCATCTGGTTTAAAGGATAAGTATATCTGTGTATCATCTGCATAACAATGAAAGTTTATTCCATGCTGTCTAATAATTTTGCCTAAAGGGAGCATATATAGCGTGAAGAGTACTGGTCCAAGTACAGAACCTTGAGGAACTCCATGACTTACTGTAGTTTGTGAGGAGGACTTGTCATTTACATGAACGAACTGAAGTCTATCAGATAAATATGATTTAAACCAGCTTAATGCTGTACCTGTAATTCCAATCACCTGTTCTAGTCTCTGTAACAGAATGTTATGATCGACTGTATCAAATGCAGCACTAAGATCAAGCAAGATAAGTACGGACACAAGTCCTTTGTCTGAGGCCATAAGAAGGTCATTAGTAACTTTCACCAATGCTGTCTCAGTGCTATGATGAGCTCTAAATCCTGACTGGAACTCTTCAAATAAATTATTTCTGCTCAGGTGGGCATGTAGCTGAGCTGAAACTATTTTCTCCAGAATTTTGGACATAAACGGGAGGTTAGATATAGGTCTATAATTTACTATCACCTCTGGATCCAGAGATTGCCATGATGTACTGTGTCGTATTGTTTCTTGTTATGTCATGCCATATTGTGTCACATGTTAAAGTTTATCGTATCATGTTGGGTTGTATCGTGTCGTGTCTTATTTTGTCATGTCATATTGTATCATATGTTATATTGTATTATATTGTGTCGGGTTGTATCAAGTCGTGTCTTATTTTGTCATGTCATATTGTTTTGTATTGTGTCGTGTTGTGTCATACCATATCGTATCGTATGTTATATCGTAATGTATCATGTAATGTCATGTTGTGTCTTAGCGTGTCGTGTCGTGTTGTATGGTATTGTACCACATCACATGATAGTGTTCCATATCATGTCGTAATGTAAACAATATTTTTCCCCCCTCCAGCTCCAGGTCCAGTCCCACCTCCACCCCAGCCTCCAGCTCCCGCCCCAGCCCCGCCTCCAGGTGCTCCAGGTCCTGCCTCCTCCAACAGACCTCCCTGGGTGACCGACACCAACTTTGCTGATAAGTTTGACCCCAGTAAGATCACAACAACTTCCATGAAGGTTCAACCTCTGCCCCAGTCCGCCCCTCCCGCGCCAGCATACATCCCCAACCCCTCCCCGGCCGGGCAGCCAAATCCCAGCCCCGCCCCTATAACTCCTAGTCCCGCCCCGTTCCTTCCTGTGGCGAGGGGCGTGGCCCAAAGGGCAGAGAGATTCGCCGCCAGCAGCCGTACGCCACTATGTGCAGCCTGCAACAACGTCATCAGGTAACTCAGTCCTGATGAAGGTTCTGGTCAAGAAAGAAGTGATTTATTTACAACAGCCTATATTTTCAGAATTCTTCTAATTTATCACAGTGTGAAATCAGCCAGAGCTGATTGTATTCATGAAGAGATCAGGGTGTTTTTCTCTGAATCCAGGATTTGATCATTATTTTGTAAGTATCTTAAATGTGTATGTGTAACTTTGCTGAGTCCTCCTGGGAGTTGTCTAAGATACAGGAAGAAGAAAGAAGAATTTAACGCTTTCATGTTACTGGGATAACTTGTTCTTCAAATTCAGAACGAATAAACCATAACAAATAATCTGCGGTAGGAGGTTTTACTAGAAGACTGTAGCCAACCTGCTTCTGAAATGATGATTTTAGCTTCTTTTTCTCATCCAGTTCTGTTGAATTCTTGTTGTTAGAATAAATACATTATGTTAACTTTTAGTTGACTTAAATGTTTTTTGTTAGAATTCAACTGAAAATGTTGAATGTTAAAACTATGTAGTAATAAATCTAAATTAATTCAATTTTAGTTTTAAAAGTAAAACCTCATCTAACCTAAAACAATTATTTTAATTATATTTCATGTAAAACAATATCTTCGTTGATAATTTAAAACAGTCTTGACCAAAAGAAAACTCATTATATATTTCAACTTGTAAACATTAAACAGAAATTATTATATGAATATTCAATATATGCATTATAAAGTAAATGAAAGGGTTAATGGATAAAAATGTGTCAGAAGGTTTTAGGTTTCAATTTATTCATTTGTTGCCAACTTTTTCACTGTTTTGAATGTATAGTAACTTTAAAGGAAACTTGATTAATATATATTATGATTAATAAATTACAGATACATTAACACATTTAATTGTAGAACATAGTGCACAATATCCCGGGACACCAACAGACACTTCCACTAACATGTAGCTCTTTGGCATTATGTTTGGCCATTTTTCAGACCCTCTAGCAACTCTTATTTAGAGAAAAATAAATTATCAACAAGTCGAGCAACTTTCTCTGGCGAGACTTTTAGTGAGTAAAGTCAAAGCACGTGCAGTTAGTGACCGCTGCGTAAGCTCCTGCCCCGTCCAGAAGAACACCCTAGAAGCTCGGTCCTCCTGCAGCTTCCAGCTTCCAGCTGCAGTCAGAGCAGGAGGTGATCACTCTGCTGCAGGACCAGACTGAAGCTACGACACAGTCTGTTTACTGTCACATGTTCATGTCTGTTGATGAAAGCTGGAAACACTGAACACGTTCAACATACTGGAACATGTTGGAGACTGGAGCTGTTAGTTAAATGACTTAAAATGACTTTTTCATTTTAGGTATCTTCAGGTTAGCCTCTGTTTACAAAGAAATTTAATGTATTTTTCCAAACATTCATAGACTCTGAGTTTACAATATGAATGTCTGTCTCTGTTATTTGATTCAGTCATCCACTAAAATCTATTTAAATAAAACAAAAAAGTTGCTTTTTGTTATGCGATTAATATGTGGTTAATTGAAATTAAATAACTATAAAGCCTACAATTAATCAAGTCCCACCTCTAATAAATACATATAGGCTTATATTCAATAAGTCTGCTGTATGGTTCATATTTAAAGCTGAAAATTGCCTTGCTGTCAACAGGGGCCCGTTCCTGGTGGCCCTTGGCCGGTCCTGGCACCCCGAGGAGTTTAACTGTCACTACTGCCACGTGTCTCTGGCGGACGTCAGCTTTGTGGAGGAACAGAACAATGTTTACTGTGAGAACTGCTACGAAGAGTTCTTCGCCCCAACCTGCGCCCGCTGCAACACCAAGATCATGGGGGTGAGTCGGCCCAGCGCCAGTCTGCAGCCTCTCCGGCTTCGCTGACCTCCTGCAGCAGCTCTGGACAGATTTGTGTTTGTCTCTATGTTGCAGGAAGTGATGCACGCCCTGCGGCAGACGTGGCACACCACCTGCTTTGTCTGCGCAGCTTGCGGTAAAGCATTTGGAAACAGCCTCTTCCACATGGAGGACGGGGAGCCGTACTGTGAGAAAGGTGTGTTTCAGCCGCTCCCGCCAAAACTTAAACACGTCAATCAAAGGTTAAACGACCTCTAGTGGTTGTTGGAGAAACTGGACATGAGGGCTGAAAAATGTCTTCCACACTGTAAAAACATTTTAAACTTCAAAATGGGAAGAACTTTTTTAATCTGTAGTTTTTGTTTGGCCCTTTAAAAAAGTATAAAAAAATTATTAGCAGAAATTATTTTTGTGTGTGAAATGTCAAAAATGATAGTTGTGCAAAAGCTGTCCACCAGGGGGCAGAAGACCAGGATCAGATTGCATTCAACGGGGTTTTGAGGAAAGTTTTTATCATGAAGTGATGCAAAAGGTCTTAGAAACTGCACATTATAAATATGATTCATACATCAAAAAGTAAAATGTAATAAAAATACAGATGGGATTTACATGGGATTTTCCTTTTTTATTTTGGCTATTTGTAATAAGTTGACGCTCATTATAATTAGATTACCAATAAATATGTTAAAAGCTTAAAAAATTCAAGAAATACATCTAAATGAAAGAAAATTAGTGTTTGTTAATGTTTTTTGTAGAAGATTGTTATATTTAACCAGGATGCAGTGTACTATAACAGTCTATGAATGAAATGAAATGAAAAATGCAATATTCCCCAAAGGGAAATATTGCCATACATAATAATAATAACTAGAGGAGGTCTTGTTCCGGAGGCTGATGGCTGCTGGCAGGAATGATCTTCTGTATCTTTCAGTCTTACATCGGACCTGAAGAAGCCTCTCACTGAACACACTTTGTTGTTTCATCACTGTGTTGTGGAGAGGGTGTGAAGAATCCTCCATCATCTTCATCAGCTTGTGCAGCATTCTTCTTTGGACAATCAGCTCCAGCGGCTCCAGAGTTACTCCAAGCACAGAAGCAGCTTTCTGGATCAGTTTGTTGATTCTCTTCAAGTCTCTGGTTCTGATGCTACTACCCCAGCAGATGCTGCAAAGCTGACTGCACTCTCCACAACAGACTTATAGAAGATATGCAACATCTTGGTGCAGACGTTAAACCATCTCAGCTTCCTTAAGAAGTACAGTCTGCTCTGACCTTTCTTGTAGATGTAGTCAGTGTTGCATTTCCTGTCCAGTTTGTTGTCCAGCTGAACTCCAAGATACTTGTATTCCTCCACCACCTCCACCTCCTCTCCCAGGATGGAAACAGTGCTTTGTTTATTCTTCTTCCTCCTGAAGTCAACAATCATCTCTTTTGTTTTGCTGCTATTTAATATGAGATGATTGTCACCGCACCATTTGACAAACTGACTGACCAGTTCTCTGTACTCTGCTTCTTGTCCATCCCTGATACACCCCACAACTGCAGAGTCATCAGAGTATTTCTGCAGATGACAGGACTCAGAGTTGTACTGGAAGTCTGAGGTGTACAGAGTGAAGAGGAATGGCCAGAGTACAGTTCCTTGTGGTGCACCAGTGCTGCTGACCTCCATCTCAGACACACAACCTTTCAGTCTCACAAACTGGGGTCTGTTTGTGAGGTAGTCATAGATCCAGGTGGTTGTGGAGGTATCCACCTGGAATTTATGGAGCTTCTCACATAACAAAGCAGGCTGAATGGTATTAAAAGCACTGAGAAATGAAAGAACATGACCCTCAGAGTGCTGCCTGAATGGTCCAGATGAGAGTGTGCTCTCTGGAGCAGGTATATGATGGCATCTTCAACCCCAAGTCCATTACGATATGCAGACTGGAATGGGTCCTGAAAGGTGTTTACTTGCTTGTTGAGGTGAGCCAGTAAGAGTCTCTCCAGGACTTTCATGATGTGAGATGTCAGGGCAACTGGTCTGTAGTCACTTGGTTCAGCTGGTTGTGTTTTTTAGGCACTGGAACAAGGCAGGAGGTTTTCTACAGCACTGGGACTCTATTTTGTCTCAGACTGGTGTTGAAAAGGTGCTGGAGAATCGGACATAGTTGTTTTGAGCAGGTCTTGAGAACTCTGGGACTGACACCATCTGGACCTGCAGCCTTGTTCTGGTTCAGTTTCTCAAGTTGCTTCTTAACCTGATTGCAGGAGACAAACAAGGTGGAGGTCTCAGGATGTCCTGATGTGGAGGGAGATGAAGCTGTGTTCTGGTCCATGACTGAGCTGCAGGGTGACAGATTGGAGGCGTGACAGGAAAGCAGTGGGCTTATGGAGGGTGTGTGGTCTGTTGGGCTGGAGGTAGGGGGTGAACTGAACCTGTTGAAGAATATGTTCAGCTCATTAGCTCTGTCCAGACCTCCATCAGGCTGGTCCCCCTTTAACTTGAAGCCGGTGATCTTCTTCATTCCAGACCACACATCCCTCACGTTATTCTGCTGGAGCTGACTTTCTAACTTCTTCCTGTAGTCCTCCTTGCACTTCTTAGTTTGTGTTTTAAGTTGTTTTTGTGTTGCCCTCAATAACTCCCTGTCTCCATCCCTGAAGGCTTTCTTTTTGATGTTCAGCAGCTTTTTCAGGTCACTGGTGATCCAGGGTTTGTTATTGGGGAAGCACCTCACTGTTCTTGTTGGGACGATGCTGTCCACACAGAAGTTTATGTAATCTGTCACACACTCAGTCATGGCGTTGATGTCGTCTCCATGAGGTTCACAGAGGACGTTCCAGTCTGTAGCCTCAAAGCCTCCTCTAAGAGCATCTTCAGCTGCTACCAGATTTTGATAGTCTTTGTGATGACTGGTTGCTGCTGAACGATGGGCTTGTAGGTGGAGGTGAGAAGAACCAGATTATGGTCAGATCTTCCTAAAGGAGGCAGGGCAGAACAACTGTATCCATTATTCATATTTGCATAAAATAAATCCAACATCTTATTTTCTCTGGTGGAGCAGCTGACAAACTGCTGGAATGTTGGTAGAGTTGCAGAGAGGGAGACGTTGTTGAAGTCTCCGGAGATCGCCATGAATGAGTTTGGATGCTGTGTTTGTAGCCGAGCAACGACGGAGCTGATGACATCACAGGCTGTGTCTGGTGCGGTACCAGGTATTATATAAACCGCTACCAGAATAACACAGGTAAACTCTCTGGGTAAATAATATGGACGGAAGCTCACAGCTAACAGTTCCATGTCCCTTGTACATATCTTCTCCTTGACAGTAACATGTCCAGGATGACACCAACGCTGGTTAACCAGCACTGCAATTCCACCACCCTTTAGCTTTCCGCTGTGTTGTCTACTGCGGTCTGCACGGACCGTTTTAAAGCCCGGTACAGACACATTACAGTCAGGGATGTGTTCATGCAGCCATGTCTCGGTGAAGCATATAATACTGCACTCTCTGTATTCTTTCTGAGACCTTGTTAGCATCTCGAGTTCATCTGTTATGTTAGCGAGCGATCTCACATTACCCATTAAGACAGTCGGGAGAAATGGTTTAAATCTCCATAGTTTTATCCTGTCTGACTCCCGCTCTGCATACTCTTCTCTTTCTTTTCAACTCCATTGGGATTTGATGTGTTGTTTCGCTGATAATCCTGATTTGGGAGAGTTTAATTAGTTGATCCCGATGGTAAACAAGTCTTTCGTTGTCGTGGACACTCATCATAACAAGTCTTGAGAGAGCCATCAGAGGGCCACAAGGGGTTCACCTTCATTCTCAACCCCTGTTTACCAATTTTGCTCCTCTGGGCACTAACACTATGTATACAAGCATATGTGATCTAGTATCATGGCTTGGATGAATTTACATTAAAATAACTGTATTGATAGTGTGAAACTTAAATTTAGCAGTTTATTGTCACATTTAACTGAAACTGAAAAATTTTTACTAATATTTATGTAGAAAATGAAAATGTTTTGCATCATCACAGTGACCGTTTTACAGTTATTTTACATTAGATGTAGATTTGTGTATATTCATTTATATTTACTGGTATTTTCCAAAGCTGCAGAAGAAACTGGTATTTTTACAGTTTTAACAGGGTATGATGGTGACTGAAAAATGAAGTATTTCCGACTAAACTAGCGCCTTTGTCCAACCCAAACCAAGAGATGTTACAGTATGAAGCCAACCAGGAAGCATTAAAGTCTGTTTATATGTCACTATGGCAACGACTGAAATGGTATCCAAGGAGGTAAAGCAAAGCTAATTTAGCTAAAGCTAAATGTCCATGGTGTAAACCAAACATCTCTGTTGTCATGTTCTCTGACATTTAGACAATGTTTACTAAAGCTAATGACCAGCCACAGTAACCGACAGTTCAAGCTGCTCTGGATTTTTAACACTGCCCCCATGTGGCCGAGATAAAGCAACAACAGTTTGTCAGACGTTAGCGGAAGACGTTATCACATCTTCATCACCATCACTACCATGTTGCTAAGAGACCTCTATTTTCACCTGGACATGATGATGAAGACACTTCCTGTTAGACTTTCCACCAATCAGAGAGCTTAAACTGACAGTGACGTTCAATCAGGAGCAGCCAAAGATCAACAAGTGATGAGAAAAGCAGGAAAATAATGATCCTCTATGGCTGGAATAAAGCCAAGAAGACTTTTGGGATGCAGCTGAGGTGGAGGGGCTGCAATGAGGACAGCAGGTAGATAGTAGCAGGAAGAAGTGTGGAAACATGGAAACAGTGTGTGTGTGTGTGTGTGTGTGTGTGTGTGTGTGTGTGTGTGTGTGTGTGTGTGTGTGTGTGTGTGTGTGTGTGTGTGTGTGTGTGTGTGTGTGTGTGTTTCAGACTAGAGAGATTGATGTGCAGATGAGAAAAAGCTTGGTGACTGCTGATCTATGTGTTATTTCTACAATAAATCATGTTTTCATCTTCTGGTTGCTCTTTATGCTGCTATATTTATTCATACATTCATTTTACATCATTTACAGCCTTATAATCTGACAGCTGAGGCTAAAACATCACATCTCCATGGAAACATGTCTGCATAGAAACATCATGTCTGTATAGAAACATCATGTCTGCATAGAAACATCATGTCTGCATAGAAACGTCATGTCTGCATAGAAACATCATGTCTGTATAGAAACATCATGTCTGCATGGAAACATCATGTCTGCATGGAAACATCATATCTGCATAGAAACGTCATGTCTGCATAGAAACATCATGTCTGCATAGAAACGTCATGTCTGCATAGAAACATCATGTCTGTATAGAAACATCATGTCTGCAAAGAAACATCATATCTGCATAGAAACATCATATCTGCATAGAAACGTCATGTCTGCATAGAAACGTCATGTCTGCATAGAAACATCATGTCTGCATGGAAACATCATGTCTGCATGGAAACATCATGTCTGCATAGAAACATCATGTCTGCATGGAAACATCATGTCTGCATGGAAACATCATGTCTGCATAGAAACATCATGTCTGCATGGAAACATCATGTCTGCATAGAAACATCATGTCTGCATAGAAACATCATATCTGCATAGAAACATCATATCTGCATGGAAACATCATATCTGCATAGAAACGTCATGTCTGTATAGAAACATCATGTCTGCATGGAAACATCATGTCTGCATAGAAACATCATATCTGCATGGAAACATCATATCTGCATGGAAACATCATATCTGCATGGAAACATCATGTCTGCATGGAAACATCATGTCTGCATGGAAACATAATGTCTGCATGGAAACATCATGTCTGCATAGAAACATCATATCTGCATGGAAACATCATGTCTGCATAGAAACATCATGTCTGCATAGAAACATCATATCTGCATAGAAACATCATATCTGCATGGAAACATCATATCTGCATAGAAACGTCATGTCTGTATAGAAACATCATGTCTGCATGGAAACATCATGTCTGCATAGAAACATCATATCTGCATGGAAACATCATGTCTGCATGGAAACATCATGTCTGCATGGAAACATCATGTCTGCATAGAAACGTCATGTCTGTATAGAAACATCATGTCTGAATAGAAACATCATGTCTTCAGGCTTAGTAGGAGGAAAAGCTTTAGATTCTGCAGGCTGTTTTGTTTTTAAAACCTAATTGTTGCTGTTTCTGTCTCAGATTACATCGCACTCTTCAGCACAAAGTGCCACGGCTGCGACTTCCCAGTGGAAGCTGGTGATAAGTTCATCGAGGCTCTGGGTCACACCTGGCACGACACCTGCTTCGTCTGTGCGGTAAGAACCACCGTGTGGTCCCACAGTCCGTTCTGGGGTCTCTGCAGAGCTGTTTGCTAAACGCTGCTGTTGCTGCAGGTCTGCCACGTCAACCTGGAGGGTCAACCCTTCTACTCCAAGAAAGACAAACCTCTGTGCAAAAAGCACGCCCACGCCATCAATGTGTAGACCACGGGCTCCATCTGCTGCTGCTCCCACCAACACCAGCCCACAGTGTTTACACGCGTGTGTGTGTAAACACTCTGTATGCAAACACACTCTGGATTTTTGTGCATTATTAATCTAAATGTGTAAAGATGATTCTGCTTCTGGAGCTTCTACTGCTCCTCCTGCCGGCCAAAACATAGATTTTCCTTTCTGTTCCACGTGAACGCTCTGCTGCTCACCTCAGGTTCATATGGAGTCTGAATAAAAGACTGCTTTCAACTTTCACCGATGTTTATTTATGATCAGTCAGCTGAAATTTGTAAAGAAATATTTTTCTTTTCATTCAACCAAAAAGATTTTGTTGAACCAGAAAAAGTTTGCAGTCGTTCTTCAGACTCCGTAAAATCAGCTGCACACTTCTGCATTTAGTCTGTAAAACTGGCCCAAACCGGGTCCAGGACCAGGTCCTGTTTCAGACCCAAGCCAGGTCCTGGACCCAATCCTGTTTCAGAGCCAAACCAGGTCCTGGACCAGGTCCTGTTTCAGAAGGACTGGGCTCAGACCGGGTCCAGGACCTGGTTTGGACCGGGTCCAGGTCCTGATTCAGGACCGGGCTCAGACGCGTTGTCGAAGGAGACTCTCAGTGACTGCCAGTGAATCTAACACAAAAACACGTGCACAGTGGCAGCGTGCACGTGCAGCCTTTCCTCCAGGTAAAGCTGATGATGATGATGATGTCTGGAGATGAAGATTCCTCAAAATATTTATGTTTATTTATTAGGAAGCCTCAGTGACTTTCTGCTGCGTTCGCTGACTGCTCCGTTCGCTGACTGCTCCGTTCACTGACTGCTGCGTTCGCTGACTGCTGCGTTCGCTGACTGCTGCGTTCGCTGACTGCTGCGTTCGCTGACTGCTGCGTTCGCTGACTCTGCTGCGTTCGCTGACTGCTGCGTTCGCTGACTGCTGCGTTCGCTGACTGCTGCGTTGGCTGACTGCTGCGTTGGCTGACTGCTGCGTTCGCTGACTGCTGCGTTGGCTGACTACTGCGTTCGCTGACTGCTGCGTTGGCTGACTCTGCTGCGTTCGCTGACTGCTGCGTTCGCTGACTCTACTGCGTTCGCTGACTGCTGCGTTCGCTGACTGCTGCGTTCGCTGACTCTACTGCGTTCGCTGACTGCTGCGTTCGCTGACTCTACTGCGTTCGCTGACTGCTGCGTTGGCTGACTGCTGCGTTCGCTGACTCTACTGCGTTCGCTGACTGCTGCGTTCGCTGACTCTGCTGCGTTCGCTGACTGCTGCGTTCGCTGACTGCTGCGTTCGCTGACTGCTGCGTTGGCTGACTGCTGCGTTCGCTGACTGCTGCGTTTGCTGACTGCTGCGTTCGCTGACTGCTGCGTTCGCTGACTCTACTGCGTTCGCTGACTGCTGCGTTGGCTGACTGCTGCGTTCGCTGACTGCTGCGTTCGCTGACTCTACTGCGTTTGCTGACTGCTGCGTTCGCTGACTCTGCTGCGTTCGCTGACTGCTGCGTTCGCTGACTGCTGCGTTCGCTGACTGCTGCGTTGGCTGACTGCTGCGTTCGCTGACTGCTGCGTTTGCTGACTGCTGCGTTCGCTGACTGCTGCGTTCGCTGACTCTACTGCGTTCGCTGACTGCTGCGTTGGCTGACTGCTGCGTTCGCTGACTGCTGCGTTCGCTGACTCTACTGCGTTCGCTGACTGCTGCGTTGGCTGACTGCTGCGTTGGCTGACTGCTGCGTTCGCTGACTCTACTGCGTTCGCTGACTGCTGCGTTCGCTGACTGCTGCGTTCGCTGACTGCTGCGTTCGCTGACTGCTGCGTTCGCTGACTCTACTGCGTTCGCTGACTGCTGCGTTCGCTGACTCTGCTGCGTTCGCTGACTGCTGCGTTGGCTGACTGCTGCGTTCGCTGACTGCTGCGTTCGCTGACTGCTGCGTTCGCTGACTGCTGCGTTCGCTGACTGCTGCGTTCGCTGACTCTACTGCGTTCGCTGACTGCTGCGTTGGCTGACTGTTGCGTTGGCTGACTGCTGCGTTCGCTGACTGCTGCGTTCGCTGACTGCTGCGTTCGCTGACTCTACTGCGTTCGCTGACTGCTGCGTTCGCTGACTGCTGCGTTCGCTGACTGCTGCGTTGGCTGACTGCTGCGTTCGCTGACTGCTGCGTTGGCTGACTGCTGCGTTGGCTGACTGCTGCGTTCACTGACTGCTGCGTTGGCTGACTGTTGCGTTGGCTGACTGCTGCGTTCGCTGACTGCTGCGTTCGCTGACTGCTGCGTTCGCTGACTGCTGCGTTCGCTGACTGCTGCGTTCGCTGACTGCTGCGTTGGCTGACTGCTGCGTTCGCTGACTGCTGCGTTGGCTGACTGCTGCGTTGGCTGACTGCTGCGTTGGCTGACTGCTGCGTTGGCTGACTGTTGCGTTGGCTGACTGCTGCGTTCGCTGACTGCTGCGTTCGCTGACTGCTGCGTTCGCTGACTGCTGCGTTGGCTGACTGCTGCGTTGGCTGACTGCTGCGTTCGCTGACTCTGCTGCGTTCGCTGACTGCTGCGTTGGCTGACTGCTGCGTTCGCTGACTGCTGCGTTGGCTGACTGCTGCGTTCGCTGACTCTGCTGCGTTCGCTGACTGCTGCGTTCGCTGACTGCTGCGTTCGCTGACTGCTGCGTTGGCTGACTGCTGCGTTCGCTGACTGCTGCGTTCGCTGACTGCTGCGTTCGCTGACTGCTGCGTTGGCTGACTGTTGCGTTCGCTGACTCTGCTGCGTTCGCTGACTGCTGCGTTGGCTGACTGTTGCGTTCGCTGACTGCTGCGTTCGCTGACTGCTGTGTTGGCTGACTGTTGCGTTCGCTGACTGCTGCGTTCGCTGACTCTGCTGCGTTCACTGACTCTGCTGCGTTCGCTGACTGTTGCGTTCGCTGACTGCTGCGTTCGCTGACTGCTGCGTTCGCTGACTGCTGCGTTCGCTGACTGCTGCGTTCGCTGACTCTGCTGCGTTCGCTGACTGCTGCGTTCGCTGACTGCTGCGTTCGCTGACTTTGCTGCGTTCACTGACTCTGCTGCGTTCGCTGACTGCTGCGTTCGCTGACTGCTGCGTTCGCTGACTGCTGCGTTCACTGCTCAAGTTTGTATGATTTCACTAAATGTAATTTTAAGTTGATTTCAATCTGTTTTTGTTTTGTAAAATCCCAGTTTGGATATTTGTGTCATCATCGGTTCAGTTCACACCGCAGCTTTCGGAGCAGCTTTGCCTCATATCCACATATCAGGTTGTAAAATTAATGTTTTTCTCCCAGTTTACCATCCACATCAGTAAAAAACAATGGTTCTTCTTGTCATGTAAAGCTTTAACTTTGATCCTGCAAATCTTTAATAGTTTTATCAGTGGTTGTTTGATGTCCCGTCCCAAACAGTCTTCATCTGGCATAACGGGAAAAATGTTATCCAGAGGCAGAAATCTGTTGGCATCATCATGCAGGCCAAGACATAAACCAGTGATCTGTTGCACTGAGGGACCGTCAGTTCTCAGAGTGTTGTTGAATTAGCACTTCCAGTGCCCTTCATCCTCTTTCTTATGAACAGAAATGCGTGAAAATTAGACGCCATATTGTAAGAAGACAAAGGACAAACTGCCACTGGAAGCTATATCATGGAGGAAACAGACAGTTTAATGTAACATGTTGGACGATTGATCACATTGATATGCACAACACTAAATAATCACTTAAACATAGCACATTTGAAACTTTATGCAATATAAATAAAAGTTCAGCAACTACTAGGTCTGGTGGTTGAGTAAAAAGTGCTTTTAAAGACCAGATTCTCCTTTATGCAGCAGCAGTTACAACATCCACCCATCTGTTTCTAAACCACCAGTCCAAACACACGTCGCAGGGTCTGGGATCTACCCCAGCAATCATCGAGCGAGAGGCAGGAGCACCTGGACAGGCCACCAGTCCTTCGCAGGCAGTTACAATGTTTCCTGTAAAAGTTCAACTTAAACACTAATGTAATAAAATTAAATAAAAATGGCAAATTTCAAGATTTATTCACTTAGAGAAAATAAGTAGTGGATTTCAGAGCTGTGTGACGGTTCATCAACACTTCCAGTAAGCAGGTATGTCCGTTTCAGACGTCACTGCCCTTAAGTTGCCCTGGTTGTTCGCTGAAACGTCCACCAGAGGGCAGCGCAGTGTTGACCTCTGAGTTTCAGACAAGAACAAACATGGAGAAGATGGAGGAGATAGTGATGATTTTTATTCTTAGAAAGAGGCATAAAAAGGTAGGAGGTTTTATATGTGGACATTAAAGACATCACAACTTCTTGGTTCCTTTGGCTGATCGCAGTTATACTGCTCAACACTGCCCCTCGTGGTTCCTGGTGGTGCAACATCAGGCAGCGCATCTGCAAGAGCCTTGAAAACCGACTCAATTCCGTACAAAAAGGAGGCAGAAGACGGTGAAATGCTCTGTATTCGCTTTTTAAAACAGAAACATTTCTGTGGTGTTGGAAAAAAAATCTCCCAATGAACGCCAGACATTCAGATCAGCAAGAAGGTACAAAAGTTTTACTTGCTGCAAGGAATTCACAGAAACCATCAGACCAAGTGACCTCAACCAGTGGACAAGGTGAACCAGCAATACAGTTAGGATTACACCCCTATATGCTTCATTCTCTGACCCCATGTGGGAACATCGTCCTCCCAGGTCTTTGTGTGAGACCCCAGAGTGGAGTTGACGACGACAGTCTCTTGCAGGAGGTTATTATGTCCTTTGCAGTTGTTCTCATTCCAGAGACATTTTGAGGCTGGAGAACTTTTACAACCAGTATTCTGTTCAAGCCATTCTAACCATCTGAATGGTTAGAATGGCTTGAAGAGAGGCTACAATATCATTACAACATTTTCCATTCTGTAGTTATGAAAACTAATTAAATTCATCGTGAAATGAGTTTCCAGCGAGCCACATGAGTGAAGCGGAGTTTGGTCAAAGCTGCAAGGGGAACAAACCTCAACACAACACCGTTTCATTCAATCATGGCTCATTTCAAATTATCTTAATGGCGGAGACCCGGGATGATGACGCTGATCATCTCCTTCATCCTGAGGGCTGATTGTGTATGTAGAGCTTGTGAGAAACATGTTAAAACTGTGTTATTGCTCATTAAAATAATGGCTATCTTTATTTAACTTGTAAAAATTTCTATGAACTGATGAAGTTACTTTATGATCTGTCAGGAGATCCTGTACAACCCTTGTTTTGGGGGTTTTTTTCTGGTCCCACAGGAGCTGTGGCCAGTTGTGATTGATACTACTGTTTTGTCTGCTAAACAATGATTTCTTGAACGTACGATCAGAATGAACCAACACAAACACAAAATACATATTTGTCAGTAAAATTCCTAACGTTAGCTAAAACGGGTTTATCCCGCCAATGTGAGAAAACAAACTGCAATTTGTTCTCATCTACAATTTGTCTGAAATGAAATTCACCTGATTTCAGGTTGTTTTTTACTGTTTCACTTCCAGTCTCAGTTCTCTTTAACATGATGATGCCAACGGCAGCAAAGGACGTCTGCATTTTTTCAAGCTAAGGCTTCAGTATGCAGGATTATGGGTTAGGGTTAGTTCCAGCAAGCTGAACATATCGATAAAATGTTTCGTCTGAACTACGACTGATGGAGGAAGACGTCCTGCTATGTCTTAACTTGTGAGGAGAAGGAAACAGAATTCGAAGATAAAAACATAGTTAGAAGTGGTATATTCTATTTTATATGTATATAACTGGTGGACGTCCTAAACGTTCCTCACCTGGACTTGAAAGATGTCAAACTCGGCTGATTTTTGTCAGATAAAACTACATTTCCATTTATTTGGAGAAAGGTTTGTTTTCAGGTTCTACACCATCTAGTGGTCACACAGAGAACTGCACCTAAACAAACAAAGACATTCACCTAAATATAAAGAAGATCAGAGGTGGATGACTGTGATGGACTGGCAACCTGTCCAGGAGTTCCTGCTTCTCACCCAATGATTGCTGGGATAGACTCCATGTTCCCCCCGAATCTGAATAGGACTAAGAGGTTAAGGAAATGGATGGATGGATGGATGGACGGACGGACGGACCGACGGATGGATGGATGGACAGATGATTGAATGGATGGATGGATGGATGGATGGATGGATGATTGAATGGATAGATAGATGGATGGTCTTTTTGGAGCACTAAATCACCAAATAGTCCATAAAGCAAGAGAGCTTGAAGACAACGTGAACAAAAGCTTTTTTCTACCAGCCTCCACAGAAACTTCCCTCCTAAACAACATATCTTACCTACATAGCTAGTTAGCTAGTTATATAGCTATCTAGTTTCAGTACTGTCAGTAGTGGTGTCATCTTGTGGCCAATAAAGGCACTGCAAACAGTTCTACAGTGTGAGCTGAACATTGGAAAAACTGAATGTTAATTGCTGATTTTGGTTTTAATCTATCTGTGTTTTCTGAGGAACTGGAAGGCAATCAGACCCCCCCCCCCTCCCCCCGTGCCTTACCGTGTTTAACCCTTCACCTCTGCTCTGACCGGGGCGAGCTTCATGTGCCGGTGTACAGTTTTTACTCTGTATTTTCTACAGTTTGTTTTTGTGAGGGTGAATGTGTGCATGCAGAGCGGTTTGTTGCAGCATGTTAGATTTAATTTGTGTCACAGCGACAAGACGAGTGCTAACCCCACAGTTTAGCCTTGAAACGATTGTTTGGTGTCTTTTGTGAGTAACAAGCAGCAGGAAGGATGGGAATATGCTCCATGTACAATTAAATGCTGCTTTATCACATTTATTTAACAGATTTTGAAGATGTGGAAAATTATTTGTGTCGCAGGTTGAATAAAGTGAAAAAGTGTTGCTAAAGTTTCTTGTCTGTTTGCATCCTCACCTGGAATCTAAAATATGAACATTTTCTTCAGGGGGTAAAAGAATTATCTGGTTACTGACATTTTTTTGGGTTTATCGCACGCAAGTCTTCATGCTGGTCTCTGACTCATCTCACAGGGGCTGCAGGAACATCAAACACATCCAGTTATTATCATTATCAACAAAAGCAGAACCAAACTTTACTATTCCAGCCATATTACACGGAGTATTTTCCTTCTTATGAGTTCCTTTGAGCGCACTGGTTCAGACCACAACCCAGTCTTACATCTCCACACATGGCTGCATGTATGACCACATACATGGACCATGTAACAACACCTGTTTGCTGTGAAGGCAGACCCTGAGGAGGGCTTTGCAGAAGCTGCAGCTGGCTGAATCTGGACGTTCTCCTTAGATGCTCAGCTTTGGTTTCAGACACAAACACTTCAGCTTTCTCTTTATTTAGCTGAAAAACTTCTGGAACATTCCAGCATTGATTTGACGGAGACAAACTGAAGCTTAGCGTGGGACCAGAGACAAGAGTGACACAGAACGGAGCGTCGTCAGCATAACGGAACACATCAGTGGCGTAAAGAGCACATTTTCAGTTGGATGGGTGATCAATGGTACTTGCTAACTGGAACATCCAGCAGAAATAAGCTGGAAAACAACTTTTAGCTTTTCCTCGTGTCAAAAGCAAATGTCTGTTGGCAGATCTGAAAGATTACGAAAGACTTTGACAGGCTGGACCTATGCAGAGTAAATACACCAATGGTCACCAGCTGCTTTAATCTGCTGATGGAATCACGGATCTACTTTTAACCCAAACCGCACCGCCCTCCTGATGTTTCCGCCCACCTTTCACACACCGGTCGGCCACATATAGAACTTTTCTTCTCTTGTACATATGTTGTCATTTCTCTGCCATTAATTCAGAAAACACACATTTACATTTGACGTATTTAATGGTTTACTGTACATCACACTTAATTCAATGTGTAAGTGTTTTACACATTGAAGGGTTACATGAGCCTCAACTCCCATGGGCTCACCATCTGTGGGAGGAGCCGTAGGGATCGGGTGCAATGTGTGCTGGGCGGCAGCAAGGGGCGGGGACCCTGGCAGTTCGATCCCCGGCTGCAGAAGCTGGCTCTAGGGACGTGGAACGTCACCTCTCTGGTGGGGAAGGAGCCTGAGCTTGTGCGTGAGGTTGAGCGGTTCCGGCTAGATATAGTTGGACTCACCTCGACGCATGGCTTGGGCTCTGGAACCAGAACCCTCGAGAGGGGTTGGACCTTCTTCCACTCTGGAGTTGCTCATGGTGAGAGGCATCGAGCAGGTGTGGGCATTCTCATCAGCCCCCAGCTTGGTGCCTGCACGTTGGGGTTTACCCCGGTGGATGAAAGGGTAGATTCCCTCCGCCTCCGGGTGGGGGACGGGTCCTGACTGTTGTCTGTGCTTATGCACCGAACAGCAGTTCAGAGTACCCACCCTTTCTGGAGTCCTTGGAGGGAGTGCTGGAGGGTGCTCCTTCTGGGGACTCCATTGCTCTGCTGGGGGACTTCAATGCTCATGTGGGCAATGACAGTGAGACCTGGAGGGGAGTGAGTCAAAAAGCTCCTTGGCGGCAAGGCCCCGGGGGTGGATGAGATCCGCCCGGAGTTCCTTAAGGCTCTGGATGCTGTGGGGCTGTCCTGGCTGACAGTCGAATCTCGGATTGATGAGGAGCAGTGTGGTTTTCGTCCTGGTCGCGGAACAGTGGACCAGCTCTATACCCTCTCTGGGGTCCTGGAGGGGGCATGGGAGTTTGCCCAACCAGTCTACATGTGCTTTGTGGACCTGGATAAGGTGTTCGACCGTGTCCCCCGGGGGCTCCTGTGGGGGGGTACTCAGGGAGTATGGGGTACTGGACCCCCTTGTACAAGCTGTCCGGTCCCTGTAGGACAGGTGTCAGAGCTTGGTTCGCATTGCCGGCAGTAAGTCGGATTAGTTTCCGGTGAGGGTTGGACTCCACCAAGGCTGCCCTTTATCACCGATTCTGTTCATAACTTATATGGACAGAATTTCTAGGTGCAGCCGAGGTGTTGAAGGGATCCGACTTGGTGGTCTCAAGATTGGGTCCCTGCTTTTTGCGGATGACGTGGTCCTGTTGGCTTCATCTGGTCGTGATCTCCAGCTCTCGCTTGAGCGATTCGCGGCCGAGTGTGAAGCGGCTGGGATGAGAATCAGCACCTCCAAATCTGAGACCATGGTCCTCAGCCGGAATAGGGTGGATTGCCCTCTCCGGGTCGGGAGTCAGGTCCTGCCTCAAGTGGAGGAGTTTAAATATCTCGGGGTCTTGTTCACGAGTGAGGGAAGGATGGAGCGCGAGATCGACAGACGGATCGGTGCGGCGTCTGCAGTAATGTGGACTCTGTGCTGGTCTGTCGTGGTGAAGAAGGAGCTGAGCCAGAAGGTGAAGCTCTCGATTTACCAGTCGATCTACGTTCCTACCCTCACCTATGGTCATGAGCTGTGGGTCGTGACCGAAAGAAGGAGATCTCGTATACAGGCGGCTGAAATGGGTTTCCTCCGCAGCGTGGGCTCTCCCTTAGAGATAGGGTGAGGAGCTCGGTCATCCGGGAGGAGATCAGAGTAGAGCCGCTGCTCCTCCGCATCGAGAGGAACCAGTTGAGGTGGCTCGGGCATCTGGTCAGGATGCCTCCTGGACCTCCCTGGTGAGGTGTTCCAGGCACGTCCCTCTGGGAGGAGAGCCCGGGGAAGACCCAGGACACACTGGAGGGATTATACACCGGATAAGTGGCAGAAGATGGATGGATGGAGATGGATAAAAGTGTTTTACAGACACTTTTTACAGTGTTTTAATAATAATAATAATAATAATAATAATAATAATAGCATATATATATATATATATATATATATATATATATATATATATATATATATATATATATATATATTTATATATATATATATAGTATATATATATATATATATATATATATATATATATATATATATATATATATATATATATATATATTTATTATTATTATTATTATTATTATTATTATCATTATCATTATTATTGTAATTGCATTTCAAGTATTTTTTTCCCCTGATTTCTTATGGGGGTTTTTTTTTTTAAATCTCATTAGTATAATTTTAAATCATTGTGTTTATTTACACCTACTCTGTAAAATCACCATTCTGTTCCATACAATGCTTGTTGTGATGACTGAGAAGACTTACGTATAACATTTATGTGTTTAAGGCTTCATTCAGAATAAAATCATTTGGAGTTTGACGATTAAACAGAAGCAGTAAATTAACTTTTTGCCTTTTCAGCAACCTGAAACGGAAATGTTTGGGACTGTAAAATTAAACAAGTTTGTTTGTTTTGTTTTTTTTACTGTTTAACAACACATTTTGACTCTTGTAAAGTTCCTCTTCTAATTCTGAGACAGATTTTTCTATCATTTGTCATCAGTTTTCTGGAAATCTGATCCAGATGTTGCAACATGAGCTGAAGCCAGCATGTTGCCTCACCATCCCTGCTCGTCGATCAACGGTGATGCAGCACACCGCCGCTAGAGGGCGTCGCGCTGCATCGCAGAGTTCTCACTCCGTCTACTTTTCTAAAGATTAAAAACGTTTCAAATACGGAAAGTGTTTGTTGCTGTGTTTAAAACAGAATAGTTTTATTTTTACTAAATTAATATAAAAAATAAAAAAAACCAATGCTCAGCTTATGTGTTGGCACTGAACGTGGTTGGTGTGTGATAGACAAAAACAGAAATTCAAGCAAATCATTTCGCAATGAAAACGGAAACGTTTAAAGTACACTATTTGAAAAAAAAAAAAAACACATATAAAATTATTTTAAATGTTAACTTGAAAAAAGACAAATGAAACAAATAAGGTCATACATTGATTATTCATCATTGAAACGGCAGTTTGACAAAATAGACTCCACATGTTTGGAAAACATTCTGGACGACAAATGTCCCACCAGAAGTCATTAGTTATTTCTAATTAAACTGCTTTTATCTTATCAAAAATACATTTTTACAAAACATTGAACTATTTTCTACATAAAGTTGTGTTTTGTTTTTTTTAATTATCCTAAAAAGGTTTAATTTTAGCTTTAGCATGAACATCACGTTTTTTGTTTTTTTTTGTTTTTTTTTTTTTTATAAATTAGACAAGTTTTCTAAATGTTGAAGGTCAACATTTTCTTTTAAATAATAAAGCAGAGGTGTAAAAAAGTCAAGTTTTTCCTATAAATGATCCATAACTTCCGGGAAATAGTCATGTAAATAAACTGTGAGGAGAACCACGAGCCCCGGAAGTCCGGTCATCAGTTTTAAGAGCAGAGTGAGGCATCGCGCGGTTCATAGCGGATCTTGGTTTTTGCTCTCCCCTGTCGTCCAGCCGCGGACCGGTCTCCGACCTGGGCGAAGGACGCTGGAAATACCCCGCTGGGAAACACGCCTTGCTTGTCGGGTCTGCTGTTTGGAGTTTACCTGAGCAGCGGAACTCACCTGGAGGCCCGGTAAACGCAGGAGAGTCGCATTCAAGGAGAAAAGAAAAGGTGAGTTAGAGTCGACGTAACGCAGCCAGAAGTTTATTCCCAGCCCGACTCCCCGCCTCCGTCTATCTGCTGGAGCACCAGGAGCCCGACTCCCATCTCTGTCTATCTGCTGGAGCCCCCGGGTTTCAAATGTTTACATTTCTTACAGGTTTATCTATTATTATTATTATTATTATTATTATTATTATTATTATTATTATTTGTGAAATAGTCTTTGATATACTAATTAAATATCCCAGTAAAACCGTCTGCATGACTTCTATAATGTTCAGTGAAATGGGAACAAAGTGGAGTCCGGAGAACAGATTTAGTTGCGCCAGGCTATAGACGCATCCCTCCCGGGCTGCTGTCCGGGGAAAAGTTTGTTCCAGTCCCGCCGCTGGATGGTTTCTGCTGAAATCCCAGACTGGGCCTGTTAACACGGCCCCTGGTCCCGGGTAAGTGAATTAATGGCGCACCAGGACGATCTGTGCCGCAGTTTGTCTGTTTCTGTGCCGCAGTTTAGCGCCTGTTAGCCGCATTCCTCTCCCTGCTGGCTGCCGCCTGGCTGGCTGGCTCGGCTCGGCTCGTCTGTAATTACTGCTAAATTTCACCACCTAACTCCGGAGAGGGCAGAAAAACTCACAGATTGCCTTTCCTAACAAGGAACAGTCCATTTTAGTCCATTAAACAACTTTCCAGAGTGAATTTAGAGTTATAAGAGGCTAACTTGGAGGTTAGCATTGCGGCTAACTTAGCGGAAACGTTTCAGGTTAATCTCGCATCTGTTGTGTTGAATGGACGTGTTGTTGGTCGTTTCCAGCCTGGTTGTGTGTTTTGTACACAGAGGGACCTCCAGCATGTGTTGTCAGAGGATTTGCTCCGTGATTAGATCAGACTGGACCTGTTTGTTTGTTTACCCTAGACCTGGAGAGGAGAGAAAACTACCATCCAGCTGCTTCATGTTGGGAATGGAAACTCTGGGAATGTTGTTCCAGTTTCACCAGGCTTGGTATGCCAGAGCAAATGGCTCGGGTTGGTCTGGCTGGAAGTGGTCTACGCCAGGTTTGTCCTGGTCTGGCTGGAAGTGGTCTACACCAGGTTTGTCCCGGTCTGAGAGGATCTGGTCTGGCTGGAAGTGGTCTACACCAGGTTTGTCCCAGTCTGAGAGGATCTGGTCTGGCTGGAAGTGGTCTACACCAGGTTTGTCCCGGTCTGAGAGGATCTGGTCTGGCTGGAAGTGGTCTACACCAGGTTTGTCCCGGTCTGAGAGAATCTGGTCTGGCTGGAAGTGGTCTACACCAGGTTTGTCCCGGTCTGAGAGGATCTAGTCTGGCTGGAAGTGGTCTACACCAGGTTTGTCCCGGTCTGAGAGGATCTGGTCTGGCTGGAAGTGGTCTACACCAGGTTTGTCCCGGTCTGAGAGGATCTAGTCTGGCTGGAAGTGGTCTACACCAGGTTTGTCCCGGTCTGAGAGGATCTGGTCTGGCTTGAAGTGGTCTACACCAGGTTTGTCCCGGTCTGAGAGGATCTAGTCTGGCTGGAAGTGGTCTACACCAGGTTTGTCCCGGTCTGAGAGGATCTGGTCTGGCTGGAAGTGGTCTACACCAGGTTTGTCCCGGTCTGAGAGGATCTAGTCTGGCTGGAAGTGGTCTACACCAGGTTTGTCCCGGTCTGAGAGGATCTAGTCTGGCTGGAAGTGGTCTACACCAGGTTTGTCCCGGTCTGAGAGGATCTGGTCTGGCTTGAAGTGGTCTACACCAGGTTTGTCCCGGTCTGAGAGGATCTGGTCTGGCTGGAAGTGGTCTACGCCAGGTTTGTCCCGGTCTGAGAGGATCTGGTCTGGCTGGAAGTGGTCTACACCAGGTTTGTCCCGGTCTGAGAGGATCTGGTCTGGCTGGAAGTGGTCTACACCAGGTTTGTCCCGGTCTGAGAGGATCTAGTCTGGCTGGAAGTGGTCTACACCAGGTTTGTCCCGGTCTGAGAGGATCTGGTCTGGCTGGAAGTGGTCTACACCAGGTTTGTCCCGGTCTGAGAGGATCTGGTCTGGCTGGAAGTGGTCTACACCAGGTTTGTCCCGGTCTGAGAGGATCTAGTCTGGCTGGAAGTGGTCTACACCAGGTTTGTCCCGGTCTGAGAGGATCTGGTCTGGCTGGAAGTGGTCTACACCAGGTTTGTCCCGGTCTGAGAGGATCTAGTCTGGCTGGAAGTGGTCTACACCAGGTTTGTCCCGGTCTGAGAGGATCTAGTCTGGCTGGAAGTGGTCTACACCAGGTTTGTCCCGGTCTGAGAGGATCTGGTCTGGCTGGAAGTGGTCTACACCAGGTTTGTCCCGGTCTGAGAGGATCTAGTCTGGCTGGAAGTGGTCTACGCCAGGTTTGTCCCGGTTTGAGAGGATCTGGTCTGGCTGGAAGTGGTCTACACCAGGTTTGTCCCGGTCTGAGAGGATCTGGTCTGGCTGGAAGTGGTCTACACCAGGTTTGTCCCGGTCTGAGAGGATCTAGTCTGGCTGGAAGTGGTCTACGCCAGGTTTGTCCCGGTTTGAGAGGATCTGGTCTGGCTGGAAGTGGTCTACACCAGGTTTGTCCCGGTCTGAGAGGATCTGGTCTGGCTGGAAGTGGTCTACACCAGGTTTGTCCCGGTCTGAGAGGATCTGGTCTGGCTGGAAGTGGTCTACACCAGGTTTGTCCCGGTCTGAGAGGATCTGGTCTGGCTGGAAGTGGTCTACACCAGGTTTGTCCCGGTCTGAGAGGATCTGGTCTGGCTGGAAGTGGTCTACACCAGGTTTGTCCCGGTCTGTGAGGATCTGGTCTGGCTGGAAGTGGTCTACGCCAGGTTTGTCCTGGTCTGAGAGGATCTGGTCTGGCTGGAAGTGGTCTACGCCAGGTTTGTCCTGGTCTGAGAGGATCTGGTCTGGCTTGAAGTGGTCTACGCCAGGTTTGTCCTGGTCTGGCTTGAAGTGGTCTACGCCAGGTTTGTCCTGGTCTGAGAGGATCTGGTCTGGCTGGAAGTGGTCTACGCCAGGTTTGTCCTGGTGTGAGGGGATCTGGTCTGGCTGGAAGTGGTCTATGCCAGGTTTGTCCTGGTCTGGCCTTGAAGTGGTCTACACCAGGTTTGTCCTGGTCTGAGAGGATCTGGTCTGGCTGGAAGTGACTGGAACTGGTTGGGTTTAAAGGAACTGGTGACTGGAACTGGTTGGGTTTAAAGGAACTGGTGACTGGAACTGGTTGGGTTTAAAGGAACTGGTGACTGGAACTGGTTGGGTTTAAAGGAACTGGTGACTGGAACTGGTTGGGTTTAAAGGAACTGGTGACTGGAACTGGTTGGGTTTAAAGGAACTGGTGACTGGAACTGGTTGGGTTTAAAGGAACTGGTGACTGGAACTGGTTGGGTTTAAAGGAACTGGTGACTGGAACTGGTTGGGTTTAAAGGAACTGGTGACTGGAACTGGTTGGGTTTAAAGGAACTGGTGACTGGAACTGGTTGGGTTTAAAGGAACTGGTGACTGGAACTGGTTGGGTTTAAAGGAACTGGTGACTGGAACTGGTTGGGTTTAAAGGAACTGGTGACTGGAACTGGTTGGGTTTAAAGGAACTGGTGACTGGAAACGGGAGCAGAAAGTAGATGTGTTTCTGCTCGGGGATCTCTTCTTTTCCTCGCCTCTATTTCTATCCCTCCTCTCTGCTCTCCTTCCTTTCCACCCCCACCCCCCCTCCCCCTCCTCCTCCTCCTCCCTTGGAGTGTGTTTCCAATCTTGACAGCCCGGATCAGATTACTCCGGGAGTCTCAGAGGCTCTCTGGCGAGGTGGCGGTGGTGGAGGAGGGATGGAGGGAGATCAGGTTTCACATCTCCAGCGCTCTCCTCCGTCTGCCTTGCCTCCCCCCACCTCCTCCTCCCCCAGCAACCTGGAGACAGAGTGGCTGAGTCTGGGAGGAAAACATGCAACCCTCCCCCCTCCAGCCTCCCTGCTGCAGCTCAGCAGATAAGTAAAGGCAGTAAATGGTAGCTGAGAGCACAGAGGGACGATTCTTCGGCTCCTTGCTGCCCCCTCCATCCCTGCAGAGATATTTTATATCCTGTTTTCATTCTGCTGGAAGTGTGGCAAAGGTGAAGCTGCTGCATGGAGACCAGGTCTGGATCAGAACTAGGAACATGCTTCCAGGCCGCTGGGACGTGTAGACCAACCACAGACATTTGGTCACTTAGGGACGGGTCTAAGTGATTGTTTGGTAAAAGTTGTTCCCGAGTTAAAAGGCTTTTAATGAAAGGACTGGATTGATGCTGAAGATGGTGTCTGACCCCCATGACACACATGTATTCCTCGTATCGTCAACGTCTTGCTGACGGATGGAGGAATTTATCAGTAAAACAGGAAATTACGTCGTTTTATGCACAAAGTACAGATTTAGATGGATGTTCTCTGTGGTTTTCCAGTTCTGCTTGATGCCGGTTCGGCTGTGTTGTCTAGTTTTCCCAACCTGCAGGTCAAACCAGTCCAAACTGGACTAAAATCCTGTCACCAAGCAGACGGTTTGGTCTGATGTCAGGTGTAGGTCGACACCGTGTTCGCTGTCTCCAGTTGTCCTGTAGCGGCATCGATCAGAGCTGTAAATACACCCAGCCCTTCCTGGTGAACAATTCAGATCGCCCCACCGCGGCGACGGGAGCGTTCCTGTCTCCGTTTGGGACCGTGCTCGCTGCTGCAACGGGCTTTTCTTCAGGACCGGGAAGCATTTTGTGTTCATAGTCACACTGAAGACGCGTTTAAAGCAGCTGTTCGGTTTCAAACCTCAGCATGTTTACACCGTTCCTCCTGTCTGAAGCTCTAACTCCACCTGTCTGCTCCTCCTGTCTGAAGCTCTAACTCCACCTGTCTGCTCCTCCTGTCTGAAGCTCTAACTCCACCTGTCTGCTCCTCCTGTCTGAAGCTCTAACTCCACCTGTCTGCTCCTCCTGTCTGAAGCTCTAACTCCACCTGTCTGCTCCTCCTGTCTGAAGCTCTAACTCCACCTGTCTGCTCCTCCTGTCTGAAGCTCTAACTCCACCTGTCTGCTCCTCCTGTCTGAAGCTCTAACTCCACCTGTCTGCTCCTCCTGTCTGAAGCTCTGACTCCACCTGTCTGCTCCTCCTGTCTGAAGCTCTGACTCCACCTGTCTGCTCCTCCTGTCTGAAGCTCTGACTCCACCTGTCTGCTCCTCCTGTCTGAAGCTCTAACTCCACCTGTCTGCTCCTCCTGTCTGAAGCTCTAACTCCACCTGTCTGCTCCTCCTGTCTGAAGCTCTAACTCCACCTGTCTGCTCCTCCTGTCTGAAGCTCTAACTCCACCTGTCTGCTCCTCCTGTCTGAAGCTCTGACTCCACCTGTCTGCTCCTCCTGTCTGAAGCTCTAACTCCACCTGTCTGCTCCTCCTGTCTGAAGCTCTAACTCCACCTGTCTGCTCCTCCTGTCTGAAGCTCTGACTCCACCTGTCTGCTCCTCCTGTCTGAAGCTCTGACTCCACCTGTCTGCTCCTCCTGTCTGAAGCTCTGACTCCACCTGTCTGCTCCTCCTGTCTGAAGCTCTGACTCCACCTGTCTGCTCCTCCTGTCTGAAGCTCTGACTCCACCTGTCTGCTCCTCCTGTCTGAAGCTCTAACTCCACCTGTCTGCTCCTCCTGTCTGAAGCTCTAACTCCACCTGTCTGCTCCTCCTGTCTGAAGCTCTAACTCCACCTGTCTGCTCCTCCTGTCTGAAGCTCTAACTCCACCTGTCTGCTCCTCCTGTCTGAAGCTCTGACTCCACCTGTCTGCTCCTCCTGTCTGAAGCTCTGACTCCACCTGTCTGCTCCTCCTGTCTGAAGCTCTAACTCCACCTGTCTGCTCCTCCTGTCTGAAGCTCTGACTCCACCTGTCTGCTCCTCCTGTCTGAAGCTCTGACTCCACCTGTCTGCTCCTCCTGTCTGAAGCTCTGACTCCACCTGTCTGCTCCTCCTGTCTGAAGCTCTGACTCCACCTGTCTGCTCCTCCTGTCTGAAGCTCTGACTCCACCTGTCTGCTCCTCCTGTCTGAAGCTCTGACTCCACCTGTCTGCTCCTCCTGTCTGAAGCTCTGACTCCACCTGTCTGCTCCTCCTGTCTGAAGCTCTAACTCCACCTGTCTGCTCCTCCTGTCTGAAGCTCTGACTCCACCTGTCTGCTCCTCCTGTCTGAAGCTCTGACTCCACCTGTCTGCTCCTCCTGTCTGAAGCTCTGACTCCACCTGTCTGCTCCTCCTGTCTGAAGCTCTAACTCCACCTGTCTGCTCCTCCTGTCTGAAGCTCTAACTCCACCTGTCTGCTCCTCCTGTCTGAAGCTCTAACTCCACCTGTCTGCTCCTCCTGTCTGAAGCTCTAACTCCACCTGTCTGCTCCTCCTGTCTGAAGCTCTGACTCCACCTGTCTGCTCCTCCTGTCTGAAGCTCTGACTCCTCCTGTCTGAAGCTCTGACTCCACCTGTCTGCTCCTCCTGTCTGAAGCTCTAACTCCACCTGTCTGCTCCTCCTGTCTGAAGCTCTGACTCCACCTGTCTGCTCCTCCTGTCTGAAGCTCTGACTCCACCTGTCTGCTCCTCCTGTCTGAAGCTCTAACTCCACCTGTCTGCTCCTCCTGTCTGAAGCTCTGACTCCACCTGTCTGCTCCTCCTGTCTGAAGCTCTGACTCCACCTGTCTGCTCCTCCTGTCTGAAGCTCTGACTCCACCTGTCTGCTCCTCCTGTCTGAAGCTCTGACTCCTCCTGTCTGAAGCTCTAACTCCACCTGTCTGCTCCTCCTGTCTGAAGCTCTGACTCCACCTGTCTGCTCCTCCTGTCTGAAGCTCTGACTCCACCTGTCTGCTCCTCCTGTCTGAAGCTCTGACTCCTCCTGTCTGCTCCTCCTGTCTGAAGCTCTGACTCCACCTGTCTGCTCCTCCTGTCTGAAGCTCTGACTCCTCCTGTCTGCTCCTCCTGTCTGAAGCTCTGACTCCACCTGTCTGCTCCTCCTGTCTGAAGCTCTGACTCCACCTGTCTGCTCCTCCTGTCTGAAGCTCTAACTCCACCTGTCTGCTCCTCCTGTCTGAAGCTCTGACTCCACCTGTCTGCTCCTCCTGTCTGAAGCTCTGACTCCTCCTGTCTGCTCCTCCTGTCTGAAGCTCTGACTCCTCCTGTCTGCTCCTCCTGTCTGAAGCTCTGACTCCACCTGTCTGCTCCTCCTGTCTGAAGCTCTGACTCCACCTGTCTGCTCCTCCTGTCTGAAGCTCTGACTCCACCTGTCTGCTCCTCCTGTCTGAAGCTCTGACTCCACCTGTCTGCTCCTCCTGTCTGAAGCTCTGACTCCACCTGTCTGCTCCTCCTGTCTGAAGCTCTGACTCCACCTGTCTGCTCCTCCTGTCTGAAGCTCTGACTCCACCTGTCTGCTCCTCCTGTCTGAAGCTCTAACTCCACCTGTCTGCTCCTCCTGTCTGAAGCTCTGACTCCACCTGTCTGCTCCTCCTGTCTGAAGCTCTGACTCCTCCTGTCTGCTCCTCCTGTCTGAAGCTCTGACTCCACCTGTCTGCTCCTCCTGTCTGAAGCTCTAACTCCACCTGTCTGCTCCTCCTGTCTGAAGCTCTGACTCCTCCTGTCTGCTCCTCCTGTCTGAAGCTCTGACTCCTCCTGTCTGAAGCTCTGACTCCACCTGTCTGCTCCTCCTGTCTGAAGCTCTAACTCCACCCATGGACCCTGAAGCAAGAGCCTTATTTCTCTCTCTGCTTGGGGGTCTGGACCGCCTGGAAACCTGAAACCTTTCTGATCAGGATGCGGAGGCTTTATGTAACTTTGTATGAAATTATCTTGTATTGATCATAACAGATCAATAATAAGGAAGAGATCAGAACTATTTATACCAGTAGAAAGTTGGAGGAAGCTCCGAGCCTGATGGTGGCCTAAAAGTTGTCTGGAAGAACACAATGATGAAGCGAGTGTCACAGATGAAATCTTTGCTTCCATGAATGTTTTCAGGAGAAAGTTCGGTGGTTTGATTCCTCTGAGGTCTTCACACTGCTGCCAGCTCAGACCTCCTTCATTCCTGCCAAGGATTTGCTCTTCCTTTCTCAGTAATCCTCCCGCCTGATAGGGGCATTGATCCCTCTGAAGTGATGCTGGCCCCTGACCCCACCTGACCCTTAACCCCTGACCCCTCCTCTCCGACCTCAGCATCCTGAAATACCTTCAGCTCCACCTGGATTACTCCCTCCGACTGGCTTCAGGGCTCCGCTGCGGCTTCCAGATGTTAAACCTCCACCTGATGTCGCCTGCTTTAACATCTACAGACGTTCATGCTACTTTAATCTGAACTGTCATAAACCTTACATACACACACACACACACACACACACACACACACACACACACACACACACACACACACACACACACACAAAGCAACATGTTTTTGTTTTTTTTTAATTTAATGGATGACCAAATCAGATGATATAAAACCAATATGAACTCTCTGTCTGGAAAAATCCTTAACAATAAGACAGAAAGTATCCTTGGCCAGTTCACTGCCGGTCTACAGCGTGTTGCCGTACTTTTACACGTCCACACGTGTGTTTGACTGCGTTAGACGCCGTCCTCTGTCAGAACACCGCTGCTAACGGACTGGATCTGAAGAGGATGGCTCTGACTTCAGGTCGGGACAGGTTTAGGGTGAGTTTAAGCGCGGAGCTGGAAGCTGCAGACTCGGTTGCTGTCGGATGTTTCTGGATCTACACGATGTGGGATGTTTAGCTGGAAGCTGCAGACTCGGTTGCTGTCGGATGTTTCTGGATCTACACGATGTGGGATGTTTAGCTGGAAGCTGCAGACTCGGCTGCTGTCGGATGTTTCTGGATCTACACGATGTGGGATGTTTAGCTGGAAGCTGCAGACTCGGTTGCTGTCGGATGTTTCTGGATCTACACGATGTGGGATGTTTAGCTGGAAGCTGCAGACTCGGTTGCTGTCGGATGTTTCTGGATCTACACGATGTGGGATGTTTAGCTGGAAGCTGCAGACTCGGTTGCTGTCGGATGTTTCTGGATCTACACGATGTGGGATGTTTAGCTGGAAGCTGCAGACTCGGTTGCTGTCGGATGTTTCTGGATCTACACGATGTGGGATGTTTAGCTGGAAGCTGCAGACTCGGTTGCTGTCGGATGTTTCTGGATCTACACGATGTGGGATGTTTAGCTGGAAGCTGCAGACTCGGTTGCTGTCGGATGTTTCTGGATCTACACGATGTGGGATGTTTAGCTGGAAGCTGCAGACTCGGTTGCTGTCGGACAGTCAGAAGCTCCAGTGGAAGCAAACAGCTGAGCAATTATCCAGTTTGTTTAGAAGAGCTGTGAAAACATAGCGGAGTGTGTTTATCTGGCTCTTCATCATAGACGCGGTGTTCCTGTGTCGGGTTGGGGAGGGGGGGATACACTAGGGCTGGGCGATATAAAGAGATACTCGAGATATCGTGGCTAATCCCTGTGCGATATAGAAAATGCCTATATCCGTCATATTGGAGTATCCTGTTGTCACGCAGTTGTTTTTAGCTGTGGGGGGGGGTTTCCTCCCTCCTCCTCGACTCTGCACCGCTTTGCACAGAGAGTTAAAGCAAGCGCACCTCGTTAGTACATAACGTGAGCTACGTGCTACGTCATGAGAGGCAGCGTGGAGCCACTTCTGGCGACTTCTTGTGAAAAGCGACAAATCTAGCGACTTTTACAGGAGTTATTGGAGACTTTCCTGGTGTTTTGGCGACTGACTTTAAAGCGCATATTGTAAAGTTATTGTCAGAAGGAGAGTCTCTCCCCGTCCTAAAGCACTCAGTCGCTCCGGCTGCAGCTGCAGCCAGTCAGAGGAGCAGAGAGGACACCTGCACGACTCCACCTACAGTCACAATGAACAGCCAAATCCACCACTGATCCCGCTCTGGATTACAGAGTGGGACGTAAATTACAACGTTTTTCACGTCACGCAAAAACAATTAATTCTATTTGATTACATTCACAGCCTCTGTCACTTACTCACCTCATCCACTGTGTGTGACACAAGCATATTTATCTAGCTCCTCATGTCTCTAGAAAGTACAGAAAGGAGTGGGAATCAAACCCTGAATTAAAAACTGGCTGAAGCCGTTTATTGGAGACGATACGAGGACATTCTGCCTGGATTATAAGACTGATTTCTACGCTAAACTCTGCGATTAAAAACATACACGACAACTCAAAAACGTATCCATAAAGCAAAGCCTTATAATAGTTCATCATTTGAAAAGTCCCCCCTAGAGCACCTATTTTCATACGTTGCATTTATTACATCATGCAAAGTCACTTTATTTTGTTTTAAAATGACATGTTTCTGCCGCTGCTTTAACTGTTCAATAAATGCGGTTTTGATCAGTTTGCTTCGTTACAATTTCATCCTTTTGGCATGAATGTTTAAAATCAGCATATCTTAATGCAGTATGAACAATTATGTTTTAATGGAGACACAAAATCATCTTACTGATGTGATTGTATGCACCAAAGCATTCATTCAAAGCTGAGGTAAATATCGAGATATATATCGTATATCGTGACATGGCATAAAAATATCGGGATATTACTAAAAGGTCATATCGCCCAGCCCTAGGATACACGTCGTTCTGCTCCACTTCTGTCTGGCTGCAGCCATGATAAAACATTCGCCGGCGCTCAGGCCTGAGTTTTCCCACTGAGCCGAGCTCCTGTGAATGCAGCACTGCTTCCTGCTCATGTTGTGGTCTTTCATTTCCATCTGCTCTGGCTGCTGCCTGACTTTGATGACATTCTCCTTCCCCTCCCAGCCTCCACACTCGTCCTCTGCATCCGTCTTCCTCTGTTGGTTTTGGGAAAGCCGTCGGCTTTTACTGCTGCCATCAGAAACCGGAATGCTCCGCTTCCACTTCCTGCCAGCGGCCTGCCCGCCTGCAGCTGAACCGCCACACACCGGCTCTGCCGGCGGGTTTGGGAAGCTGCTGCCGGGCCGTTCTGGTGGCGCTATAAAAGGATGAGAATTTTTATTTGTTTCCAGGAAACGGAACGCTCCGTTTAGACCAAAACAGCAACAAAGAGGAGGAAATAAATCTGTGTTTTTGTTAGGGCTGGGCGATATCCAGATCCAGCTCATCTTACATCCCATAACGATCCATAACCATATAAACTGTGTAATGTTGTGTCAGTCATCAGTTATGTATCAGATGTTGCTAGGCAACAGCAGCAGTGATCTCCTTCCATCTGGAGGAACTATGGCTGTATGACGTTCCACAGGTAAATCCTGCTGCAGCGTCGAGTTTATCATGAGCTCGGGCTGCAACGATTCGTCGACGTTGACAAAAATCCACAATAAAATAGTCGACAATGAACTCCGTTGTCGATGATTGTCAAAAGACGTGTTTTTACGACGGGGTGAGGCGTCTCACTTCATCATTATCTCTGCCGAGTCGCACACATGCACATTAACGTCTCTGCTGGGCGGTAACGTACGCAGAAATAGCGGCGTCCGCAACAACAACGCTACCAAAACGTCTCCAGTTTGGGAACGTCTGATCCTGGACAAGGGAACAAAAAGATCTGCAGGTTTGCAAAGCAGACGTTGCTCATCGTGGCAGGAGCATTTAAAGAGGAACCGCGTAGGTCTGGGTGATTAATCAGATTGTAATCTCAGTACGATCTGGGTTTCCAACGATGATAAAACTAAAAGGGTGTGATTATTTTTCTCTCTGCAGTTTCCTCTCCTGCTGTCTTCAGCTGCTAATCGAGCGTCTCTGGCGTTGCAGCGCTGTGCTGTAAACTCCTCCCACAGCCGCTTTGCTTTCATTCAGACACTGTTGCCAACTTGGAGACGTTCTCGCTAAATCTGGAGACTGTTTTTGTTAAAAGCGACAAATCTAGCAGCTTTTACCGGAGTTATTAGAGACTTTCCTGGTGTTTAGGCGACTGACTTGAAGGCACATATTGTTCTGCAGTTACTGTAAGGAAGGAGCAGCGGGAGCCTCTCCCGTCCTAAAGCACTCCCAGGCGGCCAGTCTCAGTCGGCTCCGGCTGCAGGTCAATGTAGAATAACTGCAGTAGGTTGTGGAAGTTCACCTAAACATAGTTTATACCATTGTCAGTGACAACTGGCTGCATTATTTTCCTATACATAGTTCGGCCAGTTAAACACTGTAATGTCCCTCCGTTACGGGGCGTTACCATAGCAACGCGTTAACCAGCTGGTTCAGATCAGCCGTCTTTTAACAGGTGAATGAGAGAAACGCTGCAGCCTGACAGCCGTTGTTTGGTATAAAAACTACATCCAGGCCAACGTAAAATAATTCCTATACTTCAGCAAATGTTGTAGAAAAGAAATAGAAATTTGTTATAAAATGTTTTCTGTGTAAACAACTGGAAACCCGGCCCATAAACGACTCATAACAACGGTTATAATGGCCAATGCCGAGTCGAGAACATCACGACGCCGAGTTGTTGTTTAATCCTTACTTATATTTATTCAGTTTACATCAGTATTTGCACTTTGTCAAGAAAAAGCTTCAAGTTATTTGTTTGTTTTCTAAAATATGTGGAATCCTAAAGACGTTTAAAAGCCACGGTTTAATGTAAACTATATGCATGTTGTTAAAGATAAAAGGATAATCGTGGTAAATAATCGAGATCTCCATTTCATGCAAAATAATAAGGATTATAATTTTTGCCATAATGAGCCTGCTCTTGGTTTAGAGTAAAAAATGTTTACTTGATTTTATTTTTTAAAAAATCCTTGTCCTTAGAAAACGAACAGAGATTTATTTATTTATGGATTTCTGTCTATACTGACCGCACTGTTCCTGTCAATTTTTTTATGCAGGACATTTTTGTTTACTTTTATTAAACCAGCCTTTCTGCAAATAATTTGATTAAAAGAAACAATTTTTAATTAAAATACACATCTTTCTTCTGTTTATTATCATTCGCCACATAATTACAGCGATCTCATGCTGAATTAAAAAAACAAAAAAAAGGATCCAATTAGTCGACTAATCGTTTCAGTAGTCGGTGACTCGTCCACTATTAAAGTAGTCGTTAGTTGCAGCTCTGTTCTGAGCTTTCTCCTCCACTAGACGCTGCTTTTGCTGGTTGACTCTATTATTTATTCTGGATTCTTTATCCTGATTCCTGCAGGTGATAAAATGAGCTAGTTGTGTCGGAGTCCGTTGTTGGGACTGTGAGCTGGTCTGTTGTCGGCTCCACGTCGCTCTTTTTATATCCAAACCGCATCCAGACAGAAATTTCCCTCTTTTAGGAACAAGATCATCAGTTTGGGTCGGCTGGTAATCTTTTAGTGAATTATCCTCTGAAACACGTCTGCTACCATCTTCCTCCATGTTTATGTATCACAGCGTGCCGTAAAGCACATCTAGACGTAAAATACTGCAGTAAAGCAGTTTATTGTGGCGTAAACGATAGAGCCTCGTATGAAACGAGACGTCTTCTATCGTCCAGACGACGTATATCCTCATATCGCCCAGCGATAGTTTTCTTCCTGTGTGGGTCGGGATTTTACATTTTCCCTCACAGATCTGCTGCCGGTTGCGCAACACTGCCCCCACATACTTAGTCTACTACAACGCAGTACTTGGTGTCTGCAGGCAGACCAGTTCTCCTGATGGAACTGGTCTGCCTGTCTCCAGTTCCAGCGGGAGAACTGGTCTGCCTGTCTCCAGTTCCAACGGGAGAACTGGTCTGCCTGTCTCCAGTTCCAACGGGAGAACTGGTCTGCCTGTCTCCAGTTCCAACGGGAGAACTGGTCTGCCTGTCTCCAGTTCCAACGGGAGAACTGGTCTGCCTGTCTCCAGTTCCAACGGGAGAACTGGTCTGCCTGTCTCCAGTTCCAACGGGAGAACTGGTCTGCCTGTCTCCAGTTCCAGCGGGAGAACTGGTCTGCCTGTCTCCAGTTCCAGCGGGAGAACTGGTCTGCCTGTCTCCAACAGGATCTCAGCTGTTGGAAGCAGCAGGGATCCTTTCTGCTGTTTCATGTTTTCTGAAATATTTCCAAACTTTATTTCTGTTCAGTCCACTGGAGTGGCCCGCTACAGAAAGGGACCGTACGCAGTTTTCCCCTACCAGGGAAAACTGGTAGGGGTACCAGAACAAGTGGTCCGATCCGGTCTAGGTTTTTGGGTCCCGGTCTAACGGGTCCCGGTCTAACTGGAAGAGTGGAGCTTGACACGCTGAATGAGTCGTCTCTTTCCGTGCGACTCAGAGAACAAAGCAGCAGCGACTCCATGTTTAAATAAAAGATGAAAACAGAATAAACTCTGCTGGATGTCCACCGTCGTCCCGTTGTCCTCATCAGTTCAGCAAGCGGTCACGTTGCTACGACGTCACTATGCAACCGACATCTTCCCACCTGGAGGGGTAGCTGTGACACTGCACCAGAGACCAGATCTAACCAAACTGTCCCAACCAGCTGGTTGAAACCTCATTGTCTACCTCATTGTAAACCAGTAGACCTCTGTCCACCAATACCGGGAGAGGCCCTGCCTCATTGTAAACCAGTAGACCTCTGTCCACCAACACTGGGAGAGGCCCTGCCTCATTGTAAACCAGTAGACCTCTGTCCACCAACACTGGGAGAGGCCCTGCCTCATTGTAAACCAGTAGACCTCTGTCCACCAACACTGGGAGAGGCCCTGCCTCATTGTAAACCAGTAGACCTCTGTCCACCAACACTGGGAGAGGCCCTGCCTCATTGTAAACCAGTAGACCTCTGTCCACCAATACCGGGAGAGGCCCTGCCTCATTGTAAACCAGTAGACCTCTGTCCACCAATACCGGGAGAGGCCCTGCCTCATTGTAAACCAGTAGACCTCTGTCCACCAATACCGGGAGAGGCCCTGCCTCATTGTAAACCAGTAGACCTCTGTCCACCAACACTGGGAGAGGCCCTGCCTCATTGTAAACCAGTAGACCTCTGTCCACCAACACTGGGAGAGGCCCTGCCTCATTGTAAACCAGTAGACCTCTGTCCACCAATACCGGGAGAGGCCCTGCCTCATTGTAAACCAGTAGACCTCTGTCCACCAATACCGGGAGAGGCCCTGCCTCATTGTAAACCAGTAGACCTCTGTCCACCAGTACCGGGAGAGGCCCTGCCTCATTGTAAACCAGTAGACCTCTGTCCACCAGTACCGGGAGAGGCCCTGCCTCATTGTAAACCAGTAGACCTCTGTCCACCAACACTGGGAGAGGCCCTGCCTCATTGTAAACCAGTAGACCTCTGTCCACCAACACTGGGAGAGGCCCTGCCTCATTGTAAACCAGTAGACCTCTGTCCACCAACACTGGGAGAGGCCCTGCCTCATTGTAAACCAGTAGACCTCTGTCCACCAATACCGGGAGAGGCCCTGCCTCATTGTAAACCAGTAGACCTCTGTCCACCAATACCGGGAGAGGCCCTGCCTCATTGTAAACCAGTAGACCTCTGTCCACCAGTACCGGGAGAGGCCCTGCCTCATTGTAAACCAGTAGACCTCTGTCCACCAATACCGGGAGAGGCCCTGCCTCATTGTAAACCAGTAGACCTCTGTCCACCAGTACCGGGAGAGGCCCTGCCTCATTGTAAACCAGTAGACCTCTGTCCACCAATACCGGGAGAGGCCCTGCCTCATTGTAAACCAGTAGACCTCTGTCCACCAACACTGGGGGAGGCCCTGCCTCATTGTAAACCAGTAGACCTCTGTCCACCAGTACCGGGAGAGGCCCTGCCTCATTGTAAACCAGTAGACCTCTGTCCACCAGTACCGGGAGAGGCCCTGCCTCATTGTAAACCAGTAGACCTCTGTCCACCAATTCCCCTCACTGGAATGCGTGTTTTACTCCCAGTCATGCTACTTTTTGTTGTAAAGCTCAACTCAAAGTGGTTCCTACAAAAGCTCTGCTGATTTTCTGATCTACGTCTTCATCCTGTCTCTTCTCTGAGATCTCTCCAGACTGTAAAAATCTGTCCCAGGACAGGCTGAGCTAAAGAATTGTCTTTTTTAAAAAGGCTAAGACGTGTGGAGACGGACGTGCACCCAGGACGCCGACGTGCACGCGGAGAAGAATTGATCCAAGGAGTTGTGAAATGCTTCTCCTGTTGTTTTGATTTCTAAAATGTCTTTTCCAGCCTGGGATTGTCCTGGAGCCAAGTCTTTTACTTCTACGTCACGTTGACGTCTCCCAACGTTTCAGTCTAATAGATGTTTATATTGGATAGGAAGGCTTGGTAGCCATGTGGCTAGATGATCACCAGCTCGGTTTTACATGTTGTTCTTCATGTCTGGCTGAGTGTGGCTCTGCTGCGACTCCCTCAGATGTCTTGTTTGGTTTAACAGCCGGTTTGTTTGGGTATAAGACACAGTTTCCTCTGCAGCGATGCAGAGATAAAGCAGGCGCACTGCAGGACATTAAGACATTAGGTCTGTTTATAGACTGGAACACCACCGCTCAGCTCCAGCGTCCGTCACGGTTTCTCTTTGTGTTTATGTGCACACATTCCTCTGGCCACTTCATGGAGGTGGACTGGTTTCACAGCTTTCCTGTCAGACGTAGCTCTCACACCTTCATCTCACTCGTCACCTTAATCGCAGGAACCCCCCCCCCCCCCGCAACATGCCGCAGACGTCTGAACCATGGTTGAGCCCTGAGCCAGACAAAATGGCGGACTGCGTTCTGATTTTACTTCTCATTTCTACGCAAGTCTGTTAACCTGCTCAGGGTTTACATTCACCTCTAATTCATGTATCAGCTTGTCTCGACTCTCCTCGACTCGTCTCAGCTTGGTCCGGTTTCTTGTCCATTACAGTTTAGTACCAGGTCAAGCTCTATAACAACACAGAACCTAGAGGCAATCTGCTACCTGGTCTGCAGCTCGCCGCTCGCTGACCATAAATCGTATCCATCTGTTGGAACTAGGGCTGCAACGGTTATTCGGGGAACTCGAGTACAAAAAATGATCGAGGCAAATTATCTGCCTCGAGGCCTCGTTTAATTAATATCATGGCGGCATTCTCAGACCACTGCACTGTTTGGAGGGACCATGTTTATGGTTTATAAACATATAAAACATCTAAACATGTATAAAATCTAGAAAAGCAGAGCCTGTGGCCTACGGTGTGTCTGTACAGTCTGACTGTTTCAGCCGGACTGATGACGGACATTTCCACCAGCAGCGGCGAGCGCTTTGCTTTCTGTCTGAAGATCCTCCTTGCTTTGGTCTCTAACAGCAGAGAATGAAGAAGAGGGGAGGAAAAGACTGAAAAAGTGGCAGTGTGGGACCATTTCACACTGAAAAGGACAGAAAACGTAGAGTTGGCGTACCACCCCCCCACTTCACCGCTCCAGGAGGAGATCCAGCTTTCTGATTTATACCAGCAGCAGCAGCGGCTGGTAAAATGTTCAGAGTTCTAACCTGTGATATCAGTCAGCAGTGACGAGGCATGGCGAGGTGTCGGCTGCTAACGCACGCTAACCGTCTGGTAATCCGTCCCTCATCTGTCTCTCCTGCACACACGCAGAGTCAAAGCGCATGTTTTAGGCAGCCTCTGTTCCTGCAGCAAACTTTTATTCCGGATTAAACAGACACACTTTTAACAGGCGCGTCGTCCACCAAGACATCGGCTACTTCTTACTGTGGACATGTTTACAAGTCACTCCTTCTTTCTACGGGAATTCTTCTTTTCATCTTTTAAAAGGCAGAAATTGCGATCGGTTGAGAATTGTTTCTTCACACATTCAGCGCGTGCACAAACACGTTGGCACATTTTAAGATCTGATACTTTTAAAACATTTTAAACGCATCATATTTTAAAACATGATCCTCATGCATTAGGTAGTAACAACACATGCAACAGCTTCACAAATATACATTTATAGATTTACTTTGGTTGAGTTTCTAGTATTTGTTTTACAAATTATAATTAAAAAAAAAAAATCGTTAGAGCACTCGATTACTCGAAGAAATAAACTGCTGCTCTACTTGGAACCACGTCCGGTCTGCTTGATCCACTCGTGGTTCTGGACCTGCTGATGGTCCCTTATGAGCTTCTTCAGTTTCTCTCGACGCTGCTGGAAACTCCGTTGCTAGCCGTAGACATCAAGTCAGAAAGCTCTTTTTTATTTGGTTTTGCGCCATCTAGTTCTCTCTGTATCCTTTCCTCAGCAACCAAAGACATGTCTCCATATCAAAGTTGGATCAAGGGACAGACTTTAGTTGCTCTTCCAGTGATGTCACTCCCTGACCTCTGATTGGCCGAGCCCCTGACCAATAGTGACATGCAGTCTGGCGACGTCACACACAACCCGACTCGGCTCGCCTTGAAGAGTTACAGAAACAGTAGCGGTAAATGGGTCCAAAAGCCGAGAGGAAAACCCTCCAAACCGAGCCGAGGCGAGTTCAGAGACGAGCTGATACTGATGGAAAAGATGTCTGTCCCAAGTTATGACTTTAATAATTATTATAGGATATTATTATTGTACGTTTTGGACATGATGCAAAATCTAGAGTCTCTGAATAAACACTACATGTTGTGTCTGGGCTGTAAACCTCCTGGACGGATAGAAACGCTGGAAAACCTCCGTAGACCAGCTGGAGGGTCACATGACCATCACAGAGTTACACACAACGGAAAACGTCCCACGCCTTCTGTTGGAAAAGAAAGCAGATAACCATCAGGAGCGCCTACAGTGAGACAATCTGAGAAAAACATTCACAGCAGCTAGAAATGTGCGATAAAATATCGTTTGTATTTTATCGTTATAAACCGCGGTAGAAATGTCACCTCACGATAAAAACAATAAATTCCTATGGGACTACGTGTTCATAAAACCCTCGCCAGCCCACTGATGACGTATGTGCGGACGCCACGCTAACACATGGTGAGTGTTGATAAACATGGCGGAAGGAGGCATGGACATCGTTAGCGAAGAGCTTCTTCCTGGACGAGGCGCCGCCTTCTCCGTTATCTGGAACTGGGTCGGATTCAGAAAGTCGGACACGGAGCAGAAATTAATCATTTGTGAGGTTTGTAGAAAAATCATGCAAACAAAGCGCAGCGACACCACAGTTTATTCCACCTCAAACACCAACAGATGTCATGAAGGGATTCTCGGCCAGAAAGGAACAAACGGCCGCGGGAACGTAAAACCGTGTCGATCCGCGTCGGTTCCTCTCGCCAAAAACCGATGTGAGCGGCGACATCAGCTCCATTTCACAGAGAAAGTACGTCTTTGCTGCACGTTCGTGCTTTAACTGATGAACAGGTGAAATGGAGAGGTGAAACGATGTTCCTGCTTCACTGCTCTGGTTAGGAGTTTGTCTTACAGCTGTTTGGATGTAAAGGTCAATTAATGTGATTAATTCATTTATTTATATTTATTTAAAGATTTACATTGAGAACGCTACAGTGATGTCCATGGATTATTATCAAAGAATCGACCATTTCTTATTAATAAATGTCGAATCTTCATAAGTCCTCAAACAGCCTGATTTGGATTCGAAGTCAACCATTACATCCACCTCTGACCTCTGAAGGTGGAGTTCCACCTCAGAAAGGGTTTAGCTTGATTACTGCTCATGTATTGTGTAATAAAACAACTGTTTTCCTTTATATGGCTGCGGTTCATATCGGAGAATCATATTTTACAGTATCAGGCCAACTACTTACTTACACCCCCGCCCCCATTTCTTTTTTAGGTGGAATTTGACCTCAGAAATGAAGTTTTTAGGAGCATTTTGTGTTGGTGATTTATTGTTAAAAATCTGTCTAACTTATTGTTTATTTATCGTGGTTTTTATCGTGACAGGTTGCAGGAATCATCGGGATAGATGTGTTTAGACCGTATCGCCCGTCGTTAACAGCAGCTGATAGGAGCTGCAGTTCACATCACCTTCCGAATGAGGAAGTGTGTTTGGAGATGCATAGATTCAACACTTCAGGATGGTGTTTGTGGCAGCGATCTCTGAGCTTCCTGTTCTGCACGTGTCTCACACTGCTGCAAATAGCTGCTTGTTCAGTTTCAGCGCGTAAACAGCCCAGAGCAATGCCGCGTCATCAGGGAAACCATCAACACTGTTCAGGCTCACGGCTCTTATCTTTATCTGCAGCTGCTTCTTATTCACGTCTTTACAAAGATCACGCACCGACATGTTGACTTCCATATGCTCAAACACCGCTAACCCGGCACATGTTAAGGCTCTAAGGCTGTAGACCAGAACTGTAATACTTCATTTCCTTTGATGGAAATTATTTGCATGGTGTCATTTTTTTTCCTTTTTTTATTTATTTCTTTTTTTCTTTTTTTTTTTTTAGTTTTGGTGAAAAAAAAAAAAGTGTTTTTACTTCAGGAATTCCGGTAATTTATTGCATTTGATCGATATTTCGTAAAAACCCGGTCAGAACTCAGTGCGGTTACCGATCGACAGGAAGCGATGCAGGCGGACGCCGCGTCGTGGTTACCGATCGACAGGAAGCGATGCAGGCGGACGCCGCGTCGTGGTTACCGATCGACAGGAAGCGATGCAGGCGGACGCCGCGTCGTGGTTACCGATCGACAGGAAGCGATGCAGGCGGACGCCGCGTCGTGGTTACCGATCGACAGGAAGCGATGCAGGCGGACGCCGCGTCGTGGTTACCGATCGACAGGAAGCGATGCAGGCGGACGCCGCGTCGTGGTTACCGATCGACAGGAAGCGATGCAGGCGGACGCCGCGTCGTGGTTACCGATCGACAGGAAGCGATGTCGTGTTTACCTGTAACTTAGCTCGTCCTAAACAGTAAACTGTTGTTTACTTTTACCTTCTGCTGAATAAAATGGCCGTATTAGTTGGATTTAAAGCAAAACTCTACTTTTGTTGTTTAAATGATTATTATTGATCGACATCCGTCCAGTTGAGGGTAAAACGATGTTCCCAGACTTCTGGAGGTTTCTGCTGTTTATGGAAGCTGCTAGTGTTCAGAATAGTTCATGTAGAAATAGTAGGATAGAAAGCAGAGACTGCAGTTCATCCTGCTGTGTGTGTGTGTGTGTGTGTGTGTGTGTGTGTGTGTGTGTGTGTGTGTGTGTGTGTGTGTGTGTGTGTGTGTGTGTGTGTGTGTGTGTGTGTGAGAGAGCAGGATCTGTTTTTCCCTCCATCTGTCTCTTTTTCTTGGCACCGCCTCTCCATCTATAAACGACGTGTGTGTGTGTGTTTCTGTGTGTGTTTGTGTCGCAGCGAGAGGCAGCAGCTGTTTCTCTGCCAACCTCGTGACCGCCTCTCGGCCCCCGTCTTCAGTCGTCTATTTTCTCCCCGTCTCTTCTATAATAATTTGGTGGCTGGATCCCACCCCTGACGTTATTTCCCTGCACTGGGGAGGAGCCAACACACACACACACCCCTGTCTTCTGAAGCTGCCGGTCCACGGTTTTCCATATGGACTTAGGACCTCTCCGGCAGAGTGGCAGCAGGGTGGCGGGAGTCCAGCAGACTGACGTCAGCGAGATGTTTTCTGGCTGCAGCAGTGGTCAGGAAATAAAACGGGTTGTTCTGAACTGACTTTCTGCTCTAAATGTGTAAAATCTCATCAATACATTCTAGGTGGATTTCTTTGTGGGTTTCCTTTGTGTTTTAATCTGAGGAAGATGAGTTCAGCATGAGGTTAGGCGACTGAGGTGTGTTTAAAGGCACATTCGTTGCTCTTACACATGTGGACTTTTACAAGTAATATTTTTATCTGATTATTTTGATTTGTTTTTATTATTTTGCCTGCATTATAAATTTTCTGTCCGTGTCTTTTAAAGACAACTGATAGAAATTAGTCCCTTTAAACCCATCAGATCGCAGCTCAACGTGACCTGAAGAGACCAGTTTTATAAGCAACATGTAAACAGTAAGAGGGCCAGCTTTGTGCTGCTGGTCCAGTCTGTTGTATATCTGCTCGGGTCCAATAAACCAGCAGCAGGAGTTGGACTCTCTTCTCTGGGTGTGAATATTAACTCACTGTGACTCGACTACATAAAGCCTCCTTTGACGGGATCCGTACCGTCACATAGAGCAGCCTCTGTGTCGGAGGTTCCTCCAGCTGTTGGCCACACTGCCCCACTTATCTCCTCACAAACACACCGACATCAGGACAGGGCTCGCCGCCAGATTCAACCCAGGAGACCTGAGAGGAGTTCTGTTCAGGATTCCTGATGCGTTCAGGACCGCCTCATCCAGCGTGCAGACACGATACGTTAAGGACCGCCTCATCCAGCGTGCAGACACGATGCGTTCAGGACCGCCTCATCCAGCGTGCAGACACGATGCGTTCAGGACCGCCTCATCCAGCGTGCAGACACGATACGTTAAGGACCGCCTCATCCAGCGTGCGGACACGATACGTTAAGGACCGCCTCATCCAGCGTGCAGACACGATACGTTAAGGACCGCCTCATCCAGCGTGCGGACACGATACGTTAAGGACCGCCTCATCCAGCGTGCAGACACGATACGTTAAGGACCGCCTCATCCAGCGTGCAGACACGATGCGTTCAGGACCGCCTCATCCAGCGTGCAGACACGATACGTTCAGGACCGCCTCATCCAGCGTGCAGACACGATGCGTTAAGGACCGCCTCATCCAGCGTGCGGACACGATACGTTAAGGACCGCCTCATCCAGCGTGCAGACACGATGCGTTCAGGACCGCCTCATCCAGCGTGCAGACACGATACGTTAAGGACCGCCTCATCCAGCGTGCGGACACGATGCATTCAGGACCGCCTCATCCAGCGTGCAGACACGATACGTTAAGGACCGCCTCATCCAGCGTGCAGACACGATGCGTTCAGGACCGCCTCATCCAGCGTGCGGACACGATGCGTTCAGGACCGCCTCATCCAGCGTGCGGACACGATGCGTTCAGGGCCGCCTCATCCAGCGTGCAGACACGATGCATTCAGGACCGCCTCATCCAGCGTGCAGACACGATACGTTAAGGACCGCCTCATCCAGCGTGCGGACACGATGCGTTCAGGACCGCCTCATCCAGCGTGCAGACACGATGCGTTAAGGACCGCCTCATCCAGCGTGCGGACACGATGCGTTCAGGACCGCCTCATCCAGCGTGCAGACACGATACGTTCAGGACCGCCTCATCCAGCGTGCAGACACGATACGTTCAGGACCGCCTCATCCAGCGTGCGGACACGATGCGTTCAGGACCGCCTCATCCAGCGTGCAGACACGATGCGTTAAGGACCGCCTCAGTCAGCGTGCAGACACGATGCGTTAAGGACCGCCTCATCCAGCGTGCGGACACGATGCGTTAAGGACCGCCTCATCCAGCGTGCGGACACGATGCGTTCAGGACCGCCTCATCCAGCGTGCAGACACGATACGTTAAGGACCGCCTCATCCAGCGTGCAGACACGATGCGTTCAGGACCGCCTCATCCAGCGTGCAGACACGATACGTTAAGGACCGCCTCATCCAGCGTGCAGACACGATGCGTTAAGGACCGCCTCATCCAGCGTGCGGACACGATGCGTTCAGGACCGCCTCATCCAGCGTGCAGACACGATGCGTTCAGGACCGCCTCATCCAGCGTGCGGACACGATGCATTCAGGACCGCCTCATCCAGCGTGCAGACACGATGCGTTCAGGACCGCCTCATCCAGCGTGCGGACACGATGCATTCAGGGCCGCCTCATCCAGCGTGCGGACACGATGCGTTCAGGACCGCCTCATCCAGCGTGCGGACACGATGCGTTCAGGACCGCCTCATCCAGCGTGCAGACACGTTGCGTTCAGGGCCGCCTCATCCAGCGTGCGGACACGTTGCGTTCAGGGCCGCCTCATCCAGCGTGCGGACACGATGCGTTCAGGACCGCCTCATCCAGCGTGCGGACACGATGCGTTCAGGACCGCCTCATCCAGCGTGCAGACACGATGCGTTCAGGACCGCCTCATCCAGCGTGCAGACACGATGCGTTAAGGACCGCCTCATCCAGCGTGCGGACACGATGCGTTCAGGGCCGCCTCATCCAGCGTGCAGACACGATGCATTCAGGACCGCCTCATCCAGCGTGCAGACACGATACGTTAAGGACCGCCTCATCCAGCGTGCGGACACGATGCGTTCAGGACCGCCTCATCCAGCGTGCAGACACGATGCGTTAAGGACCGCCTCATCCAGCGTGCGGACACGATGCGTTAAGGACCGCCTCATCCAGCGTGCGGACACGATGCGTTCAGGGCCGCCTCATCCAGCGTGCGGACACGATGCGTTCAGGGCCGCCTCATCCAGCGTGCAGACACGATGCGTTCAGGACCGCCTCATCCAGCGTGCGGACACGATGCGTTCAGGGCCGCCTCATCCAGCGTGCAGACACGTTGCGTTCAGGGCCGCCTCATCCAGCGTGCAGACACGTTGCGTTCAGGGCCGCCTCATCCAGCGTGCGGACACGATGCGTTCAGGGCCGCCTCAGTCAGCGTGCAGACACGATACGTTAAGGACCGCCTCATCCAGCGTGCAGACACGTTGCGTTCAGGGCCGCCTCATCCAGCGTGCGGACACGTTGCGTTCAGGACCGCCTCAGTCAGCGTGCGGACACGATGCGTTCAGGACCGCCTCATCCAGCGTGCAGACACGATACGTTAAGGACCGCCTCATCCAGCGTGCAGACACGATGCGTTCAGGACCGCCTCATCCAGCGTGCGGACACGTTGCGTTCAGGGCCGCCTCATCCAGCGTGCAGACACGATGCGTTCAGGACCGCCTCATCCAGCGTGCGGACACGATGCGTTCAGGACCGCCTCATCCAGCGTGCAGACACGATGCGTTAAGGACCGCCTCATCCAGCGTGCGGACACGATGCGTTCAGGACCGCCTCATCCAGCGTGCGGACACGATGCGTTCAGGACCGCCTCATCCAGCGTGCGGACACGATGCGTTCAGGACCGCCTCATCCAGCGTGCGGACACGATGCGTTCAGGACCGCCTCATCCAGCGTGCGGACACGATGCGTTCAGGACCGCCTCATCCAGCGTGCGGACACGATGCGTTCAGGGCCGCCTCATCCAGCGTGCGGACACGATGCGTTCAGGGCCGCCTCATCCAGCGTGCAGACACGATGCGTTCAGGACCGCCTCATCCAGCGTGCGGACACGATGCGTTCAGGGCCGCCTCATCCAGCGTGCGGACACGATGCGTTCAGGGCCGCCTCAGTCAGCATGCAGACACGATGCGTTCAGGACCGCCTCATCCAGCGTGCGGACACGATGCGTTCAGGGCCGCCTCATCCAGCGTGCGGACACGATGCGTTCAGGGCCGCCTCATCCAGCGTGCAGACACGATGCGTTCAGGACCGCCTCATCCAGCGTGCGGACACGATGCGTTCAGGGCCGCCTCATCCAGCGTGCGGACACGATGCGTTCAGGGCCGCCTCATCCAGCGTGCGGACACGATGCGTTCAGGGCCGCCTCATCCAGCGTGCAGACACGATGCATTCAGGACCGCCTCATCCAGCGTGCGGACACGATACGTTAAGGGCCGCCTCATCCAGCGTGCGGACACGATACGTTAAGGACCGCCTCATCCAGCGTGCAGACACGATGCATTCAGGACCGCCTCATCCAGCGTGCGGACACGATGCGTTCAGGGCCGCCTCATCCAGCGTGCGGACACGATACGTTAAGGACCGCCTCATCCAGCGTGCAGACACGATGCATTCAGGACCGCCTCAGTCAGCATGCAGACACGTTGCGTTCAGGACCGCCTCATCCAGCGTGCGGACACGATGCGTTCAGGACCGCCTCATCCAGCGTGCAGACACGATACGTTAAGGACCGCCTCATCCAGCGTGCAGACACGATGCATTCAGGACCGCCTCAGTCAGCATGCAGACACGTTGCGTTCAGGGCCGCCTCATCCAGCGTGCGGACACGATGCGTTAAGGACCGCCTCATCCAGCGTGCGGACACGATGCGTTAAGGACCGCCTCATCCAGCGTGCAGACACGATGCGTTAAGGACCGCCTCATCCAGCGTGCGGACACGATGCATTCAGGACCGCCTCATCCAGCGTGCGGACACGATGCGTTCAGGACCGCCTCATCCAGCGTGCAGACACGATACGTTAAGGACCGCCTCATCCAGCGTGCAGACACGATGCGTTAAGGACCGCCTCATCCAGCGTGCGGACACGATGCGTTCAGGACCGCCTCAGTCAGCGTGCGGACACGTTGCGTTCAGGGCCGCCTCATCCAGCGTGCAGACACGATGCATTCAGGACCGCCTCAGTCAGCATGCAGACACGATGCGTTCAGGACCGCCTCATCCAGCGTGCGGACACGATGCGTTCAGGGCCGCCTCATCCAGCGTGCGGACACGATGCGTTCAGGGCCGCCTCATCCAGCGTGCGGACACGATGCGTTCAGGGCCGCCTCATCCAGCGTGCGGACACGATGCGTTCAGGGCCGCCTCATCCAGCGTGCGGACACGATGCGTTCAGGGCCGCCTCATCCAGCGTGCGGACACGATGCGTTCAGGACCGCCTCATCCAGCGTGCGGACACGATGCGTTCAGGACCGCCTCATCCAGCGTGCAGACACGATGCATTCAGGACCGCCTCATCCAGCGTGCGGACACGATACGTTAAGGGCCGCCTCATCCAGCGTGCAGACACGATACGTTAAGGACCGCCTCATCCAGCGTGCAGACACGATGCATTCAGGACCGCCTCATCCAGCGTGCAGACACGATACGTTCAGGGCCGCCTCAGTCAGCGTGCAGACACGTTGCGTTCAGGGCCGCCTCATCCAGCGTGCGGACACGTTGCGTTCAGGGCCGCCTCATCCAGCGTGCAGACACGATACGTTAAGGACCGCCTCATCCAGCGTGCAGACACGATGCATTCAGGACCGCCTCATCCAGCGTGCAGACACGATGCGTTCAGGGCCGCCTCAGTCAGCGTGCAGACACGTTGCGTTCAGGGCCGCCTCATCCAGCGTGCAGACACGATGCGTTCAGGACCGCCTCATCCAGCGTGCGGACACGATGCGTTCAGGGCCGCCTCATCCAGCGTGCGGACACGATGCGTTCAGGGCCGCCTCATCCAGCGTGCGGACACGATGCGTTCAGGGCCGCCTCATCCAGCGTGCGGACACGATGCATTCAGGACCGCCTCATCCAGCGTGCGGACACGATTCGTTAAGGGCCGCCTCATCCAGCGTGCAGACACGATACGTTAAGGACCGCCTCATCCAGCGTGCAGACACGATGCATTCAGGACCGCCTCATCCAGCGTGCAGACACGATACGTTCAGGGCCGCCTCAGTCAGCGTGCAGACACGTTGCGTTCAGGGCCGCCTCATCCAGCGTGCGGACACGTTGCGTTCAGGGCCGCCTCATCCAGCGTGCAGACACGATACGTTAAGGACCGCCTCATCCAGCGTGCAGACACGATGCATTCAGGACCGCCTCATCCAGCGTGCAGACACGATGCGTTCAGGGCCGCCTCATCCAGCGTGCAGACACGATGCGTTCAGGACCGCCTCATCCAGCGTGCAGACACGATGCGTTCAGGGCCGCCTCATCCAGCGTGCGGACACGATGCGTTCAGGACCGCCTCATCCAGCGTGCGGACACGATGCGTTCAGGGCCGCCTCATCCAGCGTGCGGACACGATGCGTTCAGGGCCGCCTCATCCAGCGTGCGGACACGATGCGTTCAGGGCCGCCTCATCCAGCGTGCGGACACGATGCGTTCAGGGCCGCCTCATCCAGCGTGCGGACACGATGCGTTCAGGGCCGCCTCATCCAGCGTGCGGACACGATGCGTTCAGGGCCGCCTCATCCAGCGTGCGGACACGATGCGTTCAGGGCCGCCTCATCCAGCGTGCGGACACGATGCGTTCAGGGCCGCCTCATCCAGCGTGCGGACACGATGCGTTCAGGGCCGCCTCATCCAGCGTGCGGACACGATGCGTTCAGGGCCGCCTCATCCAGCGTGCGGACACGATGCGTTCAGGGCCGCCTCATCCAGCGTGCGGACACGATGCGTTCAGGGCCGCCTCATCCAGCGTGCGGACACGATGCGTTCAGGGCCGCCTCATCCAGCGTGCGGACACGATGCGTTCAGGGCCGCCTCATCCAGCGTGCGGACACGATGCGTTCAGGGCCGCCTCATCCAGCGTGCGGACACGATGCGTTCAGGGCCGCCTCATCCAGCGTGCGGACACGATGCGTTCAGGGCCGCCTCATCCAGCGTGCGGACACGTTGCGTTCAGGGCCGCCTCATCCAGCGTGCGGACACGTTGCGTTCAGGGCCGCCTCATCCAGCGTGCGGACACGTTGCGTTCAGGGCCGCCTCATCCAGCGTGCGGACACGATGCGTTCAGGGCCGCCTCATCCAGCGTGCGGACACGATGCGTTCAGGGCCGCCTCATCCAGCGTGCGGACACGATGCGTTCAGGGCCGCCTCATCCAGCGTGCGGACACGATGCGTTCAGGGCCGCCTCATCCAGCGTGCGGACACGATGCGTTCAGGACCGCCTCATCCAGCGTGCAGACACGATGCGTTCAGGACCGCCTCATCCAGCGTGCGGACACGATGCGTTCAGGGCCGCCTCAGTCAGCGTGCAGACACGATGCGTTCAGGGCCGCCTCATCCAGCGTGCAGACACGATGCGTTGAGGACCGCCATCTGAATTTCAGGTGGAATGGCTCAAAATCCAGCCTCCCGATCCCGACAGCTGGACTTAAATCTTTTACTGCAGCAGCTGAATCATGAAACACTCTTCTGAACTCCGGATGTGAAGTTTGATGTGACCCTGATGTCCCACGTGTCCTGTATTCTGACATACTTGTTCTTCGTTTGCCAGGTAGCCATGTTGTGACCTGTGCAGCGTCCAGACTACGTTTCCCATGGAGCCGTGCACAAACCTGCTGGCTGCTCATTGTGGCGTGGAGCCACCAGTCAGGTAGGAAAACCCTGGCTGAGGTCACACAGGAACAGAAAACCCTGGCTGAGGTCACACAGGGACAGAAAACCCTGGCTGAGGTCACACAGGAACAGAAAACCCTGGCTGAGGTCACACAGGAACAGAAAACCCTGGCTGAGGTCACACAGGGATAGAAAACCCTGGCTGAGGTCACACAGGGACAGAAAACCCTGGCTGAGGTCACACAGGAACAGAAAACCCTGGCTGAGGTCACACAGGGACAGAAAACCCTGGCTGAGGTCACACAGGGACAGAAAACCCTGGCTGAGGTCACACAGGGACAGAAAACCCTGGCTGAGGTCACACAGGGATAGAAAACCCTGGCTGAGGTCACACAGGAACAGAAAACCCTGGCTGAGGTCACACAGGAACAGAAAACCCTGGCTGAGGTCACACAGGGACAGAAAACCCTGGCTGAGGTCACACAGGAACAGAAAACCCTGGCTGAGGTCACACAGGGATAGAAAACCCTGGCTGAGGTCACACAGGGATAGAAAACCCTGGCTGAGGTCACACAGGGATAGAAAACCCTGGCTGAGGTCACACAGGGATAGAAAACCCTGGCTGAGGTCACACAGGGATAGAAAACCCTGGCTGAGGTCACACAGGAACAGAAAACCCTGGCTGAGGTCACACAGGAACAGAAAACCCTGGCTGAGGTCACACAGGGACAGAAAACCCTGGCTGAGGTCACACAGGGACAGAAAACCCTGGCTGAGGTCACACAGGGATAGAAAACCCTGGCTGAGGTCACACAGGGATAGAAAACCCTGGCTGAGGTCACACAGGGACAGAAAACCCTGGCTGAGGTCACACAGGAACAGAAAACCCTGGCTGAGGTCACACAGGGACAGAAAACCCTGGCTGAGGTCACACAGGGACAGAAAACCCTGGCTGAGGTCACACAGGAACAGAAAACCCTGGCTGAGGTCACACAGGGACAGAAAACCCTGGCTGAGGTCACACAGGGACAGAAAACCCTGGCTGAGGTCACACAGGGACAGAAAACCCTGGCTGAGGTCACACAGGAACAGAAAACCCTGGCTGAGGTCACACAGGGACAGAAAACCCTGGCTAAGGTCACACAGGGACAGAAAACCCTGGCTGAGGTCACACAGGAACAGAAAACCCTGGCTGAGGTCACACAGGGACAGACAACCCTGGCTGAGGTCACACAGGGACAGAAAACCCTGGCTGAGGTCACACAGGGACAGAAAACCCTGGCTGAGGTCACACAGGGACAGAAAACCCTGGCTGAGGTCACACAGGAACAGAAAACCCTGGCTGAGGTCACACAGGGACAGAAAACCCTGGCTGAGGTCACACAGGGACAGAAAACCCTGGCTGAGGTCACACAGGGACAGAAAACCCTGGCTGAGGTCACACAGGGACAGAAAACCCTGGCTGAGGTCACACAGGGACAGAAACATCACTCATTACTACCTGATTAGCATGCGCCCCTCCCCCCCTCCTCCTTCTGCTCTGAGGAGATTAACCTTTGACCCCAGGGCTAGAGGCAGAGCCGGCCAATAAGAAGGCCTTCTGGACTTTCATTGCATGCTCTGATTGGGTCATTGGAGCGGTCATATGTTCTGATGATTCGCTGCCGGCTGGTGGAGCAGGAAAAGCCTGAGGGGTTCTGTTGGGTTCCTGAGGTGAGGTCTGCTGGGTGGTGTGCAGAAGGTGTGGTGTGCAGAAGGTGAGGTCTGCCGGGTGGTGTGCAGAAGGTGAGGTCTGCCGGGTGGTGTGCAGAAGGTGAGGTCTGCCGGGTGGTGTGCAGAAGGTGAGGTCTGCCGGGTGGTGTGCAGAAGGTGAGGTCTGCTGGGTGGTGTGCAGAAGGTGAGGTCTGCTGGGTGGTGTGCAGAAGGTGAGGTCTGCCGGGTGGTGTGCAGAAGGTGAGGTCTGCCGGGTGGTGTGCAGAAGGTCCTGCTCTGCACACAGAAACTGGTTTGTGTTATCACCGACTGAAAGCTGAGTTAACTTCTGTTGAGTTCTTCGGTTCTCTGAGAGTTTCCAGGCTGGAGCAGAAGTCCTGAGGTGTTATGTGGTAGAACGAAATGAAAGTCTGGTTTCAGGCACCGCATGGCGGGCAACAAACTGACCTCATCACCGTGCGCTCTGTCCGTGCCTGTTTGGCTTTAATCAGGATGGCCACGATAACGGTAACCTATGAGATGACACATCCAGCAGTCCGTTGGCACAACGCCGTGCGTCCTGACGGGAGCGTACCTGCTCAGGGCTGCGTCTCATTGCTGATGTTGCACATGTGAATCAACGTGGATGTTCTGTTTCAGGTTGATGACTGGAAACCGTGTTTTTTGAAGGCAGTTCTCCCAGGAGTGTCAGCTGTAGGAACATGTTACAGGTCCAGATCAAGCGGCAACTTCCGGCGGTGAAAACTGAAGCCGATGCAGAAGTAACAAAACTGCAGTTCCACCTTCATCCACTAGGGGCTCAAAAACAGAGCAAATCCCCATAAACTCCCATGTTAAAAAGACCAACTTCACAGCAGAAATAAACATGTTTACAGCAGGAATAAACACGTTTACAACAGCAGTAAACATGTTTACAATAGGAATAAACACGTTTACAGCAGGAATAAACACGTTTACAGCAGGAGTAAACACGTTTACAGCAGGAATACCCATGTTTACAGCAGGAATACCCATGTTTACAGCAGGAATACCCATGTTTACAGCAGGAATAAACACGTTTACAGCGGGAGTAAACACGTTTACAGCAGGAGTACCCATGTTTACAGCAGGAGTAAACATGTTTACAGCGGGAGTACCCCTGTTTACAGCAGGAATAAACACGTTTTCAGCGGGAATACCATGTTTACAGCGGGAGTACCCATGTTTACAGCAGGAATAAACACGTTTACAGCAGGAATAAACACGTTTACAGCAGGAATAAACACGTTTACAGCAGGAGTGAACATGTTCACAGCAGGAATAAACACGTTTACAGCGGGAATAAACACGTTTACAGCGGGAGTAAACACGTTTACAGCAGAAATAAACATGTTTACAGCGGGAATAAACACGTTTACAGCGGGAGTAAACACGTTTACAGCAGGAATAAACACGTTTACAGCGGGAATAAACACGTTTACAGCGGGAGTAAACACGTTTACAGCAGAAATAAACATGTTTACAGCGGGAATAAACACGTTTACAGCAGGAGTAAACACATTTACAGCGGGAATACCCATGTTTACAGCGGGAGTACCCATGCTTACAGCAGGAATAAACACGTTTACCGCAGAAATAAACATGTTTACAGCGGTAGTAAACATGTTCACAGCAGGAATAAACACGTTTACAGCGGGAGTAAACACGTTTACAGCAGGAATAAACACGTTTACAGCGGGAATAAACACGTTTACAGCGGGAGTAAACACGTTTACAGCAGAAATAAACATGTTTACAGCGGGAATAAACACGTTTACAGCAGGAGTAAACACATTTACAGCGGGAATACCCATGTTTACAGCGGGAGTACCCATGCTTACAGCAGGAATAAACACGTTTACCGCAGAAATAAACATGTTTACAGCGGTAGTAAACATGTTCACAGCAGGAATAAACACGTTTACAGCGGGAGTAAACACGTTTACAGCAGGAATAAACACGTTTACAGCGGGAATAAACACGTTTACAGCGGGAGTAAACACGTTTACAGCAGAAATAAACATGTTTACAGCGGGAATAAACACGTTTACAGCAGGAGTAAACACATTTACAGCGGGAATACCCATGTTTACAGCGGGAGTACCCATGCTTACAGCAGGAATAAACACGTTTACCGCAGAAATAAACATGTTTACAGCGGTAGTAAACATGTTCACAGCAGGAATAAACACGTTTACAGCAGCAATAAACATGTTTACAGCGGGAGTAAACATGTTTACAGCAGGAATAAACATGTTTACAGCAGGAATAAACATGTTTACAGCAGGAACAAACACGCTTACAGCAGCAGTAAACACGTTTACAGCGGGAATAAACACGTTTACAGACGGGTTTTCTAACGGATCACGTGTGAACTCGGTCTGCAGACATGTCAGCGCTGTTGGAGCAGTGAAACATCTAGAGCTGGAGAAGAAGCCTCGCCCCTCCCATCAGTGTGTTTTCATCTTTCTGTTTACATCCAACACACTCAGGACCACCTATAATGTTTCAGCCGTGCACAGCCTTGTGGCCTGGCCACAGTTTCCATGGCGATGCAGTGGCTGAAACCAGTCCAGTTTCTGCCTGGACCACCCACACAGGCACGAGACCAGGACCATATCTCCATCTACTGCGTTTTATGATGCGTTGAAGCTGAAAGTCTCAGAGTTCCAGTGTTCCCATTTTCCCCTCCTTCATACTGGGACGCTGCCGCAGAGAACCTTACTGGGAAATAGAAAGTGAGAATCTGGTGTGGACGGACAGCGAGCTGACATCAGGACAGATGACTGACAGGTTAAGAGGGCGGAGCTTCAGATTACATTTTTAACTGAATAATATTTCCATTAAATTAAATAATAAATATTTAATCTGTTAACCAACAGATTAAATAGAAACATAACAGTACAACATGGTATGCACTCACACAGCATAGTTAGTAAAGTCATGTTGTCCTTTAATGATGTTAAATTTTACCATTCCACCTCTGGTCCAGTCCAAACATGTCCCTTATACGAGACTATATAGATATAGACTACATAGATCATAGACTATGTAACTGTGTTCCATGGTGTTTAGAGGTAAGGTTGCCAAAACCGCAGGAGAAATCCTGACCTGTTTCAGCAGACTGGATGAGTCTCGTCTGCACATCCAGCTGAATGTTCTGTAGAAATTATAATATGTTGGCATTATAATTATTTTAGTTCAAATAGTCTCAAAATAACAACAATACTCACTTAGTGCAATATTGTCATCTATCGCAATCATTTCTGAGACAATTAATGGCATGGCAACATTTGTTACCATGACAGTATATGAAATATATAATAAATAAAATTCACTGGTATTTGTGTATTTTTGTGATATAAGATATATATTAATAAATTTATTTAATATTTAAATATATTTTATTTTTTTAATTCCCCTTTTTTACATTTAAATAAGTTAAATGTATTCAGTCACACTTTAAAAAATATTAGAATAAAATGTTGTTGAGTAAAATAGAAATTAAAATAAAAAAAGAATAAAAACTAAACTGGATTAAAAACCATAAAATAAAATGTTGTCCAGTGGGCATTCTGGCTGCTGACCGGCAACGTTAATCTAGACCTTTGAGACGGACCTGGACAGTGAGCTGTTGGACACACGGTAGTGGAACTTGTAGTGGTTGGTTATGTCCTGACTGGTTTGACTGGGAGCGCTGGTTCTCCTTACATGTGATTCTGAGTCTGTTTTTATGGTGAGTGTGTTTATTTACTGATTCAGCTCTGCGACAGTGACGGATGGATCCGTTTCTCCGGTGATTAGAGTGATTAAAAACTCCTCTATGGACCGACCCGTTTCCTGACTCTGTGACCAGGATGGCGTCTGTCTGTGAGGTGATGCTGCCCCTGGGGATTGTGAGTCATTTCTGCAGTTGTAACAGCTGTGAGGATAAAAAGTAAATGTTGGTAGTTTGCAGCACTACTCTCTTCTGCTGGACTGTAATGATGTTACAGCTCACTTACTGTGGACTGTTTACTGTTTACCACAGACTGTTTACTGTTTACTGCAGACTGTTTACTGTTTACCACAGACTGTTTACTGTTAACTGTTTACTGTTAACTGTTTACTGCAGACTGTTTACTGTTTACTGCAGACTGTTTACTGTTTACTACAGACTGTTTACTGCAGACTGTTAACTGTTTACTGTTTACTGCAGACTGTTTACTGTTTACTGCAGACTGTTTACTGTTTACTGCAGACTGTTAACTGTTTACTGTTTACTGCAGACTGTTTACTGTTTACTGCAGACTGTTTACTGTTTACTACAGACTGTTTACTGCAGACTGTTTACTGTTAACTGTTTACTGCAGACTGTTTACTGTTTACTACAGACTGTTTACTGCAGACTGTTAACTGTTTACTGTTTACTGCAGACTGTTTACTACAGACTGTTTACTGTTTACTGCAGACTGTTTACTGCAGACTGTTGACTGTTGACTGCAGACTGTTGACTGTTTACTACAGACTGTTTGCTGCAGACTGTTTACTGTTTACTGCAGACTATTTACTGTTTACTACAGACTGTTTACTGCAGACTGTTTACTGTTTACTGCAGACTGTTAACTGTTTACTGCAGACTGTTAACTGTTTACTGCAGACTGTTAACTGTTTACTACAGACTGTTTACTGTTTACTGTTTACTGCAGACTGTTTACTGTTTACTACAGACTGTTTACTGCAGACTGTTAACTGTTTACTGTTTACTGCAGACTGTTTACTGTTAACTGTTTACTGCAGACTGTTTACTGTTAACTGTTTACTGCAGACTGTTTACTGTTTACTACAGACTGTTTACTGCAGACTGTTTACTGTTTACCACAGACTGTTTACTGCAGACTGTTTACTGTTTACCACAGACTGTTTACTGTTAACTGTTAACTGTTTACTGCAGACTGTTTACTGTTTACTACAGACTGTTTACTGCAGACTGTTAACTGTTTACTGTTTACTGCAGACTGTTTACTGTTTACTGCAGACTGTTTACTGTTTACTGTTTACTGCAGACTGTTTACTGTTTACTGCAGACTGTTTACTGTTTACTGTTTACTGCAGACTGTTTACTGTTAACTGTTTACTGCAGACTGTTTACTGTTTACTACAGACTGTTTACTGCAGACTGTTAACTGTTTACTGTTTACTGCAGACTGTTTACTGTTTACTGCAGACTGTTTACTGTTTACTGCAGACTGTTAACTGTTTACTACAGACTGTTTACTGCAGACTGTTAACTGTTTACTGTTTACTGCAGACTGTTTACTACAGACTGTTTACTACAGACTGTTTACTGTTTACTGCAGACTGTTTACTGCAGACTGTTGACTGTTTACTGCAGACTGTTGACTGTTTACTGCAGACTGTTTACTGTTTACTACAGACTGTTTGCTGCAGACTGTTTACTGTTTACTGCAGACTGTTTGCTGCAGACTGTTTACTGTTTACTGCAGACTGTTTACTGCAGACTGTTTACTGTTTACTGCAGACTGTTAACTGTTTACTGCAGACTGTTTACTGTATACTACAGACTGTTTACTACAGACTGTTTACTGCAGACTGTTTACTGCAGACTGTTTACTGTTTACTGCAGACTGTTTACTGCAGACTGTTTACTGTTTACTGCAGACTGTTTACTGCAGACTGTTTACTGCAGACTGTTTACTGCACACTGCAGACTGTTTACTGTTTACTACAGACTGTTTACTGCAGACTGTTTACTGCAGACTGTTAACTGTTAACTGTTTACTGCAGACTGTTTACTGTTAACTGTTTACTGCAGACTGTTTACTGTTAACTGTTTACTGCAGACTGTTTACTGTTTACTACAGACTGTTTACTGCAGACTGTTAACTGTTTACTGTTTACTGTTAACTGTTTACTGCAGACTGTTTACTGTTAACTGTTTACTGCAGACTGTTTACTGTTTACTACAGACAGTTTACTGCAGACTGTTTACTGTTTACTGCAGACTGTTTGCTGCAGACTGTTTACTGTTTACTGCAGACTGTTTACTGTTTACTGCAGACTGTTAACTGTTTACTGTTTACTGTTAACTGTTTACTGCAGACTGTTTACTGTTAACTGTTTACTGCAGACTGTTTACTGTTTACTACAGACTGTTTACTGCAGACTGTTAACTGTTTACTGTTTACTGCAGACTGTTTACTGTTTACTGCAGACTGTTTGCTGCAGACTGTTTACTGTTTACTGCAGACTGTTTACTGTTTACTACAGACTGTTTACTGCAGACTGTTAACTGTTTACTGTTTACTGCAGACTGTTTACTGTTTACTGCAGACTGTTTGCTGCAGACTGTTTACTGTTTACTGCAGACTGTTTACTGTATACTACAGACTGTTTACTGTATACTACAGACTGTTTACTGTTTACTGCAGACTGTTTACTACAGACTGTTTACTGCAGACTGTTTACTGTTTACTGCAGACTGTTTACTGCAGACTGTTTACTGTTTACTGCAGACTGTTTACTGCACACTGCAGACTGTTTACTGTTTACTACAGACTGTTTACTGCAGACTGTTTACTGCAGACTGTTTACTGTTAACTGTTTACTGCAGACTGTTTACTGTTAACTGTTTACTGCAGACTGTTTACTGTTTACTACAGACTGTTTACTGCAGACTGTTAACTGTTTACTGTTTACTGTTAACTGTTTACTGCAGACTGTTTACTACAGACTGTTTACTGCAGACTGTTAACTGTTTACTGTTTACTGCAGACTGTTTACTGTTTACTGTTAACTGTTTACTGCAGACTGTTAACTGTTTACTGCAGACTGTTTACTGTTTACTACAGACTGTTTACTGCAGACTGTTAACTGTTTACTGTTTACTGCAGACTGTTTACTGTTTACTGCAGACTGTTTACTACAGACTGTTTACTGCAGACTGTTTACTGTTTACTGCAGACTGTTGACTGTTTACTGCAGACTGTTTACTGCAGACTGTTGACTGTTTACTACAGACTGTTTGCTGCAGACTGTTTACTGCAGACTGTTAACTGTTTACTACAGACTGTTTACTGTTTACTACAGACTGTTTACTGTTTACTGCAGACTGTTTACTGCAGACTGTTGACTGTTTACTGCAGACTGTTTACTGTTTACTACAGACTGTTTACTGTTTACTACAGACTGTTTACTGTATACTACAGACTGTTTACTGTTTACTACAGACTGTTTAGACTGTTTACTGTTTACTGCAGACTGTTTACTACAGACTGTTTACTGTTTACTGCAGACTGTTTACTGTTTACTACAGACTGTTTACTACAGACTGTTTACTGTTCACTGCAGACTGTTTACTGTTTACTACAGACTGTTTACTGCAGACTGTTAACTGTTTACTGTTTACTGCAGACTGTTTACTGTTTACTGTTTACTGCAGACTGTTTACTGTTAACTGTTTACTGTTAACTGTTTACTGCAGACTGTTTACTGTTTACTACAGACTGTTTACTGTTTACTACAGACTGTTTACTGCAGACTGTTAACTGTTTACTGTTTACTGCAGACTGTTTACTGTTTACTGTTAACTGTTTACTGCAGACTGTTTAATTTTTACTGCAGACTGTTTACTGTTTACTACAGACTGTTTACTGCAGACTGTTAACTGTTTACTGTTTACTGCAGACCGTTTACTGTTTACTGCAGACTGTTTACTACAGACTGTTTACTGCAGACTGTTTACTGCAGACTGTTTACTGTTTACTGCAGACTGTTCACTGTTTACTGCAGACTGTTTACTGCAGACTGTTTACTGTCTACTGCAGACTGTTGACTGTTTACTGCAGACTGTTTACTGCAGACTGTTGACTGTTTACTACAGACTGTTTGCTGCAGACTGTTTACTGTTTACTGCAGACTGTTTACTGTTTACTACAGACTGTTTACTGCAGACTGTTTACTGTTTACTACAGACTGTTTACTGTTTACTACAGACTGTTTACTGTTCACTACAGACTGTTTACTGTTTACTGCAGACTGTTTACTGTTTACTACAGACTGTTTACTGCAGACTGTTTACTGCAGACTGTTTACTGTTTACTACAGACTGTTTACTGTTTACTGCAGACTGTTTACTACAGACTGTTTACTGTTTACTACAGACTGTTTACTGCAGACTGTTTACTACAGACTGTTTACTGCAGACTGTTTGCTGTTTACTGCAGACTGTTTACTGTTTACTGCAGACTGTTTACTGCAGACTGTTTACTGTTTACTGCAGACTGTTTACTACAGACTGTTTACTGTTTACTGCAGACTGTTTACTACAGACTGTTTACTGCAGACTGTTTACTGCAGACTGTTAACTGTTTACTGCAGACTGTTAACTGTTTACTGCAGACTGTTTACTGTTTACTGCAGACTGTTTACTACAGACTGTTTACTGTTTACTACAGACTGTTTACTGCAGACAGTTTACTGCAGACTGTTTACTACAGACTGTTTACTGCAGACTGTTTACTGTTTACTGCAGACTGTTTACTGTTTACTGCAGACTGTTTTCTACAGACTGTTTACTGTTTACTGCAGACTGTTTACTGCAGACTGTTTACTGCAGACTGTTTGCTGTTTACTGCAGACTGTTTACTGCAGACTGTTTACTGCAGACTGTTTACTGTTTACTGCAGACTGTTTACTGTTTACTACAGATTGTTTGCTGCAGACTGTTTACTGTTTACTGCAGACTGTTCACTGTTTACTGTAGACTGTTTACTACAGACTGTTTACTGCAGACTGTTTGCTGTTTACTGCAGACTGTTTACTGCAGACTGTTTACTGTTTACTGCAGACTGTTTACTGCAGACTGTTTACTACAGACTGTTTACTGTTTACTGCAGACTGTTTACTGCAGACTGTTTACTACAGACTCTTTACTGTTTACTGCAGACTGTTTACTGTTTACTACAGATTGTTTGCTGCAGACTGTTTACTGTTTACTGCAGACTGTTCACTGTTTACTACAGACTGTGTGCTGCAGAACCAGTCTGTTTATTTCTCAGAGCATCAGGGTTGACTGACAAACCAACTACCAGTTTAACTCGATGGTCTTCACATCTGCTGGCTTTAGTCCCGGTGCTGAGCTGGAGAAAACCTCCTTAGTCGGGTTCATTTCATGTTCTTGGTATTTACGGGTCTCAGAGGTTGAATTCCCAGTGTCAGAAATGTGGTTTCTGTCTGAGAAAAAGACAGAAACACTGAAGGAAAACACTGTTTCCCCCTACCAGCAAGAGGATAACATCATGCCAGCACACACATAAACAGTCTCTTCGTTCAGCAATGTTTGACCGAAAACACACCCTCTTTCTGGGTTTGATAACTTGGGGTCTAAACTTTGATCAGCAGTTGTTTTTATGAGGACCGGAGGGCTGAAGAGGGTGGAATTGGGTCGTGTTGTTGAGGTGCATCATTTTTTAGATGATGAGACATAGTTTTATTTCTCTTCCTCTCTCTGCTTCTTTTAAGCTCTCTCGCCCACCTCTCTGTCATTTCAGCTGACCAAAGCCGAGTCTGAGTCTTTGCAGAACATGAACTTCACAGGTTTTCTTTCTACTTTTTCTTTCCCGTCGTGGTGATAAATCTGACCAATGTAGCGCAGCCGCCTCCAGCTGGAGGTGTACGTTGCCAGGTTGGTCGCCATTCAGCGTTCGCCCAAATCTCTAACTCCATCATAAATGGTTTCTCCGGTAACTGAGTAACGGCAAAAGGTTTCCAAACCCGACGTTACTGCTTGGAAATGGTTGTTTTTAACCTCATTTGCTGAATTTGCACATTTTCATGTAAACTTTTAGATTGTTATAAGTTATAAAAAGTTTTCACACTAAAAACCTCTTTTTTTTCTCTAACCGGTTTTATGTTTTTTGGGTTTAATTATTGGAAGTCCAGTCCATCAAAATGAGAAAAGACTGTAAAATGCTGGACAGACTGAAAGGTATCGCTGATGACTGTACCTGACCCTACACAGGCAATTGCTAAATTCACATTAACAACGTGATGATGTGAAAAACGTCACCAGAACCCGACCAGAACCATCATCTGGTCTATGACCAGAAAACACCCAACTTCCATCGAGGATCGTTCTGCTGGTTTACGTGTTGAATCTCAAACAATAAGAGCCGGTTTCTATTTGCTTCAGCTTCTGGATTTCTTATGATTTCTCGCCTCCAGCGCGCTGGATGAAGCAAGGCACTGCCACGGTCCGCGGTTCAGCTCCCTCTGCTTCCAAGCCAAACGGAAAAACCAGCATTTAAGATTAATTTTATGACTAAATGAAAGATGATGAAGAGGAGGATTAGCAGGAGAGAGGGAAGCTGAAGATGCAGGGAGGAAGAGGCCCACAGCGGCGGCGGCCGTGGCTCGGGGTATTCTGGGTATTCTTATGCTAATCCATGGCAGGGGAAGAGGCACAGAGCAGCCAAGCAAACAATGGCAGTGGAGCCAGAAAGTCTGGCCTGCAGTCTCCCAGACCCTGAAAGGCATGTCGGGCAGGGCGCCGACATCAACGGGAGGCTGCTGCAGCACCCAGAGGCCCGCCTGCAAGGAGGGGTCCCTGGAGGGGACGAGGAAGCCGGCCAAGATGGAGGGAGAGAAAAAGGAAAAGCATGATGGAAAACTGGAGGTAGAACCAACGAAGAGAGGGAAGGATGAGGGAAAAATCAATGACTGGAAAAGGAGAGAGGGAAGAAAGGACGTAAGATGAGAAGTCAGGGAGGGGGGCTGAAATGAAGACGGAAAACAAAGGAATGAGGTGGAGAGGAGGATGCAGGGCTGGGAAATCAGGATTTTTGCTTCACAGTTTTAAAATTATTTTCTGGTTAAAAATACAATTTTTTCAAATAAATTAAATTTCTCAATTTTAAAATTTTTGCCATTTTTTTGTGATTAACTTTTCATTGCCATTTTACAGTGTTACACGACCGAATTTCAACACATACATGAACAGTTGTAACACCCCACCCCCACCCCAAATCCTGAGAGAAAGAGAAACAAAAAAATACATTAAATAACATACAAATAAAGTCACCCTAAGAAAGAAAAGAGAAAAAACAAATAATCATAAAAATAAATAAATAAAATAACTAAAGATTAAGATTTTATTTACCATCCCAAGGCCTCTTATTGGCAAGAGGATCCAACAGTGTGTGCTGACATTCTGCACTATTCTGCTGTTCTGCACCCAGTTATCAATGCCAGCCTACACCACAGTATCTGCTGGTGTCGCAGTTGGACTCCTTCTGTTGTTCAACCCTGAACAATTTTTGCCATTTTTATAGTTTTTATTGATCTTTTTCTTGTCGTCTTTGGCATAATAGCAGCAGGATGATGGTCTGGTTAATGGGTTGTTTTTTCCTGAATGAAATAAAGAAAAATAACGAGCAAAAACAGTTTTATAATTTTTTTTTTGTTTTTGTCTACAAACTTTAGCAATATCGAAGAATTGTGAGAATCGCAATTTAAATCAAATCTGCACCCAAAACAATCAAGACAAAAAAAGACTAAAGCATATCGTCGCAGCCCTACAAGAAATGTACCAAAACCTCAACATCGAAAGTTCCCACATTAATCTGTGTTCATCACTTCTGGACTTTTTGTCTGAAATTTATCAACAAAAAGTGTTTTTTGTTAAAAGGTCGATACTTATAAATGTGTTTGAACAGAAGTAGATGCTACACAGATTTTATATCGTGGACAGTCTGGAGAAGAGGAGCATAATCTTCACCAACAAAGCCCAAGCTAATGCTAACACTAACATCAGCAACAAACTCAGCTGAACGGTAATTCAGACTCGCCAGTTCCAGCGCCGTGTTACCAGTTCCTGGTTACACAGCCACAACAACAGCAGACTCTTGTGTTTTACTGTCAGCATCACCATATTAAATGGTGTCCATTTAGGGCCCTTTTATGTGGCCGTCCACTGACACATGGACAGACGGACGGACTTCTGGGTCTGTCTCTGGTGTTGTGTTATCTCCAGTTTTCCATCACTTGAAGCATTCAAAGTCAAATGAACTTTAACAATCCTGACTGGGAATCTGCTCTGCCTTCGACCCATCTCTACATTTACCATGAGAGCCATGCTGCGGCGCCCGTTGAGGAGTTGTAGGCTAAAGGGCCTTGCTCAAGGGCCCGTCAGTTCGTTTCTGTTGGCACTCCAGGAGCTGGAGCCTGGGTTGGACCCACCAGGGCACAAAGGTGACCTTTAAAGTTTGTTTTAGACGGAAAACCCTTAACTCTGTGTGAGTAGTTCATAGATGACTAGATGTTTCAAAGTGACCTCAGTATGTGTTTCGTCGTGTTTTTGTCTCCTGGGTGTTGCCACATTTCCCCTGACAGGCCGATACGCGTCTCTTTGGTTTGTAATAATAAGCTGTTGGACGGAAAATCTGATGGCAAATACTTCATCTCTAATGAACCTTAAGTTGAGTTTTTTTGTGATCGCAGATAATTCAACGATGACGTGCGCCGCTAAGGCGGTTACTTCGTTCGACCTCCTGCTGAAATAACGAAGTAAACTTCCAGGCGTTTGATCACACAGGTCTCATCAGGAAGATGCTCATCTTGGTTTCCCAACATGACTGAAAATATTTTTATCCAACAAATACTAAAATATAGATTTATTCAGCTTATCAGCTTAACAAAGGAACAGAAATCGGTTGATTGATAACTGATCGGGTCATTCTCAGATGAAATTAATGTTTTGAAAAAATAAAACGATGACTGGGCCGATGAGGATGTGGGATGAAGCAGAAACACATGAACACATCTGGAGGCGGCCCCTCCACCTCCCCGTGCTCCATCTCCTCCAGCAGCAGCTCTGATGCCAATCTCCCTCATTACTGCATTTATTTGTGGAGTTCAGGAGCTGTCGCTCTCCGCCCATCAGGCCTCCATGTCGTTTATTTAGTCTGCCGCCATTCTTCCAGAGCAGGAAGTGGAGACACATTAAGGCTTGATTATTGGTGTCTGGCCTTTCATGCTGCTCTCCGTCCCCATGGGGGGATTAATAACGTCCATGCTGTTTTACAGTGCATGAACAGATATACTTCATTCCTGAAACCGTCAGAGGCGTGAAGTCAAACTGGAAAGCTTACAAACACACTTTCATTCTTCCCATGATGGAGCAAGGTGGAAACCTTCCTCAGATTTTACTCCATGAAGCATCATACGGTGACTGCACATCCACGTTCCACCACATCACCATGAGAATCTCCCGTTCCACCTCATCATGATGAGAATCTCCCGTTCCACCTCATCATGATGAGAATCTCCCGTTCCACCTCATCACCATGAGAATCTCCCGTTCCACCTCATCATGATGAGAATCTCCCGTTCCACCTCATCACCATGAGAATCTCCCGTTCCACCTCATCACCATGAGAATATCCCGTTCCACCTCATCACCATGAGAATCTCCCGTTCCACCTCATCACCATGAGAATCTCCCGTTCCACCTCATCATGATGAGAATCTCCCGTTTCACCTCATCATGATGAGAATATCCCGTTCCACCTCATCACCATGAGAATCTCCCGTTCCACCTCATGATGAGAATCTCCCGTTCCACCTCATCATGATGAGAATCTCCCGTTCCACCTCATCACCATGAGAATCTCCTGTTCCACCTCATCACCATGAGAATCTCCTGTTCCACCTCATCACCATGAGAATCTCCCGTTCCACCTCATCACCATGAGAATCTCCCGTTCCACCTCATCACCATGAGAATCTCCCGTTCCACCTCATCACCATGAGAATCTCCCATTCCACCTCATCACCATGAGAATCTCCCGTTTCACCTCATCATGATGATAATCTCCCGTTCCACCACATCACCATGAGAATCTCCCGTTCCACCTCATCATGATGAGAATCTCCCGTTCCACCTCATCACCATGAGAACCTCCCGTTTCACCTCATCATGATGAGAATCTCCCGTTCCACCTCATCACCATGAGAATCTCCTGTTCCACCCCATCATGATGAGAATCTCCCGTTCCACCCCATCATGATGAGAATCTCCCGTTCCACCTCATCACCATGAGAATCTCCCGTTCCACCTCATCATGATGAGAATCTCCCGTTCCACCTCATCACCATGAGAATCTCCCGTTCCACCACATCACCATGAGAATCTCCCGTTCCACCACATCACCATGAGAATCTCCCGTTCCACCTCATCACCATGAGAATCTCCCGTTCCACCTCATCATGATGAGAATCTCCCGTTCCACCTCAACACCATGAGAATCTCCCGTTCCACCTCATCACCATTAGAATCTCCCGTTCCACCTCATCACCATGATAATCTCCCGTTCCACCTCATCACGATGAGAATCTCCCGTTCCACCTCATCATGATGAGAATCTCCCGTTCCACCTCATCACCATGAGAATCTCCCGTTCCACCTCATCATGATGAGAATCTCCCGTTCCACCTCATCATGATGAGAATCTCCCGTTCCACCTCATCATGATGAGAATCTCCCGTTCCACCTCATCATGATGAGAATCTCCCGTTCCACCTCATCACCATGAGAATCTCCCGTTTCACCTCATCATGATGAGAATCTCCCGTTTCACCTCATCATGATGAGAATCTCCCGTTCCACCTCATCACCATGAGAATCTCCCGTTCCACCTCATCATGATGAGAATCTCCCGTTCCACCTCATCATGATGAGAATCTCCCGTTCCACCTCATCATGATGAGAATCTCCTGTTCCACCTCATCACCATGAGAATCTCCCGTTCCACCTCATGATGAGAATCTCCCGTTCCACCTCATGATGAGAATCTCCCGTTCCACCTCATCACCATGAGAATCTCCCGTTTCACCTCATCATGATGAGAATCTCCCGTTCCACCTCATCACCATGAGAATCTCCTGTTCCACCTCATCACCATGAGAATCTCCTGTTCCACCTCATCACCATGAGAATCTCCCGTTCCACCTCATCACCATGAGAATCTCCCGTTCCACCTCATCATGATGAGAATCTCCCGTTCCACCTCATCATGATGAGAATCTCCCATTCCACCTCATCACCATGAGAATCTCCCGTTCCACCTCATCACCATGAGAATCTCCCGTTTCACCTCATCATGATGAGAATCTCCCGTTCCACCACATCACCATGAGAATCTCCCGTTCCCCCTCATCACCATGAGAATCTCCCGTTCCACCTCATCACCATGATAATCTCCCGTTCCACCTCATCACCATGAGAATCTCCCGTTCCACCTCATCACCATGAGAATCTCCCGTTCCACCTCATCATGATGAGAATCTCCCGTTCCACCTCATCATGATGAGAATCTCCCGTTGCACCTCATCACCATGAGAATCTCCCGTTCCACCTCATCACCATGAGAATCTCCCGTTCCACCTCATCACCATGAGAATCTCCCGTTCCACCTCATCACCATGAGAATCTCCCGTTCCACCTCATCACCATGAGAATCTCCCGTTCCACCTCATCACCATGAGAATCTCCCGTTCCACCTCATCACCATGAGAATCTCCCGTTCCACCTCATCACCATGAGAATCTCCCGTTCCACCTCATCATGATGAGAATCTCCCGTTCCACCTCATCATGATGAGAATCTCCCGTTCCACCTCATCATGATGAGAATCTCCCGTTCCACCTCATCACCATGAGAATCTCCCGTTCCACCTCATCACCATGAGAATCTCCCGTTCCACCTCATCACCATGAGAATCTCCCATTTCACCTCATCACGATGAGAATCTCCCGTTCCACCTCATCATGATGAGAATCTCCCGTTCCACCTCATCATGATGAGAATCTCCCGTTCCACCTCATCATGATGAGAATCTCCCGTTCCACCTCATCACCATGAGAATCTCCCGTTCCACCTCATCACCATGAGAATCTCCCGTTCCACCTCATCACCATGAGAATCTCCCATTTCACCTCATCACGATGAGAATCTCCCGTTCCACCTCATCACCATGATAATCTCCCGTTCCACCTCATCATTATGAGAATCTCCCGTTCCACCTCATCACTGTGAGAATCTCCCGTTCCACCACATCACCGTGATAATCTCCCGTTCCACCTCATCACTGTGAGAATCTCCCGTTCCACCTCATCACCGTGAGAGTCTCCCGTTCCACCTCATCACCATGAGAATTTCCCTTTCCACCTCATCATGATGAGAATCTCCCGTTCCACCTCATCATGATGAGAATCTCCCGTTCCACCTCATCATGATGAGAATCTCCCGTTCCACCTCATCACCATGAGAATCTCCCGTTCCACCTCATCATGATGAGAATCTCCCGTTCCACCTCATCATGATGAGAATCTCCCGTTCCACCTCATCACCATGAGAATCTCCCGTTCCACCTCATCATGATGAGAATCTCCCGTTCCACCTCATCACTGTGAGAATCTCCCGTTCCACCTCATCACCATGAGAATCTCCCGTTTCACCTCATCACCGTGAGAATCTCCCGTTTCACCTCATCACCATGAGAGTCTCCCGTTCCACCTCATCATGATGAGAAGATCCATCAGAAGATGCTACAGCGGTCTCATAAAGGGATGGACATGGTCAACAGCAGGACTCAGGCTGTGCTGGTTAAACCAGGTCATACTGGTACCAAGGGGACCAAACTGGGGTGAGAAAACATCCAGACTGCAGCAGGAACCAGCAGTTACAGCATCTAAAACCTAGAACAGCTTTGCTTTTTGTCCCACCACATTGGGTCGGTGTGACCTCAAATTCTTTCCCCGGGAGGGGGAGGCTATGGCTCACTGGTTCCCCATAAGGCCAGTTTATTCTGTACGGGAGGGACCAGTAACAATACATCCTTTCATTCCCATCATGACTGAAGTCACATCCAGGTAGCCGGAGCCGCGACGCTACGGTAGCTGCTGGTAACCATGGAGATCAGGGAGGGGAGGGAGAGGACTGGAGTCAGAGGGGTGTAAGGAATGATCGATCATCTTCTGCTGGATATTGATTAGTTTGCTGATCATGATGAGAAGAGGCAGCATCTGAAACGGTGCAACCTGACCTCCAGATAGTTTGGATGTCGTGTAAAATATGAAGCAGAAATGTCTGAATTTATTCTGAAGCTCCTCCAGTGTCTGCTTTTCCAGCCTTCTGTTGCTCCGTTGCCAGTTTTTCCAGATGTGTTGGTGCATCAGGTCCACCGTCGGCTCATGTTCCCCGTGCCATTGGGGGACTGGGGGGGTCTGAAACAGACATTTAGCCTACTGGAAACTTTTAGCATGTGCACATTTCTGCTCCAACGTCTTCCCGTCCTGCAGCCACAACAACAAATCTGTCAAACGCGCATTAAACAGCTGCTTCTTCCAGGTTGGTAAAGTTCCAGGTCGGTTTCTAGGCTGGTAACGTTCCAGGTTGGTTTCTAGGTTGGTAACGTTCCAGGTTGGTTTCTAGGTTGGTAAAGTTCCAGGTTGGTTTCTAGGTTGGTAAAGTTCCAGGTTGGTTTCTAGGTTGGTAAAGTTCCAGGTTGGTTTCTAGGTTGGTAAAGTTCCAGGTCGGTTTCTAGGTTGGTAAAGTTCCAGGTTGGTTTCTAGGTTGGGTTCCAGGTCGGTTTCTAGGTTGGTAAAGTTCCAGGTTGGTTTCTAGGTTGGGTTCCAGGTCGGTTTCTAGGTTGGTAAAGTTCCAGGTTGGTTTCTAGGTTGGTAAAGTTCCAGGTTGGTTTCTAGGTTGGTAAAGTTCCAGGTTGGTTTCTAGGTTGGTAAAGTTCCAGGTTGGTTTCTAGGTTGGTAAAGTTCCAGGTTGGTTTCTAGGTTGGTAAAGTTCCAGGTTGGTTTCTAGGTTGGTAAAGTTCCAGGTTGGTTTCTAGGTTGGTTTCTAGGTTGGTAAAGTTCCAGGTTGGTTTCTAGGTTGGTAAAGTTCCAGGTTGGTTTCTAGGTTGGTAAAGTTCCAGGTTGGTTTCTAGGTTGGTAAAGTTCCAGGTCGGTTTCTAGGTTGGTAAAGTTCCAGGTCGGTTTCTAGGTTGGTAAAGTTCCAGGTCGGTTTCTAGGTTGGTAAAGTTCCAGGTCGGTTTCTAGGTTGGTAAAGTTCCAGGTCGGTTTCTAGGTTGGTAAAGTTCCAGGTCGGTTTCTAGGTTGGTAAAGTTCCAGGTCGGTTTCTAGGTTGGTAAAGTTCCAGGTCGGTTTCTAGGTTGGTAAAGTTCCAGGTCGGTTTCTAGGTTGGTAAAGTTCCAGGTCGGTTTCTAGGTTGGTAAAGTTCCAGGTCGGTTTCTAGGTTGGTAAAGTTCCAGGTCGGTTTCTAGGTTGGTAAAGTTCCAGGTCGGTTTCTAGGTTGGTAAAGTTCCAGGTCGGTTTCTAGGTTGGTAAAGTTCCAGGTTGGTTTCTAGGTTGGGTTCCAGGTCGGTTTCTAGGTTGGTAAAGTTCCAGGTTGGTTTCTAGGTGGTTCTCCAGGTCGTCTGGATGACCCTCAGGAAGCTGATGCCAGCTTGTTGTTGACTTGCAGGAAATCAAAACGTTTTTGACGTGTTAGATGGAGACGAGTTGGAGGAGGTGGACCAAGAGGATCAGAGTCAAGTTGTAACATAACTCCCCGAGGAGGAGCAGCAGGAGAAAGAGGAGGCGGCGGAGGAGCAGCAGCAGGAGCAGCAGCAGCAGGAGGAGGAGGAGGAGGCGGAGGAGCAGCAGCAGCAGCAGCAGCAGCAGCAGGAGGAGGAGGAGGAAAGGAGTGAAAGCTACACACCTAGGAGGATTTTTAACATTGGAATGGGTGTTTTTTTTTACTCGTTACAGTTTCACATGTTGTCAAAGGAAGTGGCTGATTTAAGTGTGTGTGTGTGTGTGAGAGGGGGGAGCGGGGCAGCTTCCTGTGTCGGACACCTTCCCGAGCCTGCCTCAGCTTGTCCTGCCTTCAGTCTGAGTGTGTTTTATCGCTCGGCTCTGTTGTCGTTGCTCTAAATGGAGCCAACAGGAGTTGTTGTGGCGTCAAGGTGAAAACTTTTCCACTTCGTTTCATCGTCACGGCGACCCCAACACATAGCAAGGCTGCATTTTCATGGCTCCTTCGCTTTCCTGGTTAAGTAAGAAAGATCTGCAATCCGATCATCCAACGTCTCCGTCTGAGCTGCGTTATCACGTCCGAGAGGACGGGTGTCAGAAGTGTGGATCTGTTCAGATGCATCTGACTCGGCACTCAAGGCAACCTTTAGATTAAATGTTCAAGCTTCCTCAGAGCTTATTTTAGATTTCAGCCTAAGAAAAATAGATATAAACTTATACGAATACATTCTATATTCCTATATGTCTGTGGTAGAAGAAACACAATTTGTTTTTAATGTTGATTTTAATTTATCATTACAGAGTTTTTATACTTTTAACATCATAATAAATAACTTTTCAGTCTTTGGCAGGCTGGTTTCCAGGTTGGTGGTTTTCCAGGTTGATGGTTTTCCAGGTGGTTTTCCAGGTTGATGGTTTTCCAGGTTGGTGGTTTTCCAGGTTGATGGTTTTCCAGGTTGATGGTTTTCCAGGTTGATGGTTTTCTAGGTTGATGGTTTTCCAGGTTGACGGTTTTCCAGGTTGATGGTTTTCCAGGTTGATGGTTTTCCAGGTTGATGGTTTTCCAGGTTGGTGGTTTTCCAGGTTGATGGTTTTCCAGGTTGACGGTTTTCCAGGTTGACGGTTTTCCAGGTTGACTGTTTTCCAGGTTGACGGTTTCCCAGGTTGATGGTTTCCCAGGTTGACGGTTTTCCTGGTCAATGGTTTTCCAGGTTGATGGTTTTCCAGGTGGTTTTCCAGGTTGATGGTTTCCTGGTTGATTGTTGTCCAGATGGTTTTCCAGGTTGGTGGTTTTCCAGGTTGATGGTTTTCCAGGTTTGATGGTTTTCCTGGTTGATGGTTTTCCAGGTTTGATGGTTTTCCTGGTTGATGGTTTCCCAGGTTGACGGTTTTCCTGGTTGATTGTTGTCCAGATGGTTTTCCAGGTGGTTTTCCAAGTTGATTGTGTTCCAGGTGGTTTTTCAGGTTGATTGTTGTCCAGATGGTTTTCCAGGTAGTTTTCCAGGTCTCTCATGACAGAAGAAACGTTTGCTGCATTAAACTATAAAAGCTGATTATTTATCTGACATCCGTAATCTAACCCAGGATCTCTCTCAGATCCTGATCCTGGTCTTTATGAGTCCTGTATCCCACAGTGGGCTCAGAGGGGCCCATTAAAGTGTGGTTCTGGCCCCGGGGGGGGCCGGCCTCCACAGCATCTATGTTGTGTCTTTCCTCAGCCAGAGATGTGTGAAAAGTGGGTCACAGGTCGGACCCCTTTGTCCCCCCCAGGCAAATGAAAAGTGACAGACACCGACCACGCATCGCCACTAATTCACACACCCGGCCCCGCCCCCACCTCACTCGGCGCCCACTAATTGCGGCATGCCAGCGCCTGTAATTGCCGAACATCCCTGGACAAATAATTTGGTATTTAGTGGGACCGTCGGAGGCCAGCGCCTGGCTGGTAGGGGTCACCAGGTCACGGTGCGCTGAAGTCCAGTGGGGCGGAGGGAGAACCGGAGCCAAACCAAACCCTCATATCTCATCTGTCTTTTCTCTTTTCAGGGTTTTGGACCCAAAGAGTCGGTGAGACACAGGAGGACCTGATCTTGTGATATCCCTACCAGAACCCATCTCACCACCTGCCTGCTGAACCTCGTCCTCCTGCTGTAAATCAACATCGGATCAGGACCAGGGCGTCTCCTCTCCTCCAGACCAAAACTTCTTGTGTCGAGAGGCTCCATCTGGGTTCAGGTCGGGTCCAGCTGCAGGATGGCAGGCCTGACCTGTTGGGCTGTGATGGCTGCTGCTCTCCTGCTGTTCTTCCAAGCTGATGGTAAGAAACCCAAAATGCTGCTGGACCCCGTCAAACATTTAACCTCTTAACCCACCAGGGGCTTAACATCCAGTTTCCCAGGATCAAACATCAGCTTTATTATGTAAATATGAGCCTGTTTGCTATCAGATTTCATTAAAACCGTTATCACCGAATGCCGTTAGGACAACAAACCATTAAAACAAAGTCCAGATGAAGATGTAAACATAAACATCCACCTGCTGTCCCCACAACATGAACCTGGACCAACAAGATCCCCCCCCTGACAGCTGAAGTTTCATCACCTCCAACCAGGAGTCACTGGACCGGACGTCTGAACAACGTTACAAATTCTGTCTTTGCTCCAAAACATCTACCAGAGTAAAAGCATGTTTTCTGGGTAGACTGCATTTCACAGAATCCTTTACGGCCAGAACCACTATTTTCCACCGGTTAATGGATCTGATGTTCTGTCAGGAGATGATTTTAAAAACAGTAAGATGTGTGTCCCAGATTTGTCAGATGATGACGGGAACCTCGTGTCTGCTGGCACATTACATCAGAATATCAGGTGGTCTGATTTGTTGTGATGGTGGAATGACAAAGATTTATTCAGTTCAGTCCGATTTATTTACTGTGTCTATTCACAACATCTCACTGTAGTCCACTTCGCTGTAGTCTACTTCGCTGTAGTCCACTTCGCTGTAGTCTACTTCGCTGTAGTCTACTTCGCTGTAGTCCACTTCGCTGTAGTCCACTTCGCTGTAGTCTACTTCGCTGTAGTCTACTTCGCTGTAGTCTACTTCGCTGTAGTCCACTTCGCTGTAGTCCACTGTAGTCCACTTCGCTGTAGTCCACTTTGCTGTAGTCCACTGTAGTCCACTTCGCTGTAGTCCACTTCGCTGTAGTCCACTGTAGTCCACTTCGCTGTAGTCCACTTTGCTGTAGTCCACTGTAGTCCACTTCGCTGTAGTCCACTTCGCTGTAGTCTACTTCGCTGTAGTCTACTTCGCTGTAGTCCACTTCGCTGTAGTCTACTTCGCTGTAGTCTACTTCGCTGTAGTCCTCTGTAGTCCACTTCGCTGTAGTCCACTGTAGTCCACTTCGCTGTAGTCTACTTCGCTGTAGTCCACTTCGCTGTAGTCTACTTCGCTGTAGTCTACTTCGCTGTAGTCCACTTCGCTGTAGTCCACTTCGCTGTAGTCCACTTCGCTGTAGTCCACTGTAGTCCACTTCGCTGTAGTCCACTTCGCTGTAGTCCACTTCACTGTAGTCCACTTCACTGTAGTCCACTTCGCTGTAGTCCACTTCGTCGTAGTCCACTGTTGTCCACTTCGCTGTAGTCCACTGTAGTCCACTTCGCTGTAGTCCACTTCGCCGTAGTCCACTATAGTCCACTTCGCTGTAGTCCTCTGTAGTCCACTTTGCTGTAGTCCACTTCGCTGTAGTCCTCTGTAGTCCACTTCGCTGTAGTCCACTTCGCTGTAGTCCACTGTAGTCCACTTCGCTGTAGTCCACTTCGCTGTAGTCCACTTCGCTGTAGTCCACTTCGCTGTAGTCTACTTCGCTGTAGTCCACTGTAGTCCACTTCGCCGTAGTCCACTGTTGTCCACTTCGCTGTAGTCCACTGTAGTCCACTTCGCCGTAGTCCACTGTTGTCCACTTCGCCGTAGTCCACTGTAGTCCACTTCGCTGTAGTCCACTGTAGTCCACTTCGCTGTAGTCCTCTGTAGTCCACGTCGCTGTAGTCCACTTCGCTGTAGTCCACTGTAGTCCACTTCGCTGTAGTCCACTTCGCTGTAGTCCACTTCGCCGTAGTCCACTGTTGTCCACTTCGCTGTAGTCCACTTCACTGTAGTCCACTTCGCTGTAGTCCACTTCGCTGTAGTCCACTTCGCCGTAGTCCACTGTTGTCCACTTCGCTGTAGTCCACTTCACTGTAGTCCACTTCGCTGTAATCCACTGTAGTCCACTTCGCTGTAGTCCACTTCGCTGTAGTCCACTTCGCTGTAGTCCACTTCGCTGTAGTCCACTGTAGTCCGCTGTAGTCCACTTCGCTGTCGTCCACTGTAGTCCACTTCGCTGTAGTCCACTTCGCCGTAGTCCACTGTTGTCCACTTCGCTGTAGTCCACTTCGCTGTCGTCCACTGTAGTCCGCTGTAGTCCACTTCGCTGTCGTCCACTGTAGTCCACTTCGCTGTAGTCCACTTCGCCGTAGTCCACTGTTGTCCACTTCGCTGTAGTCCACTTCGCTGTAGTCCACTTCGCTGTAATCCACTGTAGTCCACTTCGCTGTAGTCCACTGTAGTCCACTTCGCTGTAGTCCACTTCGCTGTCGTCCACTGTAGTCCACTTCGCTGTAGTCCACTTCGCTGTAGTCCACTGTAGTCCACTTCGCCGTAGTCCACTGTTGTCCACTTCGCTGTAGTCCTCTGTAGTCCACTTCACTGTAGTCCACTTCGCTGTAGTCCTCTGTAGTCCACTTCGCTGTAGTCCACTTCACTGTAGTCCTCTGTAGTCCACTTCGCTGTAGTCCACTTCGCTGTAGTCCTCTGTAGTCCACTTCGCTGTAGTCCTCTGTAGTCCACTTCGCTGTAGTCCACTGTAGTCCACTTCGCTGTAGTCCACTTCGCTGTCGTCCACTGTAGTCCACTTCACTGTAGTCCACTTCGCTGTAGTCCACTGTTGTCCACTCCGCTGTAGTCCGCTGTAGTCCACTTCGCTGTAGTCCTCTGTAGTCCACTTCACTGTAGTCCACTTCGCTGTAGTCCTCTGTAGTCCACTTCGCTGTAGTCCTCTGTAGTCCACTTCGCTGTAGTCCACTGTACTCCACTTCGCTGTAGTCCACTGTAGAAACTGGAATAAATGGCGTGATGCACCAGTATTCCAGGCAGAGAAACTGGAATAAACGGCGTGATGCACCGGTATTCCAGGCAGAGAAACTGGAATAAACGGCCTGATGCACCAGTATTCCAGGCAGAGAAACTGGAATAAACGGCGTGATGCACCGGTATTCCAGGCAGAGAAACTGGAATAAACGGCCTGATGCACCGGTATTCCAGGCAGAGAAACTGGAATAAACGGCCTGATGCACCGGTATTCCAGGCAGAGAAACTGGAATAAACGGCCTGATGCACCGGTATTCCAGGCAGAGAAACTGGAATAAACGGCCTGATGCACCAGTATTCCAGGCAGAGAAACTGGAATAAACGGCCTGATGCACCAGTATTCCAGGCAGAGAAACTGGAATAAACGGCCTGATGCACCAGTATTCCAGGCAGAGAAACTGGAATAAACGGCCTGATGCACCAGTATTCCAGGCAGAGAAACTGGAATAAACGGCCTGATGCACCAGTATTCCAGGCAGAGAAACTGGAATAAACGGCCTGATGCACCAGTATTCCAGGCAGAGAAACTGGAATAAACGGCCTGATGCACCGGTATTCCAGGCAGAGAAACTGGAATAAACGGCCTGATGCACCAGTATTCCAGGCAGAGAAACTGGAATAAACGGCCTGATGCACCAGTATTCCAGGCAGAGAAACTGGAATAAACGGCCTGATGCACCGGTATTCCAGGCAGAGAAACTGGAATAAACGGCCTGATGCACCAGTATTCCAGGCAGAGAAACTGGAATAAACGGCCTGATGCACCAGTATTCCAGGCAGAGAAACTGGAATAAACGGCCTGATGCACCAGTATTCCAGGCAGAGAAACTGGAATAAACGGCCTGATGCACCAGTATTCCAGGCAGAGAAACTGGAATAAACGGCGTGATGCACCGGTATTCCAGGCAGAGAAACTGGAATAAACGGCCTGATGCACCAGTATTCCAGGCAGAGAAACTGGAATAAACGGCGTGATGCACCAGTATTCCAGGCAGAGAAACTGGAATAAACGGCCTGATGCACCAGTATTCCAGGCAGAGAAACTGGAATAAACGGCCTGATGCACCAGTATTCCAGGCAGAGAAACTGTAGTCTGTAAACTAAAACACAACAAGCTGCTTCGCTGCGCTGCTGCAGAGAAGAAGGCCGACTAATAAAACTCCATGACTTGGGACACTTTGCTAAAACACATCTGACGTGTGATGTGGTTTCTGACGTGATGGAGATAGAAATCCACTGGTGAAGAAAAGCACCAGACTGGATGAGGAAACCATGTTTTCCACCAACATCTCAGCTTCACTTCCCTCCAGGCTGCTGTCATCTGGACTCACGCAGGTTTCCTTCCTCAGATCAGGCTGCGCAGCGAGACGGGACGCCAGCTGTGGAGTCCTGGCTGTGAACATGAGAAAGGTCACCTTCCCGCTGCCCAATCACTGACCTCCAAACACAGCAGCTGATAAGAAGGCGGAGCTCCGACTCTGACGACTTTCAGTAATCTGGAAAGGAAAAGGGAGAGACCTCTTTTCCATTCCTCCCTTCTTCTGGTGGTCACAGAGGTCACAGTAAGACCACTGTAAACTAAGTGGAGGCAAACATCAGACGTTCCTGTTAGGTCAGAGAAACCGGATCTGTCCACACGTAGCAGGAACTTCACAGAACAAAGATACTTTTCCATTTGGGCTTTCATATGCTTCACGCCGTTATGCTGAAACGTGTGGATGGATTTACGGTGTGTTCAGACCAAACAACGCTCGACGCTGGTCACTAAACTGCCACTTTTGTGTCCGACGCCCAAAACGCTCTCAACGCTCCTGCTGCGTCTGCCGCGAGCGGCAAACGTGGCAGAAAAGAGAGGAGGGAGGCGGCGCTTTCCTTCCGGTCAGTCTGAATGATGGCGGATTCAGTAAAGAGACGGCATGGTTTTATTTAATAAATGAAGCTAGAGGACGTTGTCGTAGGGCAGTTAGTCAGTGTTAATGCAACTCAGCAGAGAGCCGCCGCCGCCCCCAAACAAAGCGTTGCTAGCCAACGTATCCTGCTACGTTGCCAAATCAGTGACATTCAGCTTTTTAGCAAGGAATGGTTCTCCTAAATATTGCATGGAGTAATGGCATCTCCGCCCCGTGTCTGGGTTCACCACGGGAATCCTCCAGGAGCTGCCAGCTGATCGCTCTGATTGGTTGACGCCCCGCGTCGAGCGGCCAAAGTTCAGCTTTGCCCGTTTCTGGCTTTTGACGCGCGTTCTACGCGGAACACACGTCGAGCTTAAAAAACTTCTTAAATTTTTGGCGCGTTCCGCGTGGAACGCCGGCGCCCAAAACGCTCAAAGCACGACGCGAGAAGCTCGACGCCCCTTTGCCGCGCCTCCACACGGACATGAAAACCTGCCGCTCTTGACGCTGAAAACGCGTTTGGCCTGAACACACCGTCATTTTTCAGAAACGAGCTCATATGGATTCTTTTTGGCCGGAGGGGGGAAGATGTTTGGTTTTACAGAAGCCCGGCTTCGTTTGGACATAGTCATCGTCACCGTGACGACTAAAACCAGTTTTTTACCGCTCTGACGTCTGCTGAAATAAAACCTAACAACAGAAATATGAAAATAGTTTTAACCCTTTAAACTCCTCCAGATCTCCAACATGCCCGAGCGCACCTCGTCTGTCACCATCAGCGTCCCAGTATCAGCAGTGTGTGACTGATGGTCATGTGACTGAGAGGAATGTCCAATCAGGAGCAGCCAAAGATGAGATTTAGTTCTTTTTACATCATTTTCGCCTCATAATCTGACAGCTGGGGCTGAAAACATCATGTCCGTTAAGGTTCAGATTAATAAAAAAAACATTTTATAAATATCTCATGTATGTTGAAGACGTGAAACATGACGTGTGACACAGTGAACGTCTGGAGACAGAGATCGGATCAATACCATCAGACAGTTTAGTGTCTTATTTAAGGAAAGAAAAACGGACCTGTTCTCCAGGAAAGGGACTCATATCATATGGGCTCTTTTAGCCCTGGGTCTGGTCTGCAGGTTGTCTTTACAGATGCCTGGACTGAAAACAAACCGTGGGACAACGGGATGGTACTCTTCAGGCTCAAACATGAATCCATGTCATTCTCTGCCTGCTTATCTTCCACTTTTACAACCCCAAGCTTCCCCAGTAAAACCCTACCTCCTCTGTCGTCCACCAGCTTCCTGCAGGGATGTTTACCAGGCCTGCCGGCGTTGCCGGGCCAACGCTGGGCAGCTGAAAGCTTTTAGGTGAGGTAACGACCAGGCTTGTTAAGCCATGAAGGTTGGAACAGCAGAGCTGCCTACTGGTTTCAAACCAGTGGGATGTTCACCGTCGCTCAGCGACTGCAGCTTGTTGAGATTACTCTCCATCCAGCTTCGTTTGATCTCAGAAACATGTTTCTGTCTTCTGACTGAACTCCTGAAACACTGAGTTTACTTCATTATTGATCTATTCATCTATTATTAGAAAATGTTTTACATTTTACAGAATGTAATTACATTTATGTCTCGTGTTTCAGGACCCAAATTCTTCTTTTCACAGCTCAAACCTTTATCAGCTTAAACAGGAAGGAAACATTAATGTGAATTTTACTTTTGAACTTTGATCCAAAACCCTGAATTTTTATAAGATCTCACAATATTTAGTCAAAATAAAAGTTCAGAAGTAGCTGTTCAACCTGCAGATAAATAAGCAGACAGCATGCTCGCCCACCTTCTTTCCTTCTGCTGTCTCAGATTGGTCCTGAGAGGAAATAAAGATGTGGTGACGCTGCAGCTTCTAAGAGGGAACTGCATCTCCAGAGGGAATGAAGGATGTTTCCGCAGAACAATGACTGTTTGGAGCGTTTAGCGCCGCTGACGGCTCATACTGCGCCATACAGGAAACGCTTAATGTGCAGGGAGGAAGTGAGAGCGGCAGCAATCAGTTCAACAGCTTCCTGCAGGGGGGAGCGCCGGGCGGGCACGGGGGGGGGGCTTCAGCAGGCTGGGAGGGTGGAGGGGAAGAGCATCTGCAGGCTGCAGGTGGAGCAGGAGAGCAGAATCACTGAGTTATGAGTCGGAATTGAGAGAAATATTTTATTCATCATACACGTAGAATCGATGACAGTAAGACTGTTCTGCATTTATTCCAAGATAGTTCCGGTTTTCCAGGTGATTCATGGTCCGACGGTGTTTTCTGCTTCATGGAAAGGACCAGCGTGTGGAACGCTGGAGCTAAACCCAGCCGTAAACATGAACACAGTAGAAAAGCTGCATTACTTCTTCCTCAGTTGGAAAGTTTTCCCGTTTGTCCATGGGAGCCTCCGTCCTCTTCGACATCCTGAAGGAGGCCTGTCGGTTTGGGAGTGTCTGGGAGCCGGTGCAACTCCTCCACACACCTCCATCTATGTGGGTTTGTTTGTTCAGCCACGCTCGGCGTGCCAGACGGGTGGAGTCTGTTTGGGAAGTTTCCAGAACAGATGAGGAGATAGCGCCAGCTGCAGCACGGTTCAACGCTTTCTTCGCCTCCTCCTTCACCTCCTCCTTCTCCTCCTCCGCTGCATCAGAGTGTGAGGAGGCGAAAGAAGCTGTTTATCTGCAGCTCTGATGTGTTTCTACTTTGATCAGCTGTATTATTGGATAATCAGTTGTATTGATTTGTCACAGCTCCAGCGATAAGCCTGTAAAAAGCTTCATATCTGCAGACGGTGACTCACGGCTGGCTGGCGGTCATATCAGGCCATAAACTCCCAGCATTAAACGGCTTCTTTGTTCGAGGGCAGGAGGTAAAACCAGAAGCTCGTCCTCAGACTGAAACCTGAGCCTTTCAGACTTTCTTTCATCTTTTATCCTGGTTGGACGATGATAAACATCATCTTGCTCCAGTTCTCGCCAGCTTTCCCTCCCTCAGTTCAGTCCTAGACGCTGCGCCGTTACGTACGACCTCCGAACCATTCAGGCAGAAAACTGGCTCCAAACCAGAGACCGGTTTGAAACAGAACTTTTGGCTCTTTGTAGAGTTAAACATGAAGCATTGTGGATTTTCCTCACGTTTAGAGGGAAAAAGGCTAAAGCAGGGCTAAACCAAGGCTAAAGCAGGGCTAAACCAAGGCTAAAGCAGGGCTAAACCAAGGTTAAGCAGGGCTGAACCAAGGCTAAAGCAGCACTAAAGCAGCACTAAAGCAGGACTAAAGCAGGACTGAAGGACTGAAGCAGGACTAAAGCAGGACTGAAGGACTGAAGCAGGACTAAAGCAGGACCAAGGCTAAAGAAGGGCTAAACAAGGACTATAGCGGGACCAAAGCGGGACCAAAGGGGGACTATAGCAGGACTATAGCAGGACTATGAGAACCCCTAGAAGAAATGAGCTCCATCTTTCAGTATTAACTGCTCCTGTCAGGTCCCAGCTGGTGGTGGCCTTGGGCTCCTCAGGCAGAGCTTCCTGTCCACCCAGCATTCGACCACACCAACATAAAGATAAATTTCCACAGACAATGATTCATTGGTGACTCTCATGGATCTTTACTCTGCTGCATGTAAACAAACTTCTCGTCTGAGGCGGCGCTGCGACTTTAAGAGCACATGGCAAGTGTCCGATTACCCAGCATGCTCTGCCAGACCTCAGTCTCCGCTCCGTCTGCAGTTAAGCACACATGTGGAAGGAGATGCAGGAGCAACCATTTCCAAGCCAAACACACTCTCCATTCGTTCACTCCTGCTTCCTGCTCACTCCTATCACTCACAGCCTCGCAGCCAATCAGAGAGCCTTAAATGGACCAGTATCCGCCCCAGCAAGAACGGAACAAACCAACCCAAAAACTAGTAAATTTGAGCCTTTCAAGCTATTTTAAATACTGAGGAGAAAATGTCTGAGTTTCCAGACAGAAAACTCAGTCATGGTTCTGGTTATTCATCAGTGTTTCTAACCCACAGAATCAGGATAAATATCCATCCAACATTTATCATTCCTAGTGTGAATTTAACAGGCAGTCGGGTCGGAATCTCGTGACAGAGAACCCTACATGTAAGAGAGACGATCATCCGTGTTTCCTGATGAAGAGTTTTCCACCAATGTAACAGAAATTCAAATACCAAGATGAAACTATTCCTGGTGATCGGCATATTTTACCTCCAACCACACCACAAAGTTCCACAAACTGTGTTCTAATCAGGCTGAGCCACAATGATCCCACTCGCTTCACGTTGTGGTTCTTAGCTGCTTACAATCCGGTTTCAGGCTCTGTCACGTTCCATGTAAGCTGAAGGGAAGTCCGGAACCCTGCAAGTACAACCCCGCTCCGGGGTGTTCCAGGGATACTGGAACCCTACAAAACCCGCTCCGGGGTGTTCCAGGGATACTGGAACCCTACAAAACCCGCTCCGGGGTGTTCCAGGGATACTGGAACCCTACAAAACCCGCTCCGGGGTGTTCCAGGGATACTGGAACCCTACAAAACCCGCTCCGGGGTGTTCCAGGGATACTGGAACCCTACAAAACCCGCTCCGGGGTGTTCCAGGGATACTGGAACCCTACAAAACCCGCTCCGGGGTGTTCCAGGGATACTGGAACCCAACAAAACCCGCTCCGGGGTGTTCCAGGGATACTGGAACCCTACAAGCCCCGCTCCGGGGTGTTCCAGGGATACTGGAACCCTACAAAACCCGCTCCGGGGTGTTCCAGGGATACTGGAACCCTACAAAACCCGCTCCGGGGTGTTCCAGGGATACTGGAACCCTACAAAACCCGCTCCGGGGTGTTCCAGGGATACTGGAACCCAACAAAACCCGCTCCGGGGTGTTCCAGGGATACTGGAACCCTACAAAACCCGCTCCGGGGTGTTCCAGGGATACTGGAACCCTACAAGCCCCGCTCCGGGGTGTTCCAGGGATACTGGAACCCTACAAAACCCGCTCCGGGGTGTTCCAGGGATACTGGAACCCTACAAGCCCCGCTCCGGGGTGTTCCAGGGACACTGGAACCCTACAAAACCCGCTCCGGGGTGTTCCAGGGATACTGGAACCCAACAAAACCTGCTCCGGGGTGTTCCAGGGATACTGGAACCCAACAAAACCTGCTCCGGGGTGTTCCAGGGATACTGGAACCCTACAAGCCCCGCTCCGGGGTGTTCCAGGGACACTGGAACCCTGCAAGCACAACCCCGCCAGGTCTAAACTTAAACTCAACCAGGTCCTTATAGGAAGGAGCTGGTAGGAATTATAGGAAGGACCTGGTAGGAACTGTGGAAACGGGAGCGTTTAAGGATTCTTCCCTGTACGGGGGGAAATGAGCTGCTTGGTGGATGGGGGTCTGCGCTTTAGTGCTTTTCTACTTTTCTCTATTTTTTCCTCAAACTGACTGTTTCACTTTGTGTTGAATAGTTCTGGCTGTGAACACACTGTTACCATAGCAACTGGTCAGTCCAAAGTGTGGGCTTGCATGTTCAAACTTGAAAAGGTGCGACACACCTGAGTTGTTTTACTGTGAGCGGGGAGGGGGGGGGCAGCAACAGGAAAAATGTTAAATGAACTAAAATCACAAGAAAGAAAAGAGTGTGTGTCTTGTGGCGTTACTGTGGAGGCTGGAGAGGAAAACAAGGGTTTAGAGAAGGAATGGAGATAAGAAGGAGGTAGATAAGGAGCGATAACTTCCTTGTCCTGCTGTTCCTGCAACAAACCAGAGGGGAGGAGACTCGTCCTGCTGAAGGCTTTCCTCGTCTTCCTCAGTGAACATCATGGAGACATTCTGCTGGCGAACTCGTCCTGATTAACCAGGACTAAACACCTAAAGCTTCAGCAAAACATTTTTATTGTCTTAATTCTGAAGGTTTTTTCCCACAAACCTTCGGTTGGGGGGCTGTTTATCTGCCTGCTCCCACCCCTGACCCCCCGCGGGGCTCCTTCAGCTCCATATGGACTCCAGCTCCCCCTGTATCTCCCTGCAGCCTGTTGTCCGCTGATAGGGGAGGAATGTTGCAGCTCCAGCAGGAGGCGGTCTGTAGAGTCCGACCGGGGTCTGCAGAGTCCGACTGGGGGTCTGCAGAGTCCGACTGGGGGTCTGCAGAGTCCGACTGGGGGTCTGCAGAGTCCGACCGGGGTCTGCAGAGTCCGACCGGGGTCTGCAGAGTCCGACCGGGGGTCTGCAGAGTCCGACCGGGGTCTGTAGAGTCCGACCGGGGTCTGCAGAGTCCGACCGGGGGTCTGCAGAGTCCGACCGGGGGTCTGCTCAGGGTTATGACGACATCCTGGAACCTCATTCTGCTTCGTCGTTCTGCTGCATGGCGGCTCGGTAGGCGCGCGGCGGCTCGGTAGGCGCGCGGCGGCTCGGTAGGCGCGCGGCGGCTCGGTAGGCGCGCAGCGCTACAGGAGATGACTTCCTTCCTGGCGAGTGTGTTGCTTTATTTCTGCTTCTGTCCTGTTTGTGTAAACCCGGTTCTGGTTCTCCTTCCAGCTGCAGGCCAGAACCCGGACTACGTTCTTCAGGGGACAGGGGTAAAAAGTGATGCTCGGCGCTCCGGCGAGGACTCGACCATCGCGCCTGAAGATCTTCCCCGGTTCCTCAGCTGCTACTGCTCCGGACACTGTCCTGATGACGCCACCAACAACACCTGCCAGTGAGTCCCTAGCCTCCATCTTACTGGTCGAAGAGCAGGGCGGTGGCGTTTTCTCCTGTCTGTACGGAGCAGACGTACGTGGCTCGGATCAATCCACACCACACGGCAGGAGTTGGAACCAGAGCTGAGCTCCAGGGATCAGCGTCATCACTGGGATGTGCATTTTATTTACATGTGTGCATGCTGAGCCTTTCCTCTGCTCAGAGCGTTGAGTTTAGTTTCCTGCATCTGATGCAGACGTCCATCAATCCTTCATCAGCATCAAAACCTTTCAGACTGATCAGTGAAACGCCAGCAGATCATTTCTGGCTTCCAGGTGTTTTCTGATAGTAAAGATGATCAAAACGTCGTGGGTGTCGTGTTGCTCAGACAGAAACAGAGTCGGGCGAGTCCGCAGTGGGGGGGCAGACTGATGATCGATGAGAAGTCCTCTGAACGAGTTGTGTGTTTGTGTCTCAGGACCAACGGTCAGTGCTTCGCCATCATCGAGGAGGACGAGCACGGAGAAGTCCAGCTGACCTCAGGCTGCATGAAGTACGAAGGCTCCCACTTCCAGTGCAAGGTAAGCACTTCGTCCCTGCCTCGCAGACGGCGTGGAGCGAGGCAGGCGCCGTTCTGTCTGCTGCATCTGTCACTCACTAAGGTGTAGGGCTGCACCAATATGACCGATATAATCACCATTATTTTGATCAATAAAGTAATCACCATCATTCATTGTGTCTGAAAAAACATGTTTATTGCACCACTTGTAAACAACCTACCTGGCAACGCTACATATTATATATGTAGCGTTATTATATAATATATATACATTTATATCTCGCTCCCTCTCCCTCGTCCACGGCGGGGCGGGTCACATCACCTCGATCAGCTGTTTAATCAAAACAATACGTTTTACCTGCAACAGGAAAAATGCGGAAGTGTCTTACCGCTTCATGCTTTTCCGTGTTGACCACCTCACATGTCCAACCAATCCAACGATACTTAACTGGCTGCTAGTAAAAGAGGTGCGCTTGGTATTTAGGCAGCTTAATGAAGCCTTAACCAGGAGTTCATTCCCAGTCGGCAGACTACTGACAGAGAGCCTGAAGGATCAGAGACGCTGCAGCAGAGCTGAATGTAAATATCGTTGACGATCAGGTTTATTTAATTGTGGACACCAAAATCATGATCACGATCAAATCCGATCAACTGTGCAGCTCTACTAAGGTGTTTCAGAGAACCTTTCTGTCACAGAAACATGCAGCATTAACGTTTATGTCCACTTAAACAGGCTTTAAATGTTTGTTTTAGTTACGGATTCATTTCAACCCTTTGAGTTGACCGCCGTTTCAGGTCCAAAGAGGACAAAACGGGCCTTTCCTAAAACCATCGGTTTGATGAAAATGCTTGTAATTAACCCTTTAAAGATGCACGTCAGAGCTTTTCAGATATCCTACCTGAACTGTTGGAGCTCTGAGCGGACGATGGAGGTTCGATACGGCCGCTGTGGGGATGTCCGTTTTCCCACCAACCTCAGCTGACACGTACAGAATATACAGCTGTACGCTATAGATGATCAGAACACCATAGATAATAAAACGTTTTGTTTCTGGGTTCCTTTCATAAAACTGAAGGTCACCTTACAACGGCAGAACCATAGGTGCAGCGATGTAAAACGGGGCAGAAGGGGCTGATTTGTGGGGAAGGAACAGGGGTCTGGAGACTGACTTTACTGCGTTGCACCCGCCGTCTTTAAGTTTGGTCACATCTCGCTGTTTTCATCAAACCAAAAACACAATCGTTCATGACAAAGATCCGGCTGGGATGTTTTTATCGCAGACTTGGAGGGGCGGGGGGCTTTTGTCCTCCAACCATCTCAGTTTCTCTTTTGTTGGTTCTGAAATATAGGAATGAATCTGTTCGGATCGGTTCTGATCACTGACGGCTTTGATTGACAGGACTCCCCCAACGCGCAGACCAGGAGGACCATCGAGTGCTGCAACACCGACTTCTGCAACAGGGACCTGCAGCCCACCCTCCCCCCCCAGAGTCACGACGGTAACGCCCCACCCTCCAGCCAATCAGAGAGCAGGTGCTGCTGGATGCTAGCTAACCACAGCTCTGTTGCTCCTGCAGATGTCAGCCCTCACTGGTTGGCCTTCCTCATCTCCATGACGGTCTGCTGCTGCACTCTGATCTGCGTCACCCTGGTCTGCTACTACAGGTAAGACTCGCCAGAAGCTTCGTGCCGGTTAGAAGAAGACGAGGAACAAATCAAAGACGTCACTGAGGTTGTTTTCAGGTTAGAAAGAGGCGATCAGATCCAGCTTTTAGTGACGCCATCATAATATAAAGTGTGTGCTTATCCCGACGTTTTTCAGCTCGTCCTCATAAACTTCCTAGCTGATTTTCAACGTGAGGTTCTGGAATTTGGGCTGGTTCCAAACCCAGTGGTTTCATCAGATGTTGATAATTCAGCTTATAAAGAGGAGGTTGCATGGACTCAAGTCGCAGCCGTATGACGGATGGACATTCAGTTTCCCGAGCGGATCCAGAAGCTTCAACAGAACATCAGTCGTGATTGTTGCAGCTTTTTCACTATGAATGTGTCGCTTTTCCTTTTGTCCAGAAAGTTTTTTCTCTGTAAAACAATACGGTGGTCTTTTCCCTCGAGGAGAAAATGACTCTGTCAGACGACCTCTGGCCTCTTTCCTCCCATCAGATTCATTTATTAGTAATTACTGTTCAATTCACTGTTTTAGACGTATAATAGGTTATTGATTTACTTTAAATTACAAATATACATGCATATATACTGCTCAGTGAGGAAGATGAAGGTGTCCAGTGCAGTGAGGAAGATGAAGGTGTCCTGTGCAGTGAGGAAGATGAAGGTGTCCTGTGCAGTGAAGACGATGGTGTGTCCTGTGCAGTGAGGAAGATGAAGGTGTCCTGTGCAGTGAGGAAGATGAAGGTGTCCTGTGCAGTGAAGACGATGGTGTGTCCTGTGCAGTGAGGAAGATGAAGGTGTCCTGTGCAGTGAGGAAGATGAAGGTGTCCTGTGCAGTGAAGAAGATGAAGGTGTCCTGTACAGTGAAGAAGATGGTGTGTCCTGTGCAGTGAGGAAGATGAAGGTGTCCTGTTCAGTGAGGAAGATGAAGGTGTCCTGTGCAGTGAAGAAGATGGTGTGTCCTGTGCAGTGAGGAAAATGAAGGTGTCCTGTGCAGTGAGGAAGATGAAGGTGTCCTGTGCAGTGAAGAAGATGGTGTCCTGCGCAGTGAAGAAGATGGTGTCCTGCGCAGTGAAGAAGATGGTGTGTCCTGTGCAGTGAGGAAAATGAAGGTGTCCTGTGCAGTGAGGAAGATGGTGTCCTGTGCAGTGAGGAAGATGGTGTCCTGTGCAGTGAGGAAGATGGTGTCCTGTGCAGTGAGGAAGATGGTGTCCTGTGCAGTGAGGAAGATGAAGGTGTCCTGTGCAGTGAGGACGATGAAGGTGTGTCCTGTGTAGTGAGGACGATGAAGGTGTCCTGTGCAGTGAGGACGATGGTGTGTCCTGTGCAATGAGGAAGATAAAGGTGTCCCGTGCAGTGAGGAAGATGAAGGTGTCCTGTGCAGTGAGGACGATGAAGGTGTGTCCTGTGTAGTGAGGACGATGAAGGTGTGTCCTGTGTAGTGAGGACGATGAAGGTGTGTCCTGTGTAGTGAGGACGATGAAGGTGTGTCCTGTGCAGTGAGGACGATGGTGTGTCCTGTGCAGTGAGGAAGATAAAGGTGTCCCGTGCAGTGAGGAAGATGAAGGTGTCCTGTGCAGTGAAGACGATGGTGTGTCCTGTGCAGTGAAGACGATGGTGTGTCCTGTGCAGTGGGGACGATGAAGGTGTGTCCTGTGCAGTGAGAAAGATGGTGTGTCCTGTGCAGTGAGAAAGATGAAGGTGTGTCCTGTGCAGTAAGGATGATGAAGGTGTCCTAGGGCAGTGAGGACGATGAAGGGGTGTCCTGTGCAGTGAGGAAGATGAAGGTGTGTCCTGTGCAGTGAAGAAGATGAAGGTGTCCTGTGCAGTGAGGATGACGAAGGTGTCCTGTGCAGTGAGGACAATGAAGGTGTCCTGTGTGCTTTCAGGTACAAGTGGCAGACTGAACGTCAGCGCTTTCACAAAGATCAGGAGCAGGAAGTATTCATCCCGGTTGGAGATTCCCTGAAAGACCTCATCCATCAGTCCCAGAGCTCCGGCAGCGGCTCAGGACTCCCCCTGCTGGTACAGACCACACATCACACCCCTCATCTCACAAACACGGAAACCAGTTTCTGCCTTTTAAACATGATGTGGAGGGACTGAAGTCTTTAATTTTACAAATAAATGTGATGTTTACCTGCTCCCTCAGGTCCAGCGGACCATCGCCAAGCAGATCCAGATGGTTCGTCAGATCGGGAAAGGTCGCTACGGCGAGGTGTGGCTTGGTCGCTGGAGAGGGGAGAAGGTGGCCGTCAAGGTCTTCTTCACCCGCGAGGAGGCCAGCTGGTTCAGAGAGACGGAGATCTACCAGACGGTCCTGATGAGACACGAGAACATCCTCGGTAACTTCCAGTCAGCTTTTCCTGTGTGATCCAACTAGTCCAGTCATCTCCCTTAACTGGGAGCATTGTTCCAGTCAGACTTAAGCTTCCTCCTCACCATCCAGGTTCACAGTTTTACACAAGGTGGTCTTCCTGATGATGGCAAACATGACTTTATAGCACCTCGGATAGATGGATGGATTGGTGGGTGGATGGATTGGTGGGTGGGTGGATGGGTTGGTGGGTGGATGGATGGGTGGATTGGTGGGTGGATGGATGGGTGGATTGGTGGGTGGATGGGTGGGTTGGTGGATGGGTTGGTGGGTGGGTGGATGGGTTGGTGGGTGGGTGGATTGGTGGGTGGATGGGTGGGTGGATGGGTGGGTGGGTTGGTGGGTGGGTGGATGGGTTGGTGGGTGGGTGGATGGGTTGGTGGGTGGATGGATGGATTGGTGGGTGGGTGGATGGATGGATTGGTGGGTGGATGGGTTGCGCATCAGACAAACTGAGGCTTGTTCATCAAAATGTCCAGGATCCAGTACTTAAGGGGGGCGTTCAGTCCCAGTGGGCCAAGTAGTTTTATTGGCAGGATGGAGGGTAAAGTAGTAAAACCTGTTTATTTATTCCGCCCTCTGCCCTCTCCACCCTCTGTCTGCTACATGAACACGTGTCCTCGCATGCTGGATGAGGGGGACGACCATGGAGTGTCCGAAAGGAAAGAGTCAAACATCTATTCTTTAACACCGGCGTTGAGCCCAGTTGATGACGTTACCTGCTGCCGTTAGTTGCTGACTTTCTGCCTGAACGATCCGCTCTGGACTGACAGTTTTAAATCGGTATTTTAGAGACATGGAAAGTGGCGGCGCTACTGGATGCCTCAGAAGTGCACCGCGCACCTTGTGGAGCCCGTCCTGTGAAGTGTTGCCACGATAAGCTGTGAAGGCAGGCGCCGCCGCATTGCGGCACTTTCTCATTCGGTGGAACGGAGGCGTCAGAAAGCAGCTTCTGCGTTTCCCTGATAAACTGAGCTGTCAATCATCCCCTGTCCTGCAGGCTTTATCGCCGCCGACATCAAAGGTACGGGGACGTCGACTCAGCTCTTCCTCATCACCGACTACCACGAGTGCGGCTCCCTGTACGACTACCTGAAGATGACCACGCTGGACACGCCGACACTACTGCGTCTCGCCTACTCGACCGCCTGTGGCCTCTGCCACCTGCACACGGAGATCTACGGCACGCAGGGCAAGCCCGCCATCGCCCACCGAGACTTGAAGAGCAAGAACATCCTGGTGAAGAAGAACGGCGCCTGCTGCATCGCCGACCTCGGCCTTGCCGTCAAGTTCAACAGGTCAGTCAACAGTCCTGTTCCAGTGCCGCTCCGGATCCGTGTTTGCACCGACGGATTCATCTAATAACACTTTGCTTCCCATTGCCATAGCGACACCAACGAAGTAGACATCCCTCTGAGCACCCGCATGGGGACGAGGCGTTACATGGCTCCCGAGGTCCTGGATGAGAGCCTGAACAAGAACCACTTCCAGGCCTACATCATGGCCGACATGTACAGCTACGGACTCGTCGTCTGGGAGATGGCGAGACGCTGCGTCACTGGAGGTATGCACACACACGTTATGCACACACACACACACACACACACGTGTACCACTGAAGTTTGACAGGTCGAGAGACGATCGGGCGGCAAGATGGTGTCGTGGTTAGCACTGCCGCCACACAGTGAGAGGATCCCATATTTCACACGTTTAACTGAGGGCACCGTTGCCAAGCGGCTGTAGCTCCGCCTTCTTCAGCAGCCATAGCCTTCAACTTGGCGACAGCATCATCAGGTGTGTTTCCACGATGAGAATAATGTTTACTCCTGGTAAATAGTGTATACACTGCTGGCGTGAGCCTCAGCAGGTGAGCAGGTGTAAATGTGGGAGGGAGGGGCCTCCAGGTGTAAATGTGGGAGGGAGAGGCCTCCAGGTGTAAATGTGGGAGGGAGGGGCCTCCAGGTGTAAATGTGGGAGGGAGGGGCCGCCAGGTGGAATGTGGGAGGGAGAGGCCTCCAGGTGTAAATGTGGGAGGGAGAGGCCTCCAGGTGTAAATGTGGGAGGGAGGGGCCTCCAGGTGTAAATGTGGGAGGGAGGGGCCTCCAGGTGTAAATGTGGGAGGGAGAGGCCTCCAGGTGTAAATGTGGGAGGGAGGGGCCTCCAGGTGTAAATGTGGGAGGGAGAGGCCTCCAGGTGTAAATGTGGGAGGGAGGGGCCTCCAGGTGTAAATGTGGGAGGGAGAGGCCTCCAGGTGTAAATGTGGGAGGGAGAGGCCTCCAGGTGTAAATGTGGGAGGGAGGGGCCTCCAGGTGTAAATGTGGGAGGGAGGGGCCTCCAGGTGTAAATGTGGGAGGGAGGGGCCTCCAGGTGGAATGTGGGAGGGAGAGGCCTCCAGGTGTAAATGTGGGAGGGAGGGGCCTCCAGGTGTAAATGTGGGAGGGAGGGGCCTCCAGGTGGAATGTGGGAGGGAGGGGCCTCCGGGTGTAAATGTGGGAGGGAGAGGCCTCCAGGTGTAAATGTGGGAGGGAGGGAGGGGCCTCCGGGTGTAAATGTGGGAGGGAGGGAGGGGCCTCCGGGTGTAAATTTGGGAGGGAGGGGCCTCCGGGTCGAATGTGGGAGGGAGGGGCCTCCAGGTGTAAATGTGGGAGGGAGGGGCCTCCAGGTGTAAATGTGGGAGGGAGGGGCCTCCAGGTGTAAATGTGGGAGGGAGGGGCCTCCAGGTGTAAATGTGGGAGGGAGGGGCCTCCAGGTGTAAATGTAGGAGGGAGGGGCCTCCGGGTGTAAATGTGGGAGGGAGGGGCCTCTGGGTGTAAATGTGGGAGGGAGGGGCCTCCGGGTGTAAATGTAGGAGGGAGGGAGGGAGGGGCCTCTGGGTGTAAATGTAGGAGGGAGGGAGGGAGGGGCCTCTGGGTGTAAATGTGGGAGGGAGGGGCCTCCAGGTGTAAATGTAGGAGGGAGGGAGGGGCCTCCGGGTGTAAATGTAGGAGGGAGGGAGGGAGGGGCCTCTGGGTGTAAATGTAGGAGGGAGGGAGGGAGGGGCCTCTGGGTGTAAATGTAGGAGGGAGGGGCCTCCGGGTGTAAATGTAGGAGGGAGGGAGGGAGGGGCCTCTGGGTGTAAATGTGGGAGGGAGGGAGGGAGGGGCCTCCAGGTGTAAATGTAGGAGGGAGGGAGGGGCCTCCGGGTGTAAATGTAGGAGGGAGGGAGGGAGGGGCCTCTGGGTGTAAATGTAGGAGGGAGGGGCCTCCGGGTGTAAATGTAGGAGGGAGGGAGGGAGGGGCCTCTGGGTGTAAATGTAGGAGGGAGGGGCCTCCGGGTGTAAATGTAGGAGGGAGGGAGGGAGGGGCCTCTGGGTGTAAATGTGGGAGGGAGGGAGGGAGGGGCCTCTGGGTGTAAATGTGGGAGGGAGGGAGGGAGGGGCCTCCAGGTGTAAATGTAGGAGGGAGGGAGGGGCCTCCGGGTGTAAATGTGGGAGGGAGGGGCCTCAGGTGTAAATGTGGGAGGAGCCTCCAGGTGAGCTCAGTTTTTCCTGTCTCCAGGCATCGTGGAGGACTACCAGCTGCCGTACCACGACACGGTTCCCTCCGACCCCTCCTATGAAGACATGCTGGAGGTGGTGTGTGTTAAAGGACTGAGGCCCACCGTGTCCAACCGCTGGAACAGCGACGAGGTAAGTCCCCCAGTGAACCAATTCACCACCAGTATCAGACCGTCCCCAGCATGTCATGGTTATACTGTGGTGCTGATCTGTTGGCGTTAAGCGGGCGTGATCTGACCTCAGAAGTGGGTGGTCACACTCATGCTTGCATCTGATTGGTTTATAGCAGGACCCTGAGGAGCAGCTTGTTCCTGACACCAGTGACCCGGTTCTGATATGAACGGGCTGCTCCAGTCAGATCGGATCCAGTCGCCTAGAACCAGGACTGGGACGTGAAGCTTTTCTTAGTTTGATTTTTAACCATTTTTTGGTGCCGATTCTGTTAAAATTAGGATTAGAAGTTTTACAGACAACATCAGAGCCTGATTTCCCAAATAAAAACATCCACTGTGTCCGTTTCTAAGATCTATTCAGCAGCGATGAATCTGAACCAGCTGGTTGAACTGGAGGATTTATCTCTGCGTTTCTTTTCCGTCTTCTGTTTACGTGTTTTCCAAAATGGATATAACGTCATGTTACCAGACCGTTCAAGAGAAACATGTCGCCCCCTGATGGAGAAAAGCTGTAACTTCTCCATTAGGCAACTAAACATATTAACATTTTAAATAGAAAAAATCTATTTTTGACCAAAAAAATCCATTTAAATTGTAAAAAAAAAATTAAAATCCTAATTTTTACGTGAAATTATTTTTTCTGCCCCTGTCGCATCAGAACCAGGACCTACTGGTTGCTTCTTTCCCCCAGCAGACGATGCTTCCTCTGGTCTCTCAGAACCACCCGGTTTACCTGGACCGCAGCCGGCGGACTCGTCTGTTTTAAAGCACTTCCCATCTGTAGCGGCGTTGGCTCTGACTAACCCTGTGTCGCTGTGTTTCTGCAGTGCCTTCGTGCCATGCTGAAGCTGATGTCAGAGTGCTGGGCTCATAACCCCGCCTCCCGCCTCACCATCCTCAGAGTCAAGAAGACGCTCGCCAAGATGGTGGAGTCCCAGGACATCAAGATATGACCGCCCCCCATCTTCCTCCATTGCCTAACTCCCTCAACCTGGACCGGATCCGACCGGACCTGCTGCCTTCCTCATCTGGAGGAGGAAGAGGAGGAAATGCTGGGAGATGAAGGAGAAAGGACCTGTGTTAGGGCTGAACTGTTCGCCTCCTCTTCCTCCATCCTCCTTCCTCCTGAGGACAGACGAGCTCGACGCTTTCTGTGAAAGCCACACAAGACGATAATCAGAGGGAGGGCAGGGGGGGCTCCGGACTCTGATGGACCCTCCCCCCAGCCCACCCCCCAACGGTTCCGCCTTCCTCCGCGTCTGACTGTCTCAACACGCTCAGAATGCCAATTTAGTTGTTTTCTTTCCTCTTCAGGACCGAGTTCTCCTGCCATGATGAATTATATCTCCGCTCTGAAAGTAGAGTTCATTATAAACTAAACAAGGTACTATCATCATCATTATTATTATTATTAGTATTATTATTAGTATTATTATTATTATTATTATTGTATGTGAAACAAAACCTGTAAATAAATGTTGCAGTTCGATGCCGAGGATTTAAACCCACAACACTTTGTATCGACATCCAGCCGCCTCCTCCCACAGGAAACGAGGAGTTGCTATGGAGATGTGTGCCGTCCTGTTTGTCTGTCAACTTCCAGTCTGTCTGTCTGATAGGGGATGGATCAACGTTTGTTAAAAAAAATTGAATTTAATTGGTTGGGCGTCCTGAGTTGGACATTAGTGGGTGGAGCCAGGAAGAGCTGCAGGAAATATCCTGTACCGGAAAGGGTTTTATGTCCAGTTTTCATCCAAGGCGTCGGCGTGGAGTTTCAGCCTGATTCAGTCGTTCCTGATGACACAAACGCTGTCATCTACCAGCTGTTTAACTCGTGACAAAATGACGCCGATTCATGATCAGTTTGGATTCAGAGCGAATTTTCGAACTGAAGCGACGGCGGTGGTGATAGTGACGACGATTCACCAGTTGGCTTATTGCAGCTGGACATTAGGCAACCAGCAAGTCTGTGATTGATTAAAATGATTCCTTAGCTGTTTCCAGTTTGCAGCGCCAATCAATAAAGCTGCGATTTTCCCAGATTTAACATCCCAGATACTCCCAGAGTTCCACTTGTGGATGTTCAGTTATTTTCTGTCAGAATTTCTTCTGCTGAATCAAACCCTCTGGCCGCCCCCTCTGGTGACGCCACGCGGCCAGTTTGGGCCGGTTCATATTAACGTGTCATACTTACCTTTTGGTTTAGTAACTTTTAAACCCTTCTAGGTCATCGGTTTTTTTTTTCCCACTAATTCCCATTTTTCAGGACTCAAAATTTCCACCTTTTTGGGTAAATATAGGACAAAATGTCCTCTACCAAAAACTGCAGTCAACACCTTACAGGTTACCAGAAGACCCACAGGGTTCCTTTGGGACTTCGTTGATCCAGAATGAGAGCGGGGGTTGATGGATGCGTCTGCGGTGATGGACAACAGAATGCTCCAATTAAACTCAACGCTCAGACACAGCGTTACATCTTTCACGGCTTTATGTCCATCTCTGAGACGGTTTCACGTATGTTGGCTGTTCACGGCTTCATTACGACACATTACCCACAATGCCTCTGTCTCGGAGGACATGGCTCCACTGGTGGAGGAATCTGTAAACATAAAAACTGATGAACTGTCTGGATGAGAAAATATGGCGGCTGACTTGTCATTGTGTGGCGCCTCCCACTGGTTTATCTCGTCCAGCCGGATTATTTTCTTGTTTAATCCAGCTGTGCTCAGTTTTTTCTACAGTGTCGACTTTCAGCGGTGGACATTCAGAAACCTAGCAGCAAACCAGAACTCATGGTACAGGTTTAGGGGTGGGGCTTTGTGCAATGGGCGGAGCTAAGATGGTTACTAAGACCAGAGGTGTAACTGGATTGGTTTGTAGTGGTGACATCACAGGACCTGCAAAAGGCACGGTGAAGTCTCTGGACGGGTCTGAAGTCCACAAAGTCCTGGACCAGAGGGTCCACCAGTGACATAAAACTGAATGGAACTCTGACATCCTGGCGCCTCTGGAGGAAACGGTGGTTTTTGTTTTTCATGAAACAGATGCTGGACCTGAACCTGGTCAGGTCCAGCATCTGTTTCATCATTTTGCTTGTTGTATCTCTGGGTTCTGAAAAAGCAAATCTGGGCAGCCATATTGTTTCTTCAGCTGGTTTTCCTCATTGTTTTGCATTATATTGAAAGAACAATGATGAAAGTAGAAAAACCTTTCTAAAAATAGATTTTTTAATTTTCTTTTTTACCCAAATATTACTTTTCCAGTTCCCAGAAGCATTTAACTCCCATTTTCCAAGTGACAAACAGGTCCTCATGCTCTCATTCATCAGCTCCTGTCACACCATCAGGCTCCGCCCACTTTTCCTTCTGAAATTTAATATAAATATATAAAATGTAACATTTTTGAATTTGTAAAATTTGTGTTCGTCTTGTCAACACTAAGCTTTTTTTAAACTCTTCTACAAGTTGTTTGAGTTTGTTCTGTTGTGTAAATAACCAAGTGTCAAAGTTTCTGTTGGACTGTTTGGCTCTGAAACGTCGTTTTCATTTTGGTTCTAAGAACATTTTTCAGTTTTTGAAATGTTTGTGGGTTTAGTCCTCAGCCATGTGACTCGTTTAGCTGGACCATCGAGTCCTGCAGAAGATCTGCTGCCTGGAACAAGATTTTATTAGTTGGAACCAGCTGGAACTCGTTGGGACCTTCTGGAACCAGCTAGAACTTGTTGGGACCAGATTAAACTAGTTGTAACCAACTGGAACTAGATGGAACCATCTGGGACCAGATTAAATTAGTTGGAACCAGCTAGAACTAGATGGAACCATCTGGGACTTGTTGGGACCAGATTAAATTAGTTGGAACCAGATGGAACCATCTGGGACCAGATTAAATTAGTTGGAACCAGCTAGAACTAGATGGAACCATCTGGGACTTGTTGGGACCAGATTAAATTAGTTGGAACCAGATGGAACCATCTGGGACCAGATTAAATTAGTTGGAACCAGCTAGAACTAGATGGAACCATCTGGGACTTGTTGGGACCAGATTAAATTAGTTGGAACCAGATGGAACCATCTGGGACCAGATTAAATTAGTTGGAACCAGCTGGGACCAGATTAAATTAGTTGGAACCAGATGGAACCATCTGGGACCAGATTAAATTAGTTGGAACCAGCTGGGACCAGATTAAATTAGTTGGAACTAGCTGGGACCAGATGAAACTAGTTGGATGCAGCTGGGATTTGCTGGGACCAGATTAAATTAGTTGGAACCAGCTGGGACTTGCTGGGACCAGATTAAACTAGCTGGAACTAGCTTGGGACCAGATTAAACTAGTTGGAACCATCTAAAACCAGCTGTTCCTCATAATGACAGTCATTAGATCTGACCAATGGTCACATGACCCTGCACCTTCACTCAGACTTCCAGCCTGCAGTGTGAGCATCACTATGGTAACCTTACAAATCCCTTTAGGAACATTTAGCCTAAACGGATCCAGTCCACGTGGACCTGGTTCAGAGACTGGAGGCAGGAAGACAGTGTTGGACTCCAGAAGGCTTTGATTGGTTTGTTATTGACACAAACTGGATAAAAAAGAAGCTAACAGTTCCCCCTGCTTCCATTATTTGGGTTAAGCTATGCTAACGCTCCTTTATCTGTCTGAAAATGTGTGACTGTTCCTTTAGTGTGGCCCCTCCTTCCTCAGCAGCAGGACAACGTGCACGTGTTGGCTGAGTGTGCATGTTGACAATGTTTGGATGATGTTCACGCAGTAGTTTATTTAAAGCAGTAATTGTAGTGTACCAGCATTAGCAGGAAGCGCTAATATGTAAATGTTCAATGTTTTTGTTGTTTTTGTACAGCATCTGGTTTGGTGCCTTATGAGTTTACCAAGGAAATGAAAAACTCAGTATACAGTCTGTCCAATGTACCAGTTTTTAAGTAAATAATATTATTTTAGTACAGAAACCTTCAGTGTCGACTCTTTTGTTCATTCTTTAAGTTTGATTGTTGTTGTTTACATTTACATGTGATGACACAAACATCAGGTGTATAGGTTTGTGGGGTCTAAAACAGAAAAAACTCTTAATTTTTTAGATTTTTAACTAAAACTCACATTTAAACAAAATGGACCTGTTTAATTTCAGTCATAGAACTTAAACTTTCTGCCATTTTTGGACATTTCTCCTAACTTTTTATTCTGTTTGGTGCTCATTTTAGACACTAGTCATATTTCCATAATAAAACAAGCTTCCATACTAAATGTGCTTAAACTGGAATAACATAGATAAAGTAATTGAAACAGAAGTCAGTAAGGTTCAGATGGAAAAATACCATCATGAAATCTTTTCCACTCTTCGTCCTTTTCAGCTTCCCAGCTGGCAGCGATGACATCAGGTTCCCAGCAGCTGCAACGTGATGCAGTGTTTATTTTCTCAGCCTCGGGTTGTGACTGGATGACGACGGCCCCAGAAACGGGCTAAAATGACAAATCAAAAGTTTAGAGTGAGACATGGTGCTACGTTGACCCTCGTGCCTGGCTGGCACCATGAATGGTTGTAAACACATGCATCAATATTTTCTCTGCTTTCCTTTCATAGATCATTTAACAGCCTCCATGTCGATTTTGATTTTGATCAGAAACCTATTTCACACACACAAAAATGTTTCAGGTCCCCTGGTGGTCCTACACAGACATATATAGACAGACGCCATCTTGGATGGGTCTCCCATGCGCTTCCAATGCATTTATTTGTAATTACTTCACCAATTTTTACCTGACTTTTCTCATAGTTTGGTTTGTTACAAAAGGCAGAGATATTGTGATACAGGTCACTGTAAAACATTAAAAAACTGTATGCTAAAATATTACATATTAGCTACATAAGGTAGCTGCAATATCAGTAAATGAATTTAATTTCACCGGTTTTTGCAACCGTATACTGAAAAAATTGCGGGAATAGCTGCTGCTTTCTATTGACTACAGTTGACTCTTTTTATACATTTATTAATTTATCAATATGGAGATACAATTGTACAAAGTCTGAAAGTAAAGTATCGTATAGAAAATTGTGCGATTCAGAAGTTACCTGGAAAAACACTTGGGAGTGCAAACCTCCGCCAAGGTCTATAAAAGTTCCTGGATCCAAACAGTGATCCAGATCACCACCAAAATTAAATCAGTTCTCCCATTTCACATTTCCAACAAGTTCTGAAAATTTCATTAAAATCCGTCCATAACTTTTTAAGTTATCTTGAAGACAAACAGACAAAGCCGGTAAAAATTACCTCCTTGGCGGAGGTAATTATGTTACCATGTAAAACTCTTTGTGAAGCATCAATGTCATATTTTTCTATAAACACCTTATAGGAGTATAATTTATCATTTACATTTAGTATATTATTCTCTGTGTTAACATTATTTATAAACTAGTTATGTCGAAAAGTGTTTTGTGTGTAATATATACGCATTAACTTGTTCCACAGAAAACAGTTGTTGGCTCTTTCAAGACTTGTTATGAGTCTCCATGGCAACGAAAGACTTGTTTACAATCGGGGATCAAGTGATTAAACTCTCCCAAATCAGGATTATCAGCGAAACAACACATCAAATCCCGATGGAGTTGAAAAGAAAGAGAAGAGGATGCAGAGCGGGAGTGAGACAGAGGAGAAAGAGATGGAGATTTAAACCATATCTACCAAGGAGGTAGACAGGGTGTGACGGGTAATGTGAGATCGCTAGCTAACACAACGGATGAGCTCGAGATGCTAACAAGGTCTCAGAAAGAATACAGAGAGTGCAGCATTATGTGCTTCACCGAGACATGGCTGCATGAACACATCCCTGACTGTAATGTGTCTGTACCGGGCTTTAAAACAGTCCGTGCAGACCGCAGTAGACAACACAGCGGAAAGCTAAAGGGTGGTGGATTTGCAGTGCTGGTTAACCAGCGTTGGTGTCATCCTGGACATGTTACTGTGAAGGAGAAGATATGTACAAGGGACATGGAACTGTTAGCTGTGAGCTTCCGTCCATATTATTTACCCAGAGAGTTTACTTGTGTTATTCTGGTAGCGGTTTATATAATACCTGGTACCGCACCAGACACAGCCTGTGACGTCATCAGCTCCGTCGTTGCTCGGCTACAAACACAGCATCCAAACTCATTCATGGTGATCTCCGGAGACTTCAACAACGTCTCCCTCTCTGCAACTCTACCAACATTCCAGCAGTTTGTCAGCTGCTCCAGCAGAGAAAATAAGATGTTGGACTTATTTTATGCAAATATGAATAATGGATACAGTTGTTCTGCCCTGCCTCCTTTAGGAAGATCTGACCATAATCTGGTTCTTCTCACCTCCACCTACAAGCCCATCGTTCAGCAGCAACCAGTCATCACAAAGACTATCAAAATCTGGTCTGCTGAAGCTGAAGATGCTCTTGGAGGAGGCTTTGAGGCTACAGACTGGAACGTCCTCTGTGAACCTCATGGAGACGACATCAACGCCATGACTGAGTGTGGGACAGATTACATAAACTTCTGTGTGGACAGCATCGTCCCAACAAGAACAGTGAGGTGCTTCCCCAATAACAAACCCTGGATCACCAGTGACCTGAAAAAGCTGCTGAACATCAAAAAGAAAGCCTTCAGGGATGGAGACAGGGAGTTATTGAGGGCAACACAAAAACAACTTAAAACACAAACTAAGAAGTGCAAGGAGGACTACAGGAAGAAGTTAGAAAGTCAGCTCCAGCAGAATAACCTGAGGGATGTGTGGTCTGGAATGAAGAAGATCACCGGCTTCAAGTTAAAGGGGGACCAGCCTGATGGAGGTCTGGACAGAGCTAATGAGCTGAACATATTCTTCAACAGGTTCAGTTCACCCCCTACCTCCAGCCCAACAGACCACACACCCTCCATAAGCCCACTGCTTTCCTGTCACGCCTCCAATCTGTCACCCTGCAGCTCAGTCATGGACCAGAACACAGCTTCATCTCCCTCCACATCAGGACATCCTGAGACCTCCACCTTGTTTGTCTCCTGCAATCAGGTTAAGAAGCAACTTGAGAAACTGAACCAGAACAAGGCTGCAGGTCCAGATGGTGTCAGTCCCAGAGTTCTCAAGACCTGCTCAAAACAACTATGTCCGATTCTCCAGCACCAATTTCAACACCAGTCTGAGACAAAATAGAGTCCCAGTGCTGTGGAAAACCTCCTGCCTTGTTCCAGTGCCTAAAAAAACACAACCAGCTGAACCAAGTGACTACAGACCAGTTGCCCTGACATCTCACATCATGAAAGTCCTGGAGAGACTCTTACTGGCTCACCTCAACAAGCAAGTAAACACCTTTCAGGACCCATTCCAGTTTGCATATCGTAATGGACTTGGGGTTGAAGATGCCATCATATACCTGCTCCAGAGAGCACACTCTCATCTGGACCATTCAGGCAGCACTCTGAGGGTCATGTTCTTTCATTTCTCAGTGCTTTTAATACCATTCAGCCTGCTTTGTTATGTGAGAAGCTCCATAAATTCCAGGTGGATACCTCCACAACCACCTGGATCTATGACTACCTCACAAACAGACCCCAGTTTGTGAGACTGAAAGGTTGTGTGTCTGAGATGGAGGTCAGCAGCACTGGTGCACCACAAGGAACTGTACTCTGGCCATTCCTCTTCACACTGTACACCTCAGACTTCCAGTACAACTCTGAGTCCTGTCATCTGCAGAAATACTCTGATGACTCTGCAGTTGTGGGGTGTATCAGGGATGGACTAGAAGCAGAGTACAGAGAACTGGTCAGTCAGTTTGTTAAATGGTGCGGTGACAATCATCTCATATTAAATAGCAGCTAAACAAAAGAGATGATTATTGACTTCAGGAGGAAGAAGAATAAACAGCACTGTTTCCATCCTGGGAGAGGAGGTGGAGGTGGTGGAGGAATACAAGTATCTTGGAGTTCAGCTGGACAACAAACTGGACTGGAAATGCAACACTGACTACATCTACAAGAAAGGTCAGAGCAGACTGTACTTCTTAAGGAAGCTGAGATGGTTTAACGTCTGCACCAAGATGTTGCATATCTTCTATAAGTCTGTTGTGGAGAGTGCAGTCAGCTTTGCAGCATCTGCTGGGGTAGTAGCATCAGAACCAGAGACTTGAAGAGAATCAACAAACTGATCCAGAAAGCTGCTTCTGTGCTTGGAGTAACTCTGGAGCCGCTGGAGCTGATTGTCCAAAGAAGAATGCTGCACAAGCTGATGAAGATGATGGAGGATTCTTCACACCCTCTCCACAACACAGTGATGAAACAACAAAGTGTGTTCAGTGAGAGGCTTCTTCAGGTCCGATGCAAGACTGAAAGATACAGAAGATCATTCCTGCCAGCAGCCATCAGCCTCTGGAACAAGACCTCCTCTAGTTATTATTATTATATACTACAATATTGAATTTCTCTTTGGGGATTAATAAAGTATTTTATATTAAATTTTGTGTGATTTTTCAATGAAATTAATCAATATGTATAAAGATCTCCAGAGGAAGTAGCTCACACTACAGAGTCTAAAAGAAATCAAGTCAATTTTATTGATCATCTCTGACACAGAGAGAGGGACATCAGACATTTTATATTTCATACACTTTAGGAATGCATTGGGGAAAAAAAGACTTGCTACCCCAGCATGAAACCAGGACCTATAACTCTAATCCTAAAACATGACAAAGACAAGATACTGCTATATAAGTTGAGACCCATTACACTTCTAAACTCAGACGACAAACTGCTATCAGGATGCATTGCAGACTTAAGACAGATATAACTCAAATCATAAGCGAAACAGAATCTGGTTTCCTCGGCGGGAGAGCAGTTCATAACAACATACTTAGACTAGACTAGTGACATGTTGACAGAAAGTGGTTTCCGTTTGTTCCTGGATTTCTACAAAGCCTTTGATTCAGTGGAACACCCCTTCATTTTAGAAACACTTTCTCAATTCGGCTTTGAAAATAAATTGATTAATCTCATTGAAATGCTCTATGAAGACATTAAACAGCTGTGTAGCTCTGGAAAACTGTACATGTAGGAGGTTTCCAGTGAGGAACGGAATCAGACAAGGATGCAGTGCTTCACCTCTGTTGTTTATATTGGTTGCTGAGCTTTTGGCCATAAGTCTCAGAAATAAAGGGATGGAAGGTATTAACGCTTTAGAAACGAACATTCTAACAAGTCAATTTGCAGATGACACAACACTGTTTTTAAAACATGAGAGAAATTCCCACTGTTCTTAAGATTATTAATCTGTTTTCCAATGCATCAGGTGTAAAGTTAAATATGGTAAATGGGAGATATTTGCTCTACATGATCAACCAGCTCAATCAATTTGCAATATTGCTGTTAAATCAGAGGTAAGATATTTAGGTTTTACCATCACAAAAGATCAGAAAACAAGAGAAAAAGAGAACTTTTCAGAAAATATAGATAAAAGTAAATCTATTCTTAATTCATGGCTTCCAAGAGACACAACTACATTTGGAAGAGTACTTTTAACTAAAATGGAAAGTCTATCCTGCTTCCTCACTGGATATCTCAGACAAAACTAGTCAACAAATTAACACTATTAACTTTAACTTTATTTAGAAAAACAAATGTCACTGTAAGAAAAGCAGACACAGTGAAAGCCAGTGAAGATGGAGGACGAAATGCTACAGACTTTGCAGTAATGAATGGAGCTTAAAACTCCTTCATTAGACATCCAGATTCATTCTGCTTTTGCATTTCCAGGACTATTTTTTAAAAAATGGGTGTATTGACTTCCTTCTACAGTGTGACTATGATGTGCGTGAATTACATATAAAATGATCAAATTACCACCAACAAGTGCTCCTCTATTGGAAACTGCTGTTTTGCCACTTTACACCAACTTTACCCACTGACTGTGTGTTTCATCAGAACTGGTGTCATGTTGAAGGAGAAGAACTTGGAATTTCTCATAAACAACCTGATCCTGTTGGCCTTACATTTTACACATTGATGTAAATATACCAGAACTAAGCCCCACATAAATGGATGGAAAAATTATCTCAAAACATTCACCAAATCTCTTCAGAATATGAAAACAAAAAATGCTCAAAGACTTATTTCCTTGATGGACTTGTTCATGTTACTAGACAGAGACTCCTGTGCTGTAAGTTACCTCAACACATGTTGAATGTATACGATAATAAATATGCCGTAATATTTAATTAAGAAAAAAATCTGACTCCCTGTAAGTATCTTCATCTTCTGCTGCTTATCCGGGGTCGGGTCACGGGGGCAGCAGCCTAAGCAGGGAAGCCCAGACTTCCCTCTCCCCAGCCACATTTGCCAACTCTGCGGGGGGGGGATCCCGAGGCGTTCCCAGGCCAGCCGAGAGATATAATCCCTCCAGCGTGTCCTGGGTCTTCCCCGGGGTCTCCTCCCAGAGGGACGTGCCTGGAACACCTCACCAGGGAGGTCCAGGAGGCATCCTGACCAGATGCCCGAGCCACCTCAACTGGTTCCTCTTGATGCGGAGGAGCAGCGGCTCTACTCTGATCTCCTCCCGGATGACCGAGCTCCTCACCCTACCTCTAAGGGAGAGCCCGGCCACCCTGCGGAGGAAACTCATTTCAGCCGCCTGTATACGAGATCTCCTTCTTTCGGTCACGACCCACAGCTCATGACCATAGGTGAGGGTAGGAACGTAGATCGACTGGTAAATCGAGAGCTTCGCCTTCTGGCTCAGCTCCTTCTTCACCACGACAGACCGGCGCAGAGTCCGCATTACTGCAGACGCCGCACCGATCCGTCTGTCGATCTCGCGCTCCATCCTTCCCTCACTCGGGAGTGAGGTCCTGCCTCAAGTGGAGGAGTTTAAATATCCCTGTAAGTATGCGGAAAATAATTCAGTTCAAATCCTGCAGCGATTAAGTGTTAGAAAATGTTTCAGCAGTTTCTGTGCGAGGACACTTCTGGCCTCTAAATTCTTCAGTTTGACAGAAAAAAAAGATGTTGGACAAAAGATGAGTTATTGTAAAAGTGGAGGCAAACTGGAACAAACATGAAATGATCCCAAATAAGAGAAAAAGTTTAGTCAAAAGGATAAAGTCTAGCATCCGCGTTTAAAACTGGGTTGGTAGTTTTGAGCAGGTCTGGCTTGTACATTAACATCCAGAAAGAGTAGAAGAAGAGAGTATTTCCAGTCGCCCTGTTGCAGAACGCCACCTGCTGGACAGGTGGCAGCCAGTTCAGTTTGTCTTTCAGTTTAAATCCGACGGAAAGACAATTTATGGTTTGGTCATCAGGATAATCCATCTGACAAACGTTCATTTGTTCCTGTTTCTTTAGTTTCATGTGTGAAAAGCAGCAAAGATCAGACACACTAAGAGACAAAGCAGAAGCCAGAAAAGGCTGAGGTCACATGACCTAGGAACTGGCATGAAGATCAGTGGAAACAGGTCTGATGGATAGATCCTCCTAGAACCAGGACCTCAGGGGTCCGAGGGAGAGACGGATCCTCTCCAGGACCTCAGGGGTCCGAGGGAGGGACGGATCCTCCTGGACATTACAGAAGCAGTGTGGATCATCTGGACAGAACGGAACAAACGAGAAGCATAAACTCTTTTCCCTCCTCGTCTTGTCCAGCATTTAGCAGCAGAATGATGGTCTGGATGATGTTCTTCTGAGCACATTTACTTTGCCACAGGAGAGCTTTATAGATATGATCCCCTTGATATTCTGGATTTTTATTTTGCATAATTGTTCGTATTACAGAGGTTGTACTGCTGGACTGGAGAAGATAGAAAAGGCACCGAGAGAGAACTGAAAAAAGAAAAACAGATAAAAAGACCTCGGAGAAAGAGAGAGAAACATACAAGCCAACAATAGATTCACCGACCCTCTGCAGGAGGCCAAACCCATCAACTGTTGGGAGCACCGGAAATGAACGGGTTAAATCAGAAACACAGAAAGAAAACCAGCTGCTGTTAGTAAATAAACCTGCAGACCACTGGGTGACTGTGTCACATGCAGAACATGCAGAGTGGAACGTGTTCAGAGAAGACTGGTCATGCCAATGTGGCCCCGCCCACACAAAGGCAAGAAGCAGGCCAGGAGGACCCAGAGACCAGCCGTCCCCAAGCACAGACCCTGACCACTCCGCAGTCAGGGGGGGGGGGAAACGGGCCCAAACAGGGTCCAGACCAGCAAAACCCAGCCCTGCCGGGCACCAGCTGCCCATGGCAGACAGAGCGTGTCAAAAAAAAAAAAAAAAAAGAAGCATTTATATTTTGCTGCTTCAAATTTACCATCTGACTGATGACCTTCAGCGTGTAAACTGTGTATACGGCCATATAACTGTAAATAAGGAGCAGTATTTAAATAAGCCTTGGGCCTCCTTCCACGCCTCCTCAAACAATGTAGGTTACACAAATGTGCATCCTTGTTTTCTACTGTTTGTGTTTGAGATAAAGAAAAAACCTGTGGAAAGTCCTTCGAGGACCCAGGAGACGGGGCGCTTCTCCGGGACCCTGGAGACGGGGCGCTTCTCCGGGACCCTGGAGACGGGGCGCTTCTCCGGGACCCTGGAGACGGGGCGCTTCTCCAGGATGGCTCCACCAGTTGGAACTGGGCAGACTGGTAGTGAGATACAGGAGTTGTGCTGCTGACTGAGTGATGATATAAAATCTGACCTCCGCTCTTGAACTTTAATGTGAGGATTACTTTCAGACCCCCCCGCCCCCCCCATCCTGTTAATCACCACGCCGACTCAGACCAGTGTCAGAAATCCGTCTTTATTTGCTCCTGTCCCTGTCTACTTGTCCTCGGGCTTGTTGAAGCAGTACGTCAGACAGCACTTCCCGCAGTAGTGGCGGTCGAAGTGGCTCGCCATGAAGACGCCGGCGCCGCACTCATCAGCGGGACACTCACGTCTCAGCCGGTGGATTTTGCCGTTCTCGTCCACCTGGAGACAAAAGGTGGAGTTGAGACAGATGGGACTCCACGTCCAGGTCTAAATGTTTCCCAGACCACCTCGGATACCTTGTAGTATTTGAGCACAGCGAGCTTGACCTTCTTCCTCTTGTGCTTGTTCTTCTTCGGGGTGGTGTAGGACTTCTTCTTCCTCTTTTTGGCGCCGCCTCGCAGCCTCAGCACCAAGTGCAAAGTGGACTCCTGAACAGACAGACAGCGTGTGAAACGGACGCCGGAAAAGACGGCGACCTCTGCTCCCCGCCAACGGATCAACTCAGCCCGTAGGCCACACCCACCTTCTGGATGTTGTAGTCGGACAGCGTGCGTCCGTCTTCCAGCTGCTTTCCAGCGAAGATCAACCTCTGCTGATCAGGAGGGATTCCTGCAGACCAGATAAAACGTCTCGTTTAGTGAACACAAGGCAGCGGTCGACTTTTACCTCAGAAAACCATCATTTCTACGTTGTTGGCTGGATGGCCGAACCAACGCCTCCATCGTTTACCTGCCGACATCTGGTCAGATGAAGCAACTCGTCAGGTTTCCCAACCTGCAGGTCGGCTTGAGTTTAAATCAGTTTAAATGTTTTATTTTTAGGACTTTTCATGCTGAATAATGATCCAAACGTGCATTCAGACTCTTCGAACCCGACAAACTTCACAAGGTGTAAATTTACAGGTGAGTTTAAAAGCTTTTCCTGCTTTTAAAGACGTTTCCTCCCAAACGGCTGCAGGAGGCGGGAAAAGTGACTGTTTTAACACTAAAGTCTGAGTTAACCTGCTTGTAGGCTGCTTGAGCCTCACCTGGATCAGAAATTAGATGTTTTAAATCAGAATGTTTTCTGGTCCCTGATCCTCGTCGTCCTGAAACAACCAACTCATCTGATTTAGAAAAGTAAATAGCAGCAAACTACAAACTAAAATAACAGGTTTTCCTCCCAGCCACAACATTCTGTTCCCAGTTCATTAATAAATGTTACTTTGACAGTAAATGCATATGAAGTTCTGATCAGTTTAACTGATCCTGTAGCGGTTCAATGCTTCTGCAGCACATTTAACAAGAAAGTCTGATCATTTCATGTCTAATAATCAAACTGGTCATATGTGCATCATATCAGAAACATCTCTAATTAAAGTCTGTAGAAGAAACTAGATCTCAGACCAACCCTGACATTTTATGGGCTGCCAGAGACCACAGAACATTTCAGAGGCAGAAACTGATCTGCAGCAGCAGGGCAGGATTTATAAGTTCACTCACCCTCTTTGTCCTGGATCTTAGCTTTCACATTTTCTATGGTATCTGAAGGCTCGACCTGCGAAACAGAAGATTACTGGTGAGTTACAGCAGTTTCTGTTAAAGCCAGACATGTTGGCAGAGACAGAACATCATTTAACCATCATTCTACAGTCACGTTTCTGTAAGTTAAATCATTTTACAGTCATGTTTCTGTTAGTTAAACATCATTTTATATGTTGATGTTTCTGTAAGTAAATGAGGCGTTTAGGGGCTGGAAGCAGCGCAGTTTAACTCGCTGCTGCAACACGTGTTTTCTGGTCATTTAGCTTAGCCACTTAGCTTCCGTTCCACAACATTAACAGTTCAGAAGGAAACAGCAAAAATAAGATGTATTTAAGTCTGACATGTCGATTAATCTTAATCAACCCGAAGCCCATTTCTCCGGAGCCCCGGTGGGCTGTGAATCAACTCGAAGCCCGTTTCTCCGGAGCCCCGGCGGGCCGTGAACGCCACTCACCTCCAGAGTGATGGTCTTCCCCGTGAGGGTTTTTACGAAGATCTGCATCCTGGCGTCGAATCCCACCTGTACGCAGAAACACACCGAAGCTTTGTCAGACTGCACATGCCGCAAAATGCGGTAAGTTTTTACCAAAATAAGCAAAAAGGCGGAGCGCACACTCACCAGCGGCTCACTCCTAATGGCGGAACGTGAGAAGAGGGCTTTCAGAGGCGGCGACGGGGTTTCTTGCAGTCGTTTGCACGGAGTAGCTGACTCTTACGTTGCCTGATGGGAAATGTGTTTCAAACTTCATTTTATATTCTATTTTTTTATTTTTAATTCTTTAGACAGCTCATATTTAAAGAGTTCAGAAAGATTTAATCAAGAGAACTTAAATTTTTAAAGACATCATTGTTTCAGGAACTGTCACCGTTGTCATAGAAACGCAAGCGTTTGTAAGTCGGTTGTTGGTTTCCAGACAGAAGACCGAAAGTTGGAGTAAAAATATGTCTGAGACTCAAAATTCCTACGGTTTGAG
>NC_136629.1:4411126-4668626 GCF_933228915.1 Telmatherina bonti
TAAAAAAAGTGTAGCTTCATATATGTATGTAACGAAGCAGAGCGCTGGAGGATTTAATGTACTGCACAAAGGACAATCATGAGACAACAAGTGGGGAGAAGACATTACATTTAACAAACAGGACCTCCTCTAGTTAATTATTATTATATACTACAATATTGAATTGTGTGCAGACCCTGAATTGAGAAACACCCATGATGTCTATGGTTTGCATGGCCCTACCAAGATGGCGATGGTAGGAACCGCCCACTGAGCTTCAATTTTTTCCCTCCTTTATTAATATCTTCAGTTCTTTTACAGAATTTAGTCTTTAAAAAGAAAAAAACGGAAGGCAAAAGACAATTATAGAAAAAGGGACATAGCACACTAATGGAAAGAGGATAAACAAAATAAAATAGATAAATAAATAAAAAGAAAATACCGTCATAAGAAAAAGAATAAATAAGAAAATAAGAGGGTAAATATCACCGAGCTTCCATTTAGCTCTTCAGAAACCTATGGGTGACGTCACGGAGGCTCTGCCCATCTCTTTTTATACAGTCTCTGGTTTAAACCAATGTCATATACATAGACCATGACATAGACATATGTGTCATAGCTACATTTAGAGAGGCTCTGCGTTAAGTTAGTTATATATTACGGAAATATGCAGGTTGTTATTTATCTGACGCAAATCTGGAAAGTATAAAAAGAAAAGTGTTTAAAATAATGAGTTCAATCTGCGGGATATTTTAATCCTCATTAAGTGTCGTGGATGAAAGTGTTTGTAAAATGCTAAATAAGGAAACAGAACAAAGGTTGAAAAATCACAAACTAATATTATAAAAGAAAAGAAAGAAAATCCAGACCTGGTTTGAACCCGGTCTAATTGTGTTGTTCCTCTGGTTCCAGTCCAAAGTTGTCCTCATCCCATTGGAGCTTATTGCTGCAATGCTTTAAAAATGGTTTTCATTTTTAATTAAAACTATTTAATCTGGTTTTGTATGCCATTTCTTTATTTGGGTTATTTACTTGAATAATATTTCTTTAAGTTTATTTTATCATTGCAAATAGCTGAAGGCATTCAAAGTGCCACTTAAATGGGAAATTTTACATTTGTGCAATATTTATAATAATTTAGTCGGTCTAACTGGACCTGGTTTAAAGGCGGTCAGACTCTCCACAAATCTGAGAAACCAAACTTCTAAGTGGTCCAAGACCAGATGGAACGCAGGGGAAGAAGGAGCCGACAAGGGCAAGATAAATCCAGGGAACAGAACGGGGTCTAGGACAGGAATGTGGAACTGAACCTGACTGCTGGATACCAAGAAGAGAAGCTCTGCTGAGCATCTAGCTGGGAAACAGGAACAGGAGAGGGTTTAAGTAGAGCAGGAGGTGAGGATGGCGAGCAGTCAGGGAGCTCAGTTGGAGCAGAGGAGGTTGATGAGGTGGTGGAAATTCCAGCAGAGAAACCATCATGATGTGAACCAAGGACCTGTCTCTCGTCTCTTGCAGGTGATTGGACGAGCAACAGCCTATAAGAAGCTTCTGATGGCCATAAAGTCGGAGTACGACAGCAGCATCCGGGAGCTGGAGAGGAGGGAGGATGAAGTCAGGGCGCCTGCAGAGACGCTCATGTTACTGAAACAGTCGCTGATGACCTGCCAGAAACGAGCCAATCAGCTCAGAGACAGGTGTCACCTGTCCACGTTCCACTGCTTCTTCCTCAGCAGAGCTGTATGATCCTGGTGCCATAAAGTAGAAGTCCTGCCATGTTTTGGTAACAGTTTTTAACCAACAGGCTCGTCCACCTGGCCTGGAGCTGAGCTGGTTACACTCAGCTGCTTTAAAGGCTGGAACGGCGGCTGGACAGGACTTCCACGGTTTGATACCTGGATACTACACCTCTGTTCCTCAGCGATCAGAATCAATATTTCCATGATGTCACCGACCCAACCCTAACCCTAACCCCGTCTCTGTCCAGGATCTCCTTCTTTCAGACACAAACAGAACGACTGCAGGAGGAGATCCAGAGCATGGAGTCCTCAAAAGAGCAGAGCACCTGGATGGCAGGTACGGCAGGATGTCTCCATGCAGGAAGTTAGAAATGAGCTGCTTCCTGACGTTCTTTCAGACTGAAATAAAACACAAACACTGCTCTCCTCTCTGCATTATTCTATCCAGCCCAGACTGAAACTGGCTTCAGCCTTCTGAAAAACTGTGTTTCCAATCACCAAAGCAGTTTCACCCTGACAGCAGACGACTGACAGGAAAAGTCTTTTTAGAGAAACAGCCTCAAAGAAATGCACCTGTCATGTGACGTGTCTGAACGGCAGACACAAAGAGACAGAAACAAGCTGCAAAGCAGTGAAACGAAGCAAAATGATCTATAACTGCTACAAACAACGTATAAGACCACAAGAAACAGGCAGAAAATGGGTCCATCAGGCAAAACATTAGACACACAGCGCTGTGAAGGCAGGACAAAGCAGACATGATGGAGGCACAAGGAGGACCAAAGCCAAACAGAAAACTGTCACAAACAACTCCAAATAACAACAAAGAACAACAACATGTGATGAACGTCTTCAACAAGACACAATGAGATGCCAGAGAAACAGAAAAGGACTGGAACGAGACGTAAAGTCTCGTTTCTCTGATCCCGTCTGTCCTCCTGCAGGTCTGACTGTAGCCGAGTCGGAGGATCTCCAAGCTCTGGACAGACATCTGAAGGACCTGGAGACCCAGAAAGCCGCTCTGCTGGACACGAAGACCCAATGTGTCCCCCAGGAGGTCCGAACCCGGCTGGACGCTGAGCTGCAGACCACCGAGCACCACAGAGACCGTCTGAGCTCAGAGAACAAGCAGCTGAAGCTCCTGTAAGCTGAAAGTCCTGCAGCAGCACCGGACCTGAACGTCACCTGAACGTTGTCTCTTCTGCAGGAACAGACGTCTGCGGCGGGCGTTGGAGCGTCTGAAGGACAGGAGGCAGCTTCATCTGGAGGACATCATGCGCCTCACATCATCAGGTTGAAACGGTCTTTCCACGCCAACAGGTCCAGATTTACGGCCTTCCTCCTCATTTCTGATCCCCTTTTATCTAATAAACGTCTGCTGTTTTCACCATTAAACCCAGAAAACACCAAAATCTCTACGTAGGAATCATCTGTCAAATGATCTTCATTTATTTACCATTTACAAAAGATTCAGTAAACAGTAAGAAAAACAAAAACTGAATTAAATACAGGAAAATATAAAGGAAATTAATGAAGTAAATGAATAAATAATACAAAAATAAATGGCATGAAATCATGAAAAACAGAATAAAATTAAACAAAATCAAATATTTCATTAATTGATAAATAATAAACAAAAAAAGTTTTAAAATAGTATTAAAAGAGAAAAATAAAGAAAAGTTAAAATATTAAATAAATTTTACAACAATCAAACAATACAGAATAAATTAAGTAAAAATAATGAAAAGAAAAAACTGTAATTCCCTCAAATCTGATTAAGTTTGAAATAAAGTGATATGATTTATAAATCAATGATTATAAATCAACAGCAGAATAAACTAAGTAAAGTATAAGTAAACAAACAAACAACAGTAAATAAGAAAAGCTGTTTGTGTCGATGCAGCTTCAAGCTTCCTCCGCTCGTCTTCACTGACATAAATATGTCCCACAGATGATGAGGAGGACGAGGATGAGGACGATGAGGAGGATGAGGATGATGGCGCCTGTGGCGTGGCGCCGAGCAGAACGGAGTCGAAGCTGCGCAGGGATTACCTGGACAGGTGCTGAGTCCCCCGACGTCTCCTGGTCTGGCTGGATGAGCAGGTCTAAGTGTTCCCTCCTCTTCCTCGGCTTCCTGCAGGTTCGTCCAGCTCTTTGATTCAGCTCGGTACGAAGACGCCGCTCTCCACGCCGCCCGATCTCCGCGAGGAATCCTGAGGAACCTGGACACCATGGAGATGTTTACAGGTGAGGCCCACCTGATGTTTAGACCGCCTCATGAAAAGTCCTCTTTCTGCTTCATCTCTTCTCACCTGCCTCCTCTCAGGTGTGGACGGCCCCCCAGGCTCGGCTCCGCCTCCACACCTGTTCTTCTGGGCCCTGCTGGTTACCATGGCAGCAGGTGATGAGCTGTCGGCTCCTCTGTCCCTGCAGGGCGTCCGCTGCAGCCTGGAGCACGGCAACACGCAGCTCGTCGTGCACGCTGTCACCCAGAACAAGTAAGACACACGGACCCAAACCGCGTCGGGTTTACCTGCTGCACACATGTGTAGGGTCTACATGCTGTTTCCATGGAGACCAGACCCACATGGAAAACTCAAAATGAAACTAGAAAAGTGCGCTTCTTGAAGAAGAGCAAATGCGAATGCCCTTCTATGCTGAATGATTGGTATGCAGTTGCATAAGCATTTCAAGAAGCAGCACAGTTATGCAACTTCATTTAACACAGTAATGCATCAGGACTTGAACCCACAAACATCTGAACAAGAGCCCATTTCTTTAACCTCTCAGATCTTCACTGTGTGTTGGCAGAATCATCAAAATTTTCTATCATTGGAATGGAATTTTTTTTTTACACTTCCTACAGTGTGGAATCGGCAAAAGAGCTTAAAGGGTTCCTATTCTGGTATTTGGAGTTTTCTGAGCTTTCTACAGTGTTACAGTGTTGAATCCTCATCAGACATGTGAACGACACTGTTTTTTATCACCTAAACACATGTTTGAGTTTGAGTTTGAGTTCCAGCACTCTCTCTGTTCGGTTTCCATGGCGACGAAAAACGCGTCATTTTAGAGAGTTTTTTCTACGTGGAAATCCTTGTGACGTCCCGGGGGATAAGGTTGGGTGATTGGTTACCTTCTACTGGTTAACAAGGGCATGTACAAATACATCAGGCGGGTGGAAAACGTGGGATAAAGTTATTTCCAACGATGGCTGGTGAGTTTACCAAAGAGAGACATCCTGCTGCATTCGTTGCTGTGGGTTGCTGTTTTCCACTTCGTTTTCAGGCTCTGATTCAGGTTCCAACATGTAGGGCTGGATGCTATGTGTTGACATTGTAGTTTGTTTTTTTATTGAGTTCATATGAGCCTAATCCTTCTGTTTATGAGATGTTACAATGACGGTGAAAGCAGGTGCGGTGCGCGCTCCCGATGTAGTGCAGTGGCGGGAGGCGGGGCTTAATGCGGAAGAGTCTCAATCCACTCGTTTTGCCCGCAGGCTGATCTGACAGCCTACGGAGAGGGTCGGTCTGAAGTAAATAAAGCCATTTGTGACAATAACTCCATCAATCCCAGCCCTTCTGGGCTCAGAAATAAAAATAAATTAGCCTGAAATGCACAGAATAGTTCCACTTTAAATGTGTAAAGTAGCACACAAGATCTATTAGACATAGATCAGCACAAGCATCTGATATGATTTATGAAAACCCAGCTCATGGACTTGAACTCACAACCTTCTGAATCAGAGGCAAGTCATTTTACCACGATGCCACTACAGTTGCTTTTCATGACCTGGCAGGAGCACTAATATTTTTAGCCATTGGTATGGGATTGCCTTTACCACCAGTGTGTAATCAGCAGAATTGCAAAATGATGTGAAAGGTTGAACTGCTGTCAAGAAGGCAAAGATTATTTTAAATAATTTGTAAATATAACTAAGATTCTGAAGTCAGTAGTTAAACTACATTAATCATTGCAGAAAACCATTTAGAACTGCTTGTGTAATCAGTTAAAGACTTTATTGTTCAACATGAGCAATGCTGTTTCATTTGAAGCACTTTAACAACAAAACTAATATTTTACTGTCATTTCTGCAGTTTTTCTTTTATCTTGAACTAACCCTTCGTATTAATTGCATAACTCTTGAGGACAGACATTGGACAGAATATATCTTATTTGTACAGACAGCCCACACTTTAAGTCAACAGTTTTCAGCAAAAACAAAAGTAAAGTCAAAATTCTTGAATCAGCTCTGAGCCAATCCGATCACTCTGTGCAAACCTGACACACCATTACAGTGTACAATGTTCAAGACTGGATTTGAACCCGTCCCATGTATACCAATGCGTACCTGTGTACTGGTGTAGAAAATGGACCAATTGCTGAGCTGCATTTTCTGTTTTGTCCAATCACAGGAACTGATTTTAAAAATTGACAAAAACTTGAATAACTTGGAAAGGTTCACATGTTACAAAGACCAAAAGTCATAGCACATATCTCCTAAATTGGCTAAAGAGTTCAATGCTTGAATGGTTAAAGTGAAACTAGAGGTGTAGCATTTCAAACATTTTGCAGGAAAAACAAATTTGTTCCATTTGAAGCATTTTAATAATAAAAATTTAATATATAACTGTAATTACCCAGAAATATTTTTTAACACGAATAAACACATTGTTTTAGATGTACAGCTCTTCAAAACAGGCATTGCACATTGTTGTGTTACATGTGCAGACAATCCACATTTTAACTGCAAAGCTTGCAGTAAAATCTAAGCACTTTGTTGGAACGGTATGCAGTACTCTATGAACAACATCTGGCATCATAATGCAGAACCTTTGATGCTGGATTTGAACCCATCCCTTGTACACCAATGCGTTCTTGTGTACCGGTGCCCAAAATGGACCAATCGCTGAGCTGCATTTTCTGATTTGTCCAATCACAAGAAATGATTTGCAAATTTGACAAAAACCTGACAACTTGAACATTTTTCCATGTTACAAAGACCAAAAGTCATAGCACATATCTCCTGGATGAGCTGAAGAGTTTGAAATTTGAATGGTTGAAGTGAGGCAAAAGGTGTGGGAGGAGTAGAGTTTCAAACATTTTGCAGGAAAGAAAAGCGTTTTATTTGAAGCATTTCAGGAACAACTTAATCAGTGTGAATGCGATTCACCGCGTTTGTGCCACTTCAGCCTATCAAATATTAAACTCTTCGGTACATTCATGAGAATGAAGCTGTGACTTTTGTCGAAGCAATCTTTTGTAGATTTTGAGATATTTAGCATTTTGTAAAAATAAATTCAGGCTTGTGATTGGCTGAAAGCCCTTCAAACCAAATGAGGATTGGACACTGAAAAAATGCAGCTCAGCTATTGGTCAGTTTTTGCATAATGAGCTGGAAATTGCTTCAACAGGGTGCAGAGCTCTGCACCAGTTTCCAGTGGCCGGTACATGACAGCCATATAAATACTGACAACTTCCATCTATTTACTGGTTCGGCAGAGTTTTACAACAGTCCTGTACACATAGAGATGTTTATCAATGTAAATCTGGCATGTGCTTCTTAAAAACCGACAAGTTTTACATAAATTCAAGGTGGAATTTTACTTTTATTGAACCTGTTTTCATTCACAATGTGTCAAGTTAGATGATTGCTCCCAGCTGAGTTCTTTAACCAGCAGGGTCTGTTTGTTACTATATAAATTAGCATAGTTAGTTTTGGCTCAGAGTTTTTTGCAATGTTTTTTTTTTTTTAAAGTGGGCGTAACCTTGTAACATCAAGTCAACCCAGTGCTTCTATTTTGTCATTTTGCCCCTTTATCCATTCAAATTTTAAATTATTAACCTCATTCAGGAGATATGTTTGGCTTTTTCACATTTATACTTTTTCAGTTATTTAGGTTTTTGTCAATTTTTCAATTCTGTCTTGTGATTGGAGAAAACAGAAATTCAACTCAGCAATTGGTTTATTTTTTTGCATAATGAGCTACAGACTGCTTTATCAGGGTGCACTGCGACACAAGTGTATAGTGGTGTACAAGGTGCAGGTATTCATCCAACATCTAACATAAAGCTTCCCAATGCGCAATGTTATGAAGCTTGTCCAGAGGCCTTTGACTGGTGCTGTTGTTCAATTGCTTCCAGCTGTTTGCTGCACAGACTGCAGAGGTCTCTGGTTGGTGCTGTTGTTAAACTGTGGTCCACATTGTGGTCTTGACTCCCATTTTCTTTGAAAAGATATCAAGCCAGCTCAGTACCTCTTAATACTACATCTTCATAGCACCTAAAAAAGAAAAGTGTTTCTTTACATGGCCACTAGATAGCACTCTAAGACCAGAAATGAAAAGAAACTCCGTGCTTTTCAGTCCATGGTGCTTTTCAGTTGACCAACAGCGATTTAGTTCAACCTTTCCCTTTTAGCAATCCTGCTCATTACATGCTGGTGGAAGTTCTAAAAAGGCATTTTTATGCCAATAGCTAAACTCTTCAATAGTTCTGCCAGTACCTTGAACATCCTCTTTTCAATAGAAATGTTTTACCTTTTCCCACACATGTATATCAGGGCAAAATGGTGGCCTAGTGGTTATGAGAATGGGCCTTCGCACTGGATGTTGTAGATTTGAATCCAAACAGTAACATCTCACCAAATATTTCCACAAAGTACAACTTATCACCTCCTTGCACATCTGTATTAATCTGTCTTCATATATTGCAAAGACATTGACTTTTTGTGCAGGTAGTCCACATATTAACTTGCAGCTGAAACTTAACACTGATGGAAAGGTATGCAGCATTCTGTGTGCAACAACTAGCATGATGATGCACGATGTTTAAAACTGGATTTGAACCCGTCCGATGTATACCAATGCGTACCTGTGTACCGGTGCAGAAAATGGACCAATCGCTGAACTGCATTTTCTGTTTTGTCCAATCACAGGAACTGATTTTAAAAATTGACAAAGACTTGAATAACTCAAAAAGTATAAATCTTACAAAGACCAAATGTCAAAGCACATATCTTCTTAATTGGCTGAAGAGTTTGATGTTTGAATGGTTAAAGTGAGACTATAGGTGTAGGAGGAGTAACATTAAGATCTTGCAGGAAAGACAACTTTGTTCTATTCGAGGCATTTTCACTACAAAAATGTAGTTTACCTTTTGCTTCCCCAGAGCATTTTTTTTTTTAAAAGCTGGAGTTAACACTTTGTAATAGTTGTCCAAGACAAACCTAGCACAGACACTATTATGTTTGTGTGAACAGTCAACACCAACTGCACAGTTCACAGCTGAATCTACACTTCAACAGACCCATATGAAGTAGTTTTTGTGCACAAACTTGCATACCATCACAATGCACACCAGTTAATGCTGGATTTGAACCCATGCCTTGTATACCAATATGTACATGTGTATCGGTGCAGAAAATGTACCAGTCGCTGAGCTGAATTCCATTTCGTCCAATCACAGGAACGTATTTCAATACATTGACAAAAACTTGAATAACTTAAAAAGTTTAAATGTTACAAAGACCAAAAGTCGTAGAACATATCTCCTGAATGGGCTGAAGAGTTTGGTATTTGAATGGTTGAAGTGAGACAAACGGTGTAGGAGGAGTAGCGTTTCAAAGATTTTGCAAGAATAGACAATGGAAACCAGGACCAAGACAAACCGGAAACTGCAAACCGGTGCAGAGCTCCAAACCCTTGTTGAAGCTGTTTTCAGCTCATTATGCAAAAACTGACCAATCCCCGAGCTGAATTTTTTCAACGTCCAATCTGGATTGGGTTTGAAGGACTTTCATCCAATCACAAGGCTGAATTTATTTTTAAAAAATGCTAAATATCTCAAAAACTACAAAGATTTCAAATAAAAAAAAAAAAATCGTAGCACACATGCCCTGAAGGAGCTGCACAGTTTAAGATCTGAATGATTGAAGTGACTTGAACAGTGCAGGACTAGTAGCACGGCAAAAATTGGCGGAATAATAATAATAATAATAATAATAATAAGATATAAAGAACAGGAACTCAATGGGGTATTCACATGAAATAGATCCAGAAAATTATTACTGTGAATGCCCATGGGGCCTTCACATTATTGAGATCCTGCTCGGCCATTTTTATTATTATTCCACCAAACTTTGGCACGCTACTCCTCGTGCGCCGTTCAAGTTACTTCAACCATTCACATCTCAAACCCTGCAGCTCCTTCAGGAGAAGTGTGCTACGACTTTTGTCGTTTCAAATCTTTGTAGTTTTTGAGATATTTAACATGTTGCAAAAATGAATTTGGCCTTGTGATTGGATGAAAGACTTTCAAACCCACTGCGCATTGGATGTTACAAAAATTCAGCTCTGCGAATGGTCAGTTTTTGTATAATGAGCTGAAAACTGCTTCAACAGGGTTTTGGAGCTCTGCACCAGTTTGCAGTGTCCGGTTCATCCAGTTCCCATCCCTATTGTCTTTCCTGCAAAGTGTTTGAAACGCTACTCCTCCTACACCTTTTGCCTCACTTCAACCATTCAAATGTCAAACTGTTCAGCTCATTCAGGAGATATGTTCTACGACTTTTGGTCTTTCTAACATGTAAACTTTTCAAGTTATTCACATTTTGGCCAAATGTTAAAATTCTCTCCTGTGATTGGACAAAACAGAATTCAGCTCAGCGATTGGTGCATTTTGTGCACCAGTACACAGGTACACATACAAGGCACGGGTTCAAATACAGCATTTAACATGCATGTTGGCTGTTGCTTGTGTGATGGCATGTAGTTCTGCAGACTGCTTAATGTGAACTATTGGTCTCTGCTGAACACTTCAAAGAGCAAAGGAAGTGTCACAGTTCAATATGAAGGATTTGTTCCAGCAATGCTTCCTGCAACATTTCAACACTTTGATATCTGAAACACATTAAACAAAGTTTTTCACATCTTCACTGGAGTTTAGTTCAACCTTGCACATGTGTTTGCAATCCCACTAATTACACCCTGCTGGAAGTGAGAAAAAAGGCGTTCCCATCCCAATTGGAAAAAATTTTAACGCTTTTTCTGAGGTGCAACTAAGAGTAATGGGTGTAATGAGGAAGACAGTGTGCTTCAATACAGAAGTTCATGGGTTCAATCCTGATGTGGGGCAATTAGACAATGTCAGTTGTGCTTTTTTTTTTCAATTTCTTACACTTATGCAATTTCATTGCACTATGCACTATGCAGCACAGTGACATGGTGGTTAGCACTGTGGCCTCACAGCAAGGACGCTGGTTTGAAGCTTGGCCGCCGGGGTAAGGTTTGGAAAATGAGTTAATTATTATTGTTGCATAAACAAGTATTTACAACTGAAATGCTGAACTTTTACGGTATTTGTTTCTTCTGCTCCTCCTCGGACTGACCCTCTCTGAGGAGCTGGGCGATGTTCTTACTGAGCATGCTCAGAAGAACCCCGATGTGGCCGACGTGTGCCTGCCGTTGGCCACCAGCGTGTATGAGGCCTGCGGCACGGACAAGAAGGCGGCTCTGTGCATGTGCAGGAGCGGGCTGATCCACAGTGCTGCTGAGCTGATGTGGCACAGCGCCACACCAGGTGTGTCTGTCTGCACCTTCACCAGGTTCATCTTGTTTACAGAAAGGCAGCTCGGAGCTTCTCCAGACGATGCAGTTCTGTTGGCTTCTTCGGACCAACATGTTCAGGACTGGATCAGGTTCCTGCTGGGTTTGATGACTCGCCATCAGTCAACGCAGTTCGCTTATCCTGAACCATCTACCTGTTTCAGAGAGATCCTCTGGACCAATAAGGAGCAGGAGAAAAGAAAACACTGGGAGAAGAGGAGGTTGTGGAGTTCAGGTGGACTTGAACAGGGTCCAGAAAACTTCGGTCCTCCAGGGTATCCGGCAGGTTTTTCTTGTTTCCCTGCACCAACACATCCGATTCAAATCAAATGGATCCAACAGCTTCTCATCAGTTCAGTTAGGTGTGTTGGAGCATGGAGACCACTAAAACCTCCAGAATACTGGCTCTCGAGAACTGGAACCTGTGGTCTAGAAGTCACATCCAGGTCAGACCCAGCTCCCACTCAGATCAGATCCAGGTCACACCCCGGTCAGACTGGAGGGATTATATTGGGTGTTTCTCAGTTCTGGGTCTGCACACTTCCAAGTGCGCAGACTGCGTAGGCTACAAAGTGTTCTACATGGTCTGCACACATCGAAGTGCGCTTACTGTCAGTAAAATGAGACGCCTCTCTAGTGGATGAGAATTACCCATAGTGCTCCAGTCCTCCGTTGCCTAGCAACTACATATGCCAAGTTTATCTCATTACTGATCCCATTCTTCCACAAAAAGACACAAAAATATGTTTAAAATGACAGAAAATGGTGCCACTTATTTAACTTTGATTTATTTTCCTTTTCCTTTCTGTGTAAATGAGCAACATGAGGCGGTTTAGACGAGCTCTCCTCTGGCTGACAGCTCATCCTGTCAAGCTGACGTTAAGTTCAGTGGAAAATAATCCTTGTTAGACACATATACAGTCGTCTTCATATGTATTCATACCCTCCCATTAAAGAAAGAGAAAAACTGCTGCCTGGGAAATAAGATGAAACTGACAATAGTAATAATAAATAGGAAGTTTTATGAAAACCGTGACATTATTTTCTAATTCTGGTTCAATAGAAATATTTTTAAAAAGCAAACAAATTTGATAAAATAATAAATGTTCCGTCAGTCATAAACTAATATTTAGTAGAACCATCCTGTGACGTTTCCAGTCCAGTCAGGTGTTTTCTGTTCCTCCCAGTCAGACTTCTGCACCTGTTGACAGGTATTTTGTCCCACTGTTCATCAGAAAAATGCTCTCATTTGTCCAAGACTGATTTGTGTTTTTGTTGTTTTTTCTTTAACTCGTTAAATGACAGTGTCTTTTATCACTGGATTGTAATTTAGCACATGTTTAATTATTGTTCCTTTTTCCAGTCTCCAGTTATCTGAGTGACTGGAATAAATTCAGCCTATTCTTTAATGAAAGGAGACGAAGACGTCTGAAGACGACTGGAATGAAATCCATTGTGGTTATTGGACACAATGTCCTCCCAGCTCGTCTGCTGGGACAAATATGTGTGTGTTTACACATAAAAATAAATAAAGAAACGGTCTGGCTGGTGTGGTACCGACACCGGCGCTCTGCTGCTCTTTCTTTTCTATCAGGAGCGCAGTGAATTCTGGGATTGGAGAGGATAGGGTACATCTCTTGTGTCCTTCGTTTTAAGATAATCTGGAGCCAAACGAAGGGTGGACTGGAAGGAGCCTCTGAATTGAGACAGCACTTGGTGCGCCACTATGACACATGCAGCCGACAAATCCCCACTTGGAAGCGTGCAGATCCTGAATGGAGAAACACCCCATGTCTCTTATTTATCATCTGGACATCTTCAAGGAGGAGCAGGATAGCTGGGTCCAGAGGAAGGTCTGGGTCCACCTCCTGAGCCTCCTACCTACATGGACAATGTTCCTCCTGCAGGTGTTTGTGTCACCTGACCGTCTTGTAGTGATCATTGACCCGGTCTTCATCAGAAGACCTGGTTCTGACCCGGTTTGAGTTCAACCCACCAAACAGAAAAATAAAACCGGTAAAAAATCTCAGATTTAGTCTTTAAAAATTTCAAAATTCTTTGGACTGATGGATCTCAGATGAACTGAGCTGAAACCAGTTCAGATCCAGACCAGAACCAGCAGAACCAGGAAGCTGTGGTGATGGAGATGTTTGTGTGAAACCTCCTGAAAGACTCTCCGTCTTTCTTTCAGATGACTGTATGTGGGTTCTGTGTCGCTCGCCCAGCCTCTCTCTCCTCCAGCTGCTGACGGCGGCTCCACAGGGCCGGGCGGCCATCTGGCCAGTGGGCGGGGCCTGTACCGCCCTGCTGGCGAACCCTCAGCATCAGCAGCTGGTGCTGCAGCTTCTGGATGGCTTCATCAGCCAAGGAAGAGGTGCGTGGACACAACCTGTTAACCACTAACTAAGTTAATGAAACTATTTCATTGAAGGTTAATAGTGAAATAAATCAAATATTTATATGAGGTTATTTACAAGCCTCCTTTGTTTCTTTTTATTTAGCCAATTTAAATAATTCATTTATTTATTCATTTTCTTGTATTTATACATTTTTTTTTTTTTTTACAATATTTATTGTTTTTATTTAATTTATTGCAATGATGGCATTTTGTTTTGTTGCATTTTCTGGTCATTTTTCTTATTTTATAATTGTTTTTAGGTATTTATTTTGCATTCATATAATTCTTTATTGATTCAGATGTTATTGGGTCAACCAAAAAATAGAGATTATTCATATATAAATGTGTTCTGACATCGGAACGTCATTCGGACTGGAGAAATGTGGGTGAATGATAACAAAGAAAGGGAAGGTAACCCACACGGAGAGCATTGCAATCCCGGAGAGCAGGATAACAGATGTGGAGGAAAGCTACAAGTACCTGGGCATACCACAGGCGAGTGGCAACCATGAAGAAGCCACAAGGAAAGCTGCCACAGCTTTTTATTCAAGAAAATTGGATGTATGATTGGTGTTAACAAAGCAATCCCCAGTTTGAGTGTCTGACTCCAGCTGTCAGTCACTAACTGTCACGGCGTTGCTGAGTTGAGAGAACAAGCAGTCACAGTAAATTAACTCTGTTGTTCCCGGTTCATGTTTTCTGAATAAAGCTTGTTGTTAACTGAATGTGGTGATGAGGATGAGTCATGTGACCTCACCATGGTTCCATCCTCCAGAGGTGTTGAAGAACATGATCCTGGAGGACGCCGGCTCCTCGGTGGATGTCTGGAACGATGTGGCATCTTTCTGCTCCAAGCTGAAGCGGGAGGACCTGAGCCAGGTCGTGAGGTCCATCCTGCTGGATCAGAGTGGGACTGCAGTCCGGTCACCAGACCTACAGGGAGCCCGGCTCATGGAGCATGTCTTTATGTGAGAACTGAACCTGAAAGTCTATTCTTCTGCTTCTGGTGCTTCTTTCGTTTTCTTTATCATCATCATCATCATCTGAAGATCAGCCATGTATCTTTCTGCACTTCTTCTTCATCTTCATCCAGGTCAAATAAACCTGCTCCCATCATAAATATTGGTTCTTTTTATGAACAAAACTGAGGCTTAAACCTTTAGATCTGGTTTCTATTGTCTCTATAGTTTTTTATATGATGCATCAGTTCTGTTTTATGTTTGCATTGTCTATGATGTATCCAACAGTCAGGTAGCAGAAGAGTGTTGCAGTCTGGATTTTGTCCTACTCAAATCAAGCTGATAGTCATCAGGCACTGCTGGGATCTGAACCCAGAATCTCCTGTTTAAAAGACAATGGCTTTTATGCTTTAGTGAAGTCTTTTGTCAACGGTTGGTTTGCCTGAGAGGATCCCGGCTGACCATTCTGGCAAATGTCTGGCATTTCTTGTTGCGGTATTTTCTCTTCAGGTTATTAATTATTTCTTCCACCATTTTTTAAAATTTGTTTTCGACTTTATTGAAACCAAGTGCATATTACAGCCAGCCAGAATATTGGCCTGAACCCACTCTTTACCCACTGATGACGTCATGGTTGGTAAAGAAAACATTGTTTTTTGTGCTTCTCACTGAGAGCCAATGTTTCAGGTTCCAAACCACCTTGTTTCCAGCATGAATGTACAGGCCAGTCAAAGTCTTGATGTAGTCCTGCATGTATCAGCCCCTTCTGGCTCAATTTGACAATCTGGGTTTGATCATACAGCTGTACATTAACTCTCTGTGAAGACCATAAGCAGCAAGGCCCTAGCTGGGATTTGAACCAAGGATCCCCTGTTACTAGACAGATGCTTTCCCCCGCTAAGCTACAGCACATTGTCAATGCTCTAAATATGCTAAATGTTTGGAGAGAATGGAAGAGAATGAAAACTACAGAAAACAGACATCAGCATAGAGGTGTATTTTTCTTCAGTATCTTTGCCAAAACCATTAGAAAATGAAGAAAGATCCTAAAACTGGTAATGGAAAAGTCTTGTAATTATGATACTGTGAGCCTCTGTAGAGGACAGATGGTTCTAATGGCTTGAGCAGAATCTGGTATACTGATACTGATCTCTGGAATGAGACTTTGAAGTGAGACAGTTCTACACCAAGAACTGAGATAACAGTGTTCTCAGATGGGGTTGGGGGAATGAAGTATATAAGTCATTCTAAGTTGATTGTTGGTTCATCTTGTCCACAGGCTGGCGTCACTTGGTCTGCTGGTTTGTGTGAACTCCTTACAGCCTCTCATCCCATGAGCTCTGAATCACTCAGGAGCTCATGGTGCGTAACATTGCTGAATTTACACCACGTACGACTCACTGACTCGTTCTGAACTAGGAATCAGGGTAGCTTGCAGTGTCCTGGTGCTGACTAGAAAGAAAAAATAACTCATTTGTTCACAGAAGCCCAGCTCCACTCACATTATGTACAAATCCCCGAGTTGTAGCACACAGAACGTAGCCTGGCTCAACTCACGCTCTAGCTCACCGCTGGGAGAACTGCAAGAATATATATAATTAAAAAACCGTAAAACCAAAAATTCCTAGGGAGAAGACAAACTGCTCAGTTCACTTTTGACATAAATACAGCCCCTGATCTTTTTAACTCAGATAATCAAGAGACCAGACAAGAACTGAAGCGTTGCTGGGATTTGAACCGAGTTTTATTCTCTATTACCATTCAACTCGGCATTGTACTAAATGTGTGAAGAAAAGGCCAGCTGAACTTGCTTCATTAATTCTTGAAGACATTTTATGTTATCTTGTGCCAAAGAGAAGCTGACATGACGGTAAATATTCAGTCACAGGCAGGTTAAATCAGACAGAAATAATTTAACGCAGAAATACAGCAGATGAAATGAAGCTCTGAAAGAAGGACATCTCATTGAGTTAAACTCCTGTCACCTTCCATCGACTGCTCACCTCTGACTGGAGGGATCAAATCACAAAGGAAGGTGCAGAGTGGAGGAATCATCATGTTGAGAATAGTTATGAGCCTTTGATGCAATCAGAGAAGAAACTGACCGGGAGCCTGTAGCTTCATTTCCATCAGTGGATCAACACATGTCCCTTCACACTTCCCTCAACAGAAACTGGAACTGGACCTCTAGCAGCCTGGCACTGCTGGGATTTGAACCCAGGATCTCCTGTTTACAAGACAGATACTTTCACCAGCTAAGCTACAGTGCCTTGTTGCCAATGATGTGTCAGTTACTGCTGGATGTCCACAAGCTCGACCGTTGTGTCTGAGTTTCACCTTTCTTCATCATAATCACCACTGTGACATTATGCTAGTATGTAGCTGACGCATCGCCATCTGGCCATTAGCCCGCCTACCTGCCTGCAGTCCAGACCTTTCACTAATACAACTCATCAGGAGCACCATGAAAGCAACCAGATGCAGAGCAGCAAAATCCTGCTTCAGACCAGAATGGGTCTCCAGCAGCTGCTCTCCTCACTTCCCAGGTGTTTACGGACAGATGTTAAAAGAAGAGGGGATGCTAACAATGCTAAACATCACCCCGGAACGACTTTTCTGTGCTGTTTTTGTTGTGAAAATGCAATAGTCATGTTTAATGTTACCCTCCCCTTTGGTCCTGATCTGACAGGAAACACAAGGACCATCAGCGTCTTCATTAAACAACCTCACAGGTCCCCATAAGTACACCTAACCAGTCAGCACACACACAGAGGAGAGCAGACAGAGGAACCTTTGTGTCGGCCATCACAGTGAATGAACCCTCAGACATCCTGAACAAACACACTCCCACCAGATATAAACAGAGACTGCACACTGCAGGCCCACTGTTTACCCAGCATGCTCTGCAGACAAACTGCATTCTAACTGGAAACCAGTCAGAATGAAAGATTCATTTACAGAAAAACACTGGGATCAGAGTGGCACAAAGACCTGTTGGTCCAATTACCCACAGATCAAACCACACTGACTCAGAAAGCTTGTAGGGAAGATAAATTCAAAGATGAACCATTTCCCATCCTGGAGTGAATGCAGAACATTACTGATTTAATCTGCCAGGCACCGTCTTGTCCATGGCTAATCCAGCATCATCTTCACCCCACCGGTACTCTGAGCTCTCTCCAGCTGACACTTACTTCCCTCTCCGTCTCTCATAATGTCCTCTTACTTTTCTTTCCCAAAGGGCTCGTTTCAAACAGCCAGTGTGTTTAATCCACATGTCAACACATGGCATGGCGAGAAAAGCAAACCTCACGCAGCTTCCAGAACAATACGACATCCATACAAGACTGATACGACATCCATACAAGACTGATACAACATCAATACAATACTGATACGACATCAATACAATACTGATACGATATCAATACAATACTGATACGACATCCATACAATACTGATACGACATCCATACAAGACTGATACAACATCAATACAATACTGATACGACATCAATACAATACTGATACGATATCAATACAATACTGATACGATATCAATACAATACTGATACGACATCCATACAATACTGATACGATATCAATACAATACTGATACGACATCAATACAATACTGATACGACATCCATACAATACTGATACGATATCAATACAATACTGATACGACATCAATACAATACTGATACGACATCAATACAATACTGATACGATATCAATACAATACTGATACGACATCCATACAATACTGATACGATATCAATACAATACTGATACGACATCAATACAATACTGATACGACATCCATTCAATACTGATACGATATCAATACAATACTGATACGACATCAATACAATACTGATACGATATCAATACAATACTGATACGACATCAATACAATACTGATACGACATCCATTCAATACTGATACGACATCCATACAATACTGATACGATATCAATACAATACTGATACGACATCCATACAATACTGATACGATATCAATACAATACTGATACGACATCAATACAATACTGATACGACATCAATACAATACTGATACGACATCCATACAATACTGATACGATATCAATACAATACTGATACGACATCCATACAATACTGATACGATATCAATACAATACTGATACGATATCAATACAATACTGATACGACATCAATACAATACTGATACGACATCAATACAATACTGATACGACATCCATACAATACTGATACGATATCAATACAATACTGATACGACATCCATACAATACTGATACGATATCAATACAATACTGATACGACATCAATACAATACTGATACGACATCAATACAATACTGATACGACATCCATACAATACTGATACGATATCAATACAATACTGATACGACATCAATACAATACTGATACGATATCAATACAATACTGATACGACATCAATACAATACTGATACGATATCAATACAATACTGATACGACATCCATACAATACTGATACGATATCAATACAATACTGATACGACATCCATACAATACTGATACGACATCAATACAATACTGATACGATATCAATACAATACTGATACGACATCAATACAATACTGATACGATATCAATACAATACTGATACGACATCAATACAATACTGATACGATATCAATACAATACTGATACGACATCCATACAATACTGATACGATATCAATACAATACTGATACGACATCCATACAATACTGATACGACATCAATACATAACTGATACGATATCAATACAATACTGATACGATATCAATACAATACTGATACGATATCAATACAATACTGATACGACATCAATACAATACTGATACGACATCAATACAATACTGATACGACATCAATACAATACTGATACGACATCCATACAATACTGATACGATATCAATACAATACTGATACGACATCAATACAATACTGATACGATATCAATACAATACTGATACGACATCCATACAATACTGATACGATATCAATACAATACTGATACGACATCAATACAATACTGATACGACATCAATACAATACTGATACGATATCAATACAATACTGATACGACATCAATACAATACTGATACGATATCAATACAATACTGATACGACATCCATACAATACTGATACGACATCAATACAATACTGATACGATATCAATACAATACTGATACGATATCAATACAATACTGATAACATATCAATACAATACTGATACGACATCAATACAATACTGATACGATATCAATACATTACTGATACGACATCCATACAATACTGATACGATATCAATACAATACTGATACGACATCAATACAATACTGATACGACATCAATACAATACTGATACGATATCAATACAATACTGATACGATATCAATACAATACTGATACAACATCTATACAATACTGATACGATATCAATACAATACTGATACGATATCAATACAATACTGATACGATATCAATACAATACTGATACGACATCAATACAATACTGATACCATATCAATACAATACTGATACGACATCAATACAATACTGATACGACATCAATACAATACTGATACGACATCCATACAATACTGATACGATATCAATACAATACTGATACGACATCAATACAATACTGATACGACATCAATACAATACTGATACGATATCAATACAATACTGATACGATATCAATACAATACTGATACGACATCAATACAATACTGATACGATATCAATACAATACTGATTCGATATCAATACAATACTGATACGACATCAATACAATACTGATACGACATCAATACAATACTGATACGACATCAATACAATACTGATACGACATCAATACAATACTGATACGATATCAATACAATACTGATACGACATCCATACAATACTGATACGATATCAATACAATACTGATACGACATCAATACAATACTGATACGATATCAATACAATACTGATACGACATCAATACAATACTGATACGACATCAATACAATACTGATACGACATCCATACAATACTGATACGACATCAATACAATACTGATACGACATCCATACAATACTGATACAACATCAATACAATACTGATACGACATCAATACAATACTGATACGATATCAATACAATACTGATTCGATATCAATACAATACTGATACAACATCAATACAATACTGATACGACATCAATACAATACTGATACGACATCAATACAATACTGATACGATATCAATACAATACTGATACGACATCCATACAATACTGATACGATATCAATACAATACTGATACGACATCAATACAATACTGATACGATATCAATACAATACTGATACGACATCAATACAATACTGATACGACATCAATACAATACTGATACGACATCCATACAATACTGATACGACATCAATACAATACTGATACGACATCAATACAATACTGATACGATATCAATACAATACTGATTCGATATCAATACAATACTGATACAACATCAATACAATACTGATACGACATCAATACAATACTGATACGATATCAATACAATACTGATTCGATATCAATACAATACTGATACAACATCAATACAATACTGATACGACATCCATACAATACTGATACGACATCAATACAATACTGATACGATATCAATACAATACTGATTCGATATCAATACAATACTGATACGACATCAATACAATACTGATACGACATCCATACAATACTGATACGATATCAATACAATACTGATACGACATCAATACAATACTGATATGATATCAATACAATACTGATACGACATCAATACAATACTGATACGACATCCATACAATACTGATACGATATCAATACAATACTGATACGATATCAATACAATACTGATACGACATCAATACAATACTGATACGATATCAATACAATACTGATACGACATCCATACAATACTGATACGATATCAATACAATACTGATACGACATCAATACAATACTGATACGACATCAATACAATACTGATACGATATCAATACAATACTGATACGACATCAATACAATACTGATACGACATCCATACAATACTGATACGATATCCATACAATACTGATACGATATCAATACAATACTGATACGACATCAATACAATACTGATACGATATCAATACAATACTGATACGACATCCATACAATACTGATACGACATCCATACAATACTGATACGATATCAATACAATACTGATACGACATCAATACAATACTGATACGATATCAATACAATACTGATACGACATCAATACAATACTGATACGACATCAATACAATACTGATACGACATCAATACAATACTGATACGACATCAATACAATACTGATACGACATCAATACAATACTGATACGACATCCATACAATACTGATACGACATCAATACAATACTGATACGACATCAATACAATACTGATACGACATCAATACAATACTGATACGACATCAATACAATACTGATACGACATCCATTCAATACTGATACGATATCAATACAATACTGATACGACATCAATACAATACTGATACGACATCAATACAATACTGATACGACATCAATACAATACTGATACGACATCCATACAATACTGATACGATATCAATACAATACTGATACGATATCAATACAATACTGATACGACATCCATACAATACTGATACGATATCAATACAATACTGATACGATATCAATACAATACTGATACGACATCAATACAATACTGATACGACATCCATTCAATACTGATACGACATCAATACAATACTGATACGATATCAATACAATACTGATACGACATCAATACAATACTGATACGACATCCATACAATACTGATACGATATCAATACAATACTGATACGACATCAATACAATACTGATACGACATCAATACAATACTGATACGACATCCATACAATACTGATACGATATCAATACAATACTGATACGATATCAATACAATACTGATACGATATCAATACAATACTGATACGATATCAATACAATACTGATACGATATCAATACAATACTGATACGATATCAATACAATACTGATACGATATCAATACAATACTGATACGACATCAATACAATACTGATACGACATCCATACAATACTGATACGACATCAATACAATACTGATACGATATCAATACAATACTGATACGATATCAATACAATACTGATACGATATCAATACAATACTGATACGACATCCATACAATACTGATACGATATCAATACAATACTGATACGATATCAATACAATACTGATACGACATCAATACAATACTGATACGATATCAATACAATACTGATACGATATCAATACAATACTGATACGACATCCATACAATACTGATACGACATCAATACAATACTGATACGACATCAATACAATACTGATACGACATCAATACAATACTGATACGACATCAATACAATACTGATACGACATCAATACAATACTGATACGACATCAATACAATACTGATACGACATCAATACAATATTGATACGACATCAATACAATACTGATACGATATCAATACAATACTGATACGACATCCATACAATACTGATACGATATCAATACAATACTGATACGACATCAATACAATACTGATACGACATCAATACAATACTGATACGATATCAATACAATACTGATACGACATCAATACAATACTGATACGACATCAATACAATACTGATACGACATCAATACAATACTGATACGACATCAATACAATACTGATACGATATCAATACAATACTGATACGACATCAATACAATACTGATACGACATCAATACAATACTGATACGATATCAATACAATACTTATACGATATCAATACAATACTTATACGATATCAATACAATACTGATACGATATCAATACAATACTGATACGATATCAATACAATACTGATACGACATCAATACAATACTGATACGACATCAATACAATATTGATACGACATCAATACAATACTGATACGATATCAATACAATACTGATACGACATCCATACAATACTGATACGATATCAATACAATACTGATACGACATCAATACAATACTGATACGACATCAATACAATACTGATACGATATCAATACAATACTGATACGACATCAATACAATACTGATACGACATCAATACAATACTGATACGATATCAATACAATACTGATACGACATCAATACAATACTGATACGACATCAATACAATACTGATACGATATCAATACAATACTGATACGATATCAATACAATACTGATACGACATCCATACAATACTGATACGATATCAATACAATACTGATACGACATCAATACAATACTGATACGATATCAATACAATACTGATACGACATCAATACAATACTGATACGACATCCATACAGTACTGATACGATATCAATACAATACTGATACGACATCAATACAATACTGATACGATATCAATACAATACTGATACGACATCAATACAATACTGATACGATATCAATACAATACTGATACGATATCAATACAATACTGATACGATATCAATACAATACTGATACGATATCAATACAATACTGATACGATATCAATACAATACTGATACGACATCAATACAATACTGATACGATATCAATACAATACTGATACGATATCAATACAATACTGATACGACATCAATACAATACTGATACGACATCAATACAATACTGATACGACATCCATACAGTACTGATACGATATCAATACAATACTGATACGACATCAATACAATACTGATACGATATCAATACAATACTGATACGATATCAATACAATACTGATACGATATCAATACAATACTGATACGATATCAATACAATACTGATACGACATCAATACAATACTGATACGACATCAATACAATACTGATACGACATCAATACAATACTGATACGATATCAATACAATACTGATATGATATCAATACAATACTGATACGATATCAATACAATACTGATACGACATCAATACAATATCATTATGATACAGATGCGATACCAATATGGTGCCGATACGATTTCGATGCAATATCAGTAAGATATCAAAACAATACCAATACGATGCTGATTCTTTTTACTTCAAATTTACAATTATTTGGTGATCTTGCCTTTAATTATTGATCTTGATTATGATCAACGTTTTTGTCAAATATAACATTTTATTAACAAACTGAAGGCAGAACTGAGAAAATGAAAGTATTGTTTTTTGTTTGTAAATAATAAAACGTAACAACATCAATAATCTATCTAAATTATGACTGCTGCAATAACCTGAAACAATCTTTTAAAACCTTGGAAAGTATTTTGAAAGTCTGGGAAAAGTTTGAATCTCTGAAAACATAACTTTATATTTTTATTTTTCATAAGTGCAACACACATTTTGCAACATTTCAGCCTCACATGATCAGAGTTATGGCTTGTTGTCCAACCAAAAAACTCTGAAACCTTCTAATATGAGATCTGAAAACTGCCGTCTGCATCTTTGCAGAAACATTTTGAAACCTTGAAAGTTGAGTTTTAAATTGTTAAAATCTTCTGCAAACATGATTTTGGAGTGATTCTGGGTGCAACCCTGGTTGCTGTTTTGCAGAGTTTTAAACCTTCTTTAACAACAACCTGATTTGCTGTTTTCTTTTTATTTTCAGAATTGCAAAACTTTATTTCAGGTTTTCAAAATGTTTTCTTCTCATCCTGTACTACAGACTTTCCTCAGTTTAACTCGTTCTTTCATGTTGATGAGGTGAACTTCAAAGACTGATCTCAGCTGCATCATGTCAGATGTGAGATCTGATGGAGCTCAGTGTTACTGAAGCTGATCACACCTGGATTTCCTCCCATCACTTCCTTCTGGTTTTAGTGTTGGACCTAAGCTTTGCCTCCATCCTCCAGCAGAGGTCCCTGCAGGCTGTTTCCCCTCCTGCCTCCGGCTCCTGACAGCTCTGGTTTGCTTTCTTTCTCTGCCTGTTTGAGGAAGTTTTGTTGTTGGGTTTTGTCTAATTGTGTTTTATTTCAGCTGACAGATGCAGTCTGTTATGCAGATCACGTCTAAGGATGTAGAGAATACTAAAAATCCCCCAGACCTCCACCGAGCAGCTCATCTAAAGATCCAGACGATGTTCTGGCCTCGGTCTGACCTGTCAGGAAACAATGTTTTACTTCTGAAGTGGCTGCAAGTTTTATTGATATTTTAAACCAAACTCCTGCTCACAGTTTACCTGCATCATACAAAATAAAGTCAGCGATCAACCTTGTAGCTCCACTTAGAATTAAAGCAATAAGATCCAGACCCACACCACCATAGATATTTAAAGAAATTAGAGATCTTAAGAGATGCTGCAGAAGAGCAGAGAGAAAATGGAGGAAAACTAAATTAACTATTCATTTGGACATTTTTAAGAAACAACTCATGGACAAGAACCATTTAATTTTCAAATCTCATCACAGACAATAAAAATAATCCAAAATTCCTTTTCAAGACAATCAGCCTTTTAATTAACACAAGTCCTCCCTGCAGCCGTCGAACGCTGCATGTGAGGACTTTACAGATCACTTCAAAAGTAAGATCAATGCAATCAATCCAATCTTTTATCTCAATGCAATGTTGATATAAACAGATCTGAAGCATTGTTTTTACCTGAGGAAACAATGGAGAGTTTTGTCCTGGTTGATGCAAAGACGCTTGGTTGAGTTCTGAACCCAACAACCTGCCTTTTAGACCCCATTCCCACATGACTGTTTTATGAGTAGTGAACTACTCTCTTCAGACAGGTGTCCTTCCATCGGCCTTTAAAACGGCGGCGGTGGTGAGGCCCCTTCTGAAGAGAAATTGCATAGATCCAAACCTTCTTGTAATTATAGGCCTGTCTCCAATTTACCATTTCTAAGTAAAATGACAATGTTGTTTTTATTCAGTTCAATGAGTTTCTATATAAAAACAGTATCTTAGAAAAATATCAGTCTGGCTTTAGGATTAACCACAGTACCGAGACGGCCCTTTTAAAAATTGTTATTGATCTCATGTTAATGATCTGATCTGATGTTAATCGCTCTTTTGATGATCAATTTTGTAATCATATCGTCGAACCACATGTCTTGGACACTCAGGTGAAGAGGGGGGGCTCTTCGTACTCCGTCAACACTGTGTACAGTGGAGGTGGGGAGCTGCTGACCTCAACTCGGGACGTAGTGGGTCGGTGGAAGGAATACTTCGAAGACCTCCTCAATCCCACCAACACGTCTTCCGATGAGGAAGCAGAGCTGGTGGACTCAGGGGTGGACTCTCCTATCCCTGGGGCTGAAGTTGCTGAGGTGGTTGAAAAGCTCCTTGCCAGCAAGGATGAGATCTGCCCGGAGTTCCTTAAGGCTCTGGATGCTGTGGGGCTGTCCTGGCTGACACGACTCTGCAGCATCGCGTGGACATCGGGGGCAGTACCGCTGGATTGGCAGACTGGGATGGTGGGCCCCCTCTTTAGGAAGGGGGACCGGAGGGTGTGTGGAGGGGAATCACACTCCTCAGCCTCCCTGGTAAGGTCTATTCAGGAGTCCTGGAGAGGAGGGTCCGCCGGATAGTCGAATCCCGGATTGAGGAGGAGCAGTGTGGTTTCCGTCCTGGCTGCGGAACAGTGGACCAGCTCTATACCCTCTTTGGGGTCCTGGAGGGGGCATGGGAGTTTGTCCAACCAGTCTAGATGTGCTTTGTGGACCTGGAGAAGGCGTTCGACCGTGTCCCCCGGGGGCTCCTGTGGGGGGTGCTCTGGGAGTATGGGGTACCGGACCACCCTGTGTGAGATGTCCGGTCCCTGTACGACAGGTGTCAGAGCTTGGTTCGCATTGCCGGTAGTAAGTGGGATTAGTTTCCGGTTGGACTCCACCAAGGCTGCCCTTTATCACCGATTCTGTTCATAACTTATATGGACAGAATTTCTAGGCGCAGCCGAGGTGTTGAGGGGATCCGACTTGGTGGCCTCATGATTGGGTCCCTGCTTTTTGCAGATGACGTGGTCCTGTTGGCTTCGTCTGGTCGTGATCTCCAGCTCTTGCTTGAGCGATTCGCAGCCGAGTGTGAAGCGGTTGGGATGAGAATCAGCACCTCCAAATCTGAGACCATGGTCCTCAGCCGGAATAGGGTGGATTGCCCTCTCCGGGTCGGGAGTCAGGTCCTGCCTCAAGTGGAGGAGTTTAAATATCTCGGGGTCTTGTTCACGAGTGAGGGAAGGATGGAGCGCGAGATCGACAGACGGATCGGTGCGGCGTCTGCAGTAATGCGGACTCTGCGCCGGTCTGTCGTGGTGAAGAAGGAGCTGAGCCAGAAGGCGAAGCTCTCGATTTACCAGTCGATCTACGTTCCTACCCTCACCTATGGTCATGAGCTGTGGGTCGTGACCGAAAGAAGGAGATCTCGTATACAGGCGGCTGAAATGAGTTTCCTCCGCAGGGTGGCCGGGCTCTCCCTTAGAGATAGGGTGAGGAGCTCGGTCATCCGGGAGGAGATCAGAGTAGAGCCGCTGCTCCTCCGCATCGAGAGGAACCAGTTGAGGTGGCTCGGGCATCTGGTCAGGATGCCTCCTGGACCTCCCTGGTGAGGTGTTCCAGGCACGTCCCTCTGGGAGGAGACCCCGGGGAAGACCCAGGACACGCTGGAGGGATTATATCTCTCGGCTGGCCTGGGAACGCCTCGGGATTCCCCCGCAGAGTTGGCAAATGTGGCTGGGGAGAGGGAAGTCTGGGCTTCCCTGCTTAGACTGCTGCCCCCACGATCCGATAAGCAGCAGAAAATGGATGGTTAATGATCTCAGATGTAATTTAGACTCACACAATCTTTCCATAATGGTTCTCCTGGATCTTAGTAGTAGACCATCAGATTTTATTAAACAGACTGAAATGTCTGGTGAAAACCTGAAATGGTTTTACCCCTATCACACAGGACAACAGTTTTTATTAGGTATGGATACATGCTCCTCAAGGACCCATGGAATCAAATGTGGGGTTCCCCAAGGATCAATTTTAGCCCCAATACATTTTCATTTGTATATGCTCTTGGGGACATCATCGGGAGACACGGTGTTGCTTTTCACAGCTATGCTGATGATATGCAGCTTTACATCGCTGTGTCGCCTAATGACCTAAAGCCTATTATTACCCTTTTAAACTGTATTTTAGATATAAAGTCATGTATGGCAAAGAATTTCTTAAAGCTCAACCGGGACAAAACTCAGGTTTTAATTATCGGCACTGAAGACAGGAGAGAGAAATCATTTCATCTAAACTGCAAAACTTTAAAGGGGCCCTATTATGCTATATCGAGTTTTTGGAGCTTTCTACAGTGTTCTAGTGCTGAATACTCATCAGACATGTGAACGGCACCGTTTTTTTAATCACCTAACGCATGTTTGAGTTTTCCAGCACTCTCTCCGTTCGGTTTCCCTGGCGATGAAAATGTGTGGTTTTAGAGTTTTTTCTACTTTGAGATTCTAGTGACATCCTGGGGGAGGAGGGGGATTCAGTGATTGGTCATCTTTTCTAGGTTGTGCAATTTCACAAGAAGAAAGCCACGCCCACCTTTATGGCTCAGTATAAGAGGGAAGAAGCTAAAGCTATGGTGGACATTCTCACTACTAACATTTCGCACAATAAATGCTTCGTCAGCTGTAGTTTTCATTTGTTCACATCTTCTGAATGAAACAACAGCTAGAGAGCAATGGATGGAGCCACAGCTTTGGAATATTTGTGAAAGGCACTTCACTGCAGACTGCTGGATAAACAGGGTCCAGCATGACGGGGATTTGCTACCAGGCTTCTGCTGAAAGGAGGGTCTGTTCCTACAATCAAGGACCGTGTTTCTCATCCAGAGACACAAGCTGTAAGTAAAACCAAATTACTCAAAAAAATGTTGTATTGTTTAGAGCATGAGCAACTACTGTATCAGCTGAAGCTAACTGATGCTAACATAACCATGCTAAAACATCCTGGTGATAATCTATATAAAACAATAGATCTATAAGGAGGATCTATATACATGATGAGTCATCACTGATGACCATGCTAACAACATCCAGGTGATTAGCCACTTTAAAACAAGATGTAAATGTGAAAAAAGAAGCGATCATTACCGTAGTTCTAATGGCCGCCCTGTCCCGTTTAATCAGACAACACAAAGCTCGGTCTTCCTTCAATCAGACATGGTCTTCAGAATGATTCATCACTTCTTTAGTTGAAATTTATCACTTCTGGACCGGGAAGTTGTTTTCCAAACTGTCTAAAAGCTCAACTTTCCATAAATCTGAAATGTTATTATTTACTTGAATATTTTTGAAAGATTTTTTACTGCAACCTATGAACTATATATTTATATTTATTTATGTGTATTTATCAGGAAGCCAGGCTACGGCTGTGACTGCCAGTGCTGGTACAGAGACAAAGCAATGAAAACGTTGGGGACAGTTCGCATCCCCTCCAGCCAAGCCGTCCACATCAGGACTAGGACCAGTAAAAAGGCCCTCGTATCCAGTTGGTGGAGGAGCAGGACAACGGTGCTGACACCACATTTATCTCAGAAACCTTCCGATCTCCAGACTCCACTTATGATCCCGATGAGTCTTCATTCAATCCTCAGAATGGAAGAAAGTCTTTTATGTATATTCGTTGTGATTACTTTCTATTTGGTTTTGTTTTCCATCTGCCTGCTGTTCTGTGTTTCCAGTGAGATGGACTTCCTCCCCGTCTTCGGCTCCATCTGGCAGCAATGCCTATGAAAATGTAGAACGTGAACAAGCGAGGACCTCGGAGGGGAAAACTATGTTCTAAGTAGTTTATCTAAAATCAGCTGCCAAACCTGTAAAACTCAGCCAACATTTGGTAGGAAATAAATATTTTATCACTGACAAAATATTTTATCAATGAAAAAGACAAATTCTGTAAAGAGTAAAATAATGTTTTAAAAAAAGAAATACGTATATTATCTTATCATAAAACTTTTACTTTTATAAGTTATGTTGTGGAAAAAAGTCATTAAACAAAGTGCACGTAGCATTACAAACTTTTATTTATTTTTTAGGGTGTGTCAGTGAGCTGATGAGGCGTCTCTTCCTGCTGCATCTGTGGAGGAGCTGAAGAAGTTCCAGAAGACCTCCTGCTCGGTATGAGAGGCCACCAAAGGAAGAAGTCGTCATGAGGCGCTTGTCACGTTTCAGTCGAGGGCCAGCTGGAACCCAGTGTAGCTCCCATCTGATCAGGAAACTTCTGGAGACACCACATGACAGGATGACCACCCTGACGTGTCGTCCCAGGTATTCCCAGCAGCAGTAACAAAGCTGCAGTCTGCAGGACACCTACAGCCTCTGCAGGGGAAGAACATCATACCAGGTGTTGGTAAACTATCCTGGACAGTAGTGCACATTGTAAATATTTTATTAATTAATTGTTCATTTTGTTCACTTGGCAAAGAAAAACTCTGTTATACTGTTTTACTGTGAAACTGCAATAAAATGTTGACAAAAGTGACTGGTTTCACTGGCATTGTACTGAACTCTGCCTCAGTTCTCCTGAGTTGGTCCATAGTCAGCTGTGTGTGTATTGTTTATGTTTTGTAGTAAATGTTGATGCAGTTGGTTTCCAGTCCTGGATGGTCAGTCCTGCAAACTGGTGAATTTTGGACCTGGTTCATGCATCTTCTGACCTTTGTATATCCAAGAAAAAATAATACATACATGTCAATTTTCTCATTGTTTTAGATCCTTTTAATTTTCTGAATTATATTAAAACATGTCTGTGACACAAAAGTTGCATTGTCATGGCAACAAATTGTGGTAGATGGTGGCTGAGCCCAAATGTCCACACTATTCCCTACATAGTGGTCTATATGGTGCTCATGCCATTTTTAGGGATGTCTGAATGTCCAGAGAGAAAGTAGTGCACTTAAAATTACCCACAATGCATCTTGAAAAGCAGTGAGCTCAAAAAAATACATGTTAAAGCAGGTAAAAAAAAAACATCTATAGATCTTTAACTTTTTATCCGTATTTGTTGAATAGATATGCAGCAAATAATGAAATACAACACAGAAAAATATATTTTCACTGGTGTTTAGATTGAATTTGGAACGACGTGGTGGTTGCCGTGGTGACACCGGTAGTCACATAATCTGCAGCAAGAATACAATAGCTAGGTGTCCGAATTGCCACCAGAATGACTTCACTAGTCTGCTATATAGTGTGGCACTATGTATTAAATGAGGAGTTTGGGAATACTGCAGACATTCAGACGCAGCCAGTGTTTCACCACTCAAACACAAGAGATTAGCTTAGCAACTGCAGCTAGAAATGCATGAGGTGTTGGGGGCTATGCCTGCTCATTTTGCTGGGTCGTTGCCATGGGGACAACATTTACAGGTTGGCCCTTGCACTGCAGCCATTTGGCTGTGGTGCGATTCTGGGCCAACTCTGTTCCAGAGTTCCAGTGGTGACGCACTCTGTGGTTATGGGTGTGAAAGGGTGTTGTTTCCCTTTCCAAGCCAGATGTTTATTATTTTATTATATCATTATTGTAAGAGTTTTGCCGTGCAAGCTGGGATTGGGGGTGAGTTCAGTGTGTGTGTGTTTGGTGTTTTAATATATGTAAAGCACTTTGCGCTGCTTCAGGTATGAAAGGTGCTATACGAATCAATTTTGATTCGATTTGATTTACATTCATCTTATATGGATCCACTGTCATATTCCAGATCCATTGATCCAAGATTGGGGCTCCTGCTGCTCCTGCTGCTGCTCCTCCTGCTCCTCCTGCTCCTGCTGCTCCTCCTGCTGTTCCTCCTGCTCCTCCTGCTCCTGCTGCTCCTCCTGCTGCTGCTGCTCCTCCTGCTCTTCCTCCTGCTCCTCCTGCTGCTCCTGCTCTTCCTCCTGCTCTTCCAGCTGCTCCTGCTGCTCCTCCTCCAGCTCCTCCTGCTCTTGCTGCTCCTCCTGCTGCTGCTGCTCCTCCTGCTCTTCCTCCTGCTCCTCCTGCTGCTCCTGCTCTTCCTCCTGCTCTTCCAGCTCCTCCTGCTGCTCCTCCTGCTGCTCCTGCTGCTGCTGCTCCTCCTGCTCTTCCTCCTGCTCTTCCAGCTGCTCCTGCTGCTGCTCCTGCTGCTGCTGCTCCTCCTGCTCCTCCAGCTCCTCCTGCTGCTCCTGGTGCTGCTGCTCCTCCTGCTCTTCCTCCTGCTCTTCCAGCTGCTCCTGCTGCTCCTCCTGCTGCTCCTCCTGCTCTTCCTCCAGCTCCTCCTGCTGCTCCTCCTGCTGCTCCTGCTGCTGCTGCTCCTCCTGCTCTTCCTCCTGCTCTTCCAGCTGCTCCTGCTGCTCCTCCTGCTGCTCCTGCTGCTGCTGCTCCTCCTGCTCTTCCTGCTGCTCCTCCTGCTGCTGCTCCTCCTGCTCCTCCAGCTCCTCCTGCTGCTCCTGGTGCTGCTGCTCCTCCTGCTCCTCCTGCTCTTCCTCCTGCTCTTCCAGCTCCTCCTGCTGCTCCTCCTGCTGCTCCTGCTGCTGCTGCTCCTCCTGCTCCTCCTGCTCTTCCAGCTGCTCCTGCTGCTGCTCCTCCTGCCTCTCCTGCTCTTCCTGCTGCTCCTGCTGCTGCTCCTCCTGCTCTTCCTGCTGCTCCTGCTGCTGCTCCTCCTGCTCTTCCTCCTGCTCTTCCTGCTCCTCCTGCTCCTCCTGTGCATGGGGGTTTGCTCAGCTCTCTCCTGATTGGTCAGAGAAGTGATGACAAGCTAACGTGATGTACGAGTGAGGCGCATCAGGAGGAACATCACGGTGTGTTCAGGAAACATGGGAGCTGAGAGTTTTCCTCCTGATGAGAAGGAATGTTTGTTTGTTTATTTTATTCACAGTGAACAACATGTAAACAACGTGTAAACAACGGGTCTGAGAGGCGTTCACTGACCTCTCCTAACTGCTACTCAAACACACCATTAACAACCAAACTGTTGCTAGGCATCTGCTGCCGATCAAAGCAACTGTCATCATCATCATCCTCCCTGCTGGACGGCTAAAGATAACTCTGCATCATCCTGCAGCAACTGTGGAAACACACACACACACACACACACACACACACACACGCCTCCCTGTCAGGTGTTTCTGAACATATTTCCTCATCAGACAAAAACAGAAATATGACTTCATGATTTCCAGACTGAACCAGTTTTCTGTCACTTAGTTTCAGCAGAACACCGACCCGACTTGAAACTTCCCGACCCGACTGGAGCTTCTTCTCAGACTTTAGTCTTTAAACATTCAAATAAAAATAATATTTTAACTGTTAAACAAGGATAAGACAACAAAATGATGAGATTATATTAAACGTATCTTCACTCTGGAAACTTACTGGATTACTTCATTTACTGGTTTATAGAAAACCACAAACTTTTCTACGTCCATCCGTCCATTTTCTCACCAGTTTGTCCAATCCAGGGTGGCGGGACGCTGGAGTCTGTCCCAGTCATCACTGGGCGAGAGGCAGGAACACCTGGACAGGTCGCCAGTGCATCACACGACCACTTTTCTCTGTTTCTCTGTAAAAACAAAAAATACATTTTAAATAAAATTCAGAGTTAAATACCAGGATGTTTCTGCTGAAAATGACATTTGTTCACTCATTCATTCATCTTAACCACTTAGTTCGATGAAGGGTCCCGGGGAGCTGGAGCCTATCCCAGCTGTCATCGGGTGAAAGGCAGGGTACACCCTGGACAGCTCGCCGGTCCATCGCAGGGACACACAGAGACAAACAACCACTCACTCCTAGGGCCAACTTAGAGTAACCAGTTAACCTGACATCATGTCTTTGGACGGTGGGAGGAAGCCGGAGAACCCGGAGAACCCGGAGAGAACCCACACACACAGGGAGAACCAGTAACCTTGCTGTGAGGCCACAGTGCTAACCACTATGCCACCATGCAGCCCAAAAATGACATTTATAAAAACAAAATATGTATTATTTACATCTTCTGATGACACATTTAAAGGTGAGATGTGAGGCCGCATTGACTAATCAATATACATGTTATTTTAACCTGTTAGTATACATTCATGGCTTTGATTTATTATCTACAATTCATGTATTCATATATTTATTAAGTCAGCAATTTATTGATTTCTGTATTTATTTCTAAGGCAAAAAAATGAGTAACTAAATCGAGATAATTTTTTGTTTCCACTTTGTTCATTTCTTCCAACAAATATATTTTTTGTGGTTTTATTTCCATAAATAAAACAAAACATTTCTTTTTCTTGATTATTTATTTGTTTGAACATTTTCAGCAAAAGTCTTTTCTATGCATTTTCTAAACTTTTTCATTAATATAGCGTTTGATGTCACAACAGCTGATCTGTCTACACATCCTCATCATCCTCAGTGAAAAAGTGATGATGTCATCTGATCCGTGTTACTGGCCTTCTGTTTTCTTCTTCTCTCATCATCATCATCATCATCATCATCATCTGTATCATCATCATCGAGTACACGGCCTCACCAAAGGGAAACAGTTTGACAATTTTCTTCTTTAGTTTCAAGATTTTTCCACATTTTTCCAGATTCCGAGGGGATCTGGCTCTTTGCCTTCAGTTCTGCTCGTTCATAACATTCGAGTTTAAAGGTTAAAAAGAGGAAGAAAAACACATGATGCTGTAAAATCAAAGTTAAAATTTCATTTAAATAAAAGAAATCACTTGAAATATTCGAAAAGGAATTTGTCTGTTAATAGAACAACATTCTGTTTACTACCATCCACAACGGGAACAACATCCTGGATACTACCATCCAGAACGGGAACAACATCCTGGATACTACCATCCACAACGGGAACAACATTCTGGATACTACCATCCACAACGGGAACAACATTCTGGATACTACCATCCAGAACGGGAACAACATTCTAGATACTACCATCCAGTACAGGAAACAACATCCTGGATACTACCACCCAGAACGGGAACAACATCCTGGATACTACCATCCAGAACGGGAACAATATTCTGGATACTACCATCCAGAATCGGAACAACATTTTGGATACTACCATCCAGAACGGGAACAACATTCTAGATACTACCATCCAGTACGGAAACAACATCCTGGATACTACCATCCAGAACGGGAACAACATTCTGGATACTACCATCCAGAACAGGAACAACATTCTGGATAATACCATCCAGAATGGGAAAAACATTCTGGATACTACCATCCAGAACGGGAACAACATTCTGGATACTACCATCCAGAACGAGAACAACATTCTGGATACTACCATCCAGAACGAGAACAACATTCTGGATACTACCATCCAGAATGGGAACAACATTCTAGATACTACCATCCAGAACAGGAACAACATCCTGGATACCACCATCCAGAACAGGAACAACATTCTGGATACTACCATCCAGAACACGAACAACATTCTGGATACTACCATCCAGAACGGGAACAACATTCTGGATACTACCATCCAGAACGGGAACAACATTCTGTTTACTGCCATCCAGAACAGGAACAACATTCTGGATACTACCATCCAGAACGGGAACAACATTCTGGATACTACCATCCAGAACGGGAACAACATTCTAGATACTACCATCCAGAACAGGAACAACATCCTGGATACTACCACCCAGAACAGGAACAACATCCTGGATACCACCATCCAGAACACGAACAACATCCTGGATACCACCATCCAGAACACGAACAACATTCTGGATACTACCATCCAGAATGGGAACAACATTCTGGATACTACCAACCAGAACAGGAACAACATTCTGGATACCACTATCCAGAACGGGAACAACATTCTGGATACTACCATCCAGAAAAGGAACAACATCCTGGATACCACCATCCAGAACGGGAACAACATTCTGGATACTACCATTCAGAACGGGAACAACATTCTAGATACTATCATCCAGAATGGAAACAACATTCTGGATACTACTATCCAGAACGGGAAATACATTCTGGAAACTGCCATCCAGAACAGGAAACACATTCTAGATACTACCATCCAGAAAGGAAACAACATTCTGGATACTACCATCCAGAATAGGAACAACATCCTGGATACTACCATCCAGAACGGGAACAACATTCTGGATACTACCATCCAGAACGGGAACAACATTCTGGATACTACCATCCAGAACAGGAACAACATCCTGGATACTACCATCCAGAACGGGAACAACATTCTGGATACTACCATCCAGAACAGGAGCAACATTCTGGATACTACCATCGAGAACACGAACAACATTCTGGATACTACCATCCAGAACAGGAACAACATTCTGGATAATACCATCCAGAGCGGGAACAACATCCTGGATTCTACCATCCAGAACGGGAACAACATTCTAGATAGTACCATCGAGAACACGAACAACATTCTGGAAACTACCATCCAGAACAGGAACAATATTCTGGATACTACCATCCAGAACGGGAACAACATTCTGGATACTACCATCCAGAACGGGAACAACATTCTGGATACTACCATCCAGAACGGGAACAACATTCTGGATACTACCATCCAGAACGGGAACAACATTCTGGATAGTACCATCGAGAACACGAACAACATTCTGGAAACTACCATCCAGAACAGGAACAATATTCTGGATACTACCATCCAGAACGGGAACAACATTCTGGATACTACCATCCAGAACGGGAACAACATTCTGGATACTACCATCCAGAACGGGAACAACATTCTGGATACTACCATCCAGAACGGGAACAACATTCTGGATACTACCATCCAGACCGGGAACAACATTCTGGATACTACCATCCAGAATGGGAACAACATTCTAGATACTACCATCCAGTACGGAAACAACATTCTGGATACCACCATCCAGAACGGGAACAACATTCTGGATACTACCATCCAGAACAGGAACAACATCCTGGATACTACCATCCAGAACGGGAACAACATTCTGGATATTACCATCCAGAACGGGAACAACATTCTAAATACTACCATCCAGAACGGGAACAACATTCTGGATACTACCATCCAGTACGGAAACAACATTCTGGATACCACCATCCAGAACGGGAACAACATTCTGGATACTACCATCCAGAACGGGAACAACATTCTGGATATAACCAACCAGAACAGGAACAACATTCTAGATACTACCATCCAGAACAGGAACAACATTCTGGATACTACCATCCAGAACAGGAACAACATTCTGGATACTACCATCCAGAACGGGAACAACATTTTGGAAAGTACCATCCAGAACAGGAACAACATTCTGGATCCTACCATCCAGAACAGGAACAAAATTCTGAATAATACCATCCAGAGCGGGAACAACATCCTGGATACTACCATCCAGAACAGGAACAACATTCTGGATACTACCATCCAGAACGGGAACAACATCCTGGACACTTCCATCCAGAACGGGAACAACATCCTGGATAATACCATCCAGAACGGGAACAACATTCTGGATACTACAATCCACAATGGGAACAAAATTCTGGATAGTAACATCCAGAACGGAAACAAAATTCTGGATAATACCATCCAGAACGGAAACAACATTCAGGATACAACCATCCAGAATAGGAACAACATCCTGGATACTACCATCCAGAACGGGAACAACATTCTGGATACTACCATCCAGAACAGGAGCAACATTCTGGATACTACCATCGAGAACACGAACAACATTCTGGATACCACCATCCAGAACAGGAACAACATTCTGGATAATACCATCCAGAGCGGGAACAACATCCTGGATTCTACCATCCAGAACGGGAACAACATTCTAGATACTACCATCCAGTACGGAAACAACATTCTGGATATCACCATCCAGAACGGGAACAACATTCTGGATACTACCATCCAGAACGGGAACAACATCCTGGACACTTCCATCCAGAATGGGAACAACATTCTGGATACTACCATCCAGAACAGGAACAGCATTCTGGATACTACCATCCAGAACGGGAACAACATTCTGGATACTACCATCCAGAACGGGAACAACATTCTGGATACTACCATCCAGAACGGGAAACACATTCTGGATACTACCATCCAGAACGGGAACAACATTCTGGATACTACCATCCAGAACGGGAACAACATTCTGGATACTACCATCCAGAATGGGAACAACATTCTAGATGCTACCATCCAGTACGGAAACAACATTCTGGATACCACCATCCAGAACGGGAACAACATTCTGGATACTACCATCCAGAACAGGAACAACATCCTGGATACTACCATCCAGAACGGGAACAACATTCTGGATACTACCATCCAGAACAGGAACAACATTCTGGATATTACCATCCAGAACGGGAACAACATTCTGGATACTACCAACCAGAACAGGAACAACATTCTAGATACTACCATCCAGAACAGGAACAACATTCTGGATACTACCATCCAGAACAGGAACAACATTCTGGATCCTACCATCCAGAACGGGAACAACATTTTGGATACTACCATCCAGAACAGGAACAACATTCTAGATACTACCATCCAGAACAGGAACAACATTCTGGATACTACCATCCAGAACAGGAACAACATTCTGGATCCTACCATCCAGAACGGGAACAACATTTTGGATACTACCATCCAGAACAGGAACAACATCCTGGATCCTACCATCGAGAACAGGAACAAAATTCTGAATAATACCATCCAGAGCGGGAACAACATCCTGGATACTACCATCCAGAATAGGAACAACATCCTGGACACGTCCATCCAGAACGGGAACAACATCCTGGATACTACCATCCAGAACGGGAACAACATTCTGGATACTACCATCGAGAACACGAACAACATTCTGGAAACTACCATCCAGAACACGAACAACATTCTGGATAATACCATCCAGAGCGGGAATAACATCCTGGATTCTACCATCCAGAACGGGAACAACATCCTGGATACTACCATCCAGAATAGGAACAACATTCTGGATACTACCATCCAGAACGGGAACAACATCCTGGACACTTCCATCCAGAACGGGAACAACATCCTGGATAATACCATCCAGAACGGGAACAACATTCTGGACACTACCATCCAAAACGGGAACAACATTTTAGATACTACATCCAGAACAGGAACAACATTCTAGATACTACCATCCAGAACGGAAACAACATTAAGCATACGACCATCCAGAATAGGAACAACATCCTGGATACTACCATCCAGAACGGGAATAACATTCTGGATACTACCATCCAGAACAGGAGCAACATCCTGGATACCACCATCAAGAACACAACCAACATTCTTGATACTACCATCCAGAACAGGAGCAACATTCTGGATACTACCATCGAGAACACGAACAACATTTTGGATACTACCATCCAGAACAGGAACAAAATTCTGGATAATACCATCCAGAGCGGGAACAACATCCTGGATACTACCATCCAGAACGGGAACAACATTCGGGATACTACCATCCAGAATGGGAACAACATTCTGGACACTACCATCCAGAACGGGAACAACATCCTGGATACTACCATCCAAAAAAGGAACAACATTCTGGATACTACAATCCACAATGGGAACAAAATTCTGGCTAATACCATCCAGAACGGAAACAAAATTCTGGATAATACCATCCAGAACGGAAACAACATTCAGGATACAACCATACAGAATAGGAACAACATCCTGGATACTACCATCCAGAACGGGAACAACATTCTGGATACTACCATCCAGAACAGGAGCAACATTCTGGATACTGCCATCGAGAACACGAACAACATTCTGGATACTACCATCCAGAACAGGAACAACATTCTGGATAATACCATCCAGAGCGGGAACAACATCCTGGATTCTACCATCCAGAACGGGAACAACATTCTAGATACTACCATCCAGTACGGAAACAACATTCTGGATATCACCATCCGGAACAGGAACAACATTCTGGATACTACCATCCAGAATGGGAACAACATCCTGGACACTTCCATCCAGAATGGGAACAACATTCTGGATACTACCATCCAGAACAGGAACAGCATTCTGGATACTACCATCCAGAACGGTAACAACATTCTGGATACTACCATCCACAACGGGAACAACATTCTGGATACTACCATACAGAACGGGAAACACATTCTGGATACTACCATCCAGAACGGGAACAACATTCTGGATACTACCATCCAGAACGGGAACAACATTCTGGATACTACCATCCAGAATGGGAACAACATTCTAGATACTACCATCCAGTACGGAAACAACATTCTGGATACCACCATCCAGAACGGGAACAACATTCTGGATACTACCATCCAGAACAGGAACAACATCCTGGATACTACCATCCAGAACGGGAAAAATATTCTGGATACTACCATCCAGAACGGGAACAACATTCTGGATATTACCATCCAGAACGGGAACAACATTCTGGATACTACCAACCAGAAAAGAAACAACATTATAGATACTACCATCCAGAACAGGAACAACATTCTGGATACTACCATCCAGAACAGGAACAACATTCTGGATACTACCATCCAGAACGGGAACAACATTTTGGATACTACCATCCAGAACAGGAACAACATCCTGGATCCTACCATCGACAACAGGAACAAAATTCTGAATAATACCATCCAGAGTGGGAACAACATCCTGGATACTACCATCCAGAATAGGAACAACATTCTGGATACTACCATCCAGAACGGGAACAACATCCTGGACACGTCCATCCAGAACGGGAACAACATCCTGGATACTACCATCCAGAACGGGAACAACATTCTGGATACTACCATCGAGAACACAAACAACATTCTGGAAACTACCATCCAGAACACGAACAACATTCTGGATAATACCATCCAGAGCGGGAACAACATCCTGGATTCTACCATCCAGAACGGGAACAAAATCCTGGATACTACCATCCAGAACGGGAACAACATTCTGGATACTATCATCCAAAACGGGAACAACATTTTAGATACTACATCCAGAACAGGAACAACATTCTAGATACTACCATCCAGTACGGAAACAACATCCTGGATACCACCATCCAGAACGGGAACAACATTCTGGATACTACCATCCAGAACGGGAACAACATTCTGGATACTACCAACCAGAACAGGAACAACATTCTAGATGCTACCATCCAGAACAGGAACAACATTCTGGATACTACCATCCAGAATAGGAACAACATTCTGGATACTACCATCCAGAATGGGAACAACATCCTGGACACTTCCATCCAGAACGGGAACAACATCCTGGATACTACCATCTAGAATGGGAACAACATTCTGGATACTACCATCGAGAACACGAACAACATTCTGGAAACTACCATCCAGAACAGGAACAACATTCTGGATACTACCATCCAGAACGGGAACAACATTCTGGATACTACCATCCAGAACGGGAACAACATTCTGGATGCTGCCATCCAGAACGGGAACAACATTCTAAATACTACCATCCAGAACGGGAACAACATTCTGGATACTACCATCCAGTACGGACACAAAAGTCTGGATACTACCATCCAGAACAGGAACAACATTCTGGATACTACCATCCAGAACGGGAACAACATTCTGGATACTACCATCCAGAACGGGAACAACATTCTGGATGCTACCATCCAGAACGGGAACAACATTCTAAATACTACCATCCAGAACGGGAACAACATTCTGGATACTACCATCCAGTACGGACACAAAAGTCTGGATACCACCATCCAGAACGGGAACAACATTCTGGATACTACCATCCAGAACGGGAACAACATTCTGGATCTAACCAAACAGAACAGGAACAACATTCTAGATACTACCATCCAGAACAGGAACAACATTCTGGATACTACCATCCAGAACGGGAACAACATTCTGGATACTACCATCCAGAATGGGAACAACATTCTTGATACTACCATCCAGTTCGGAAAGAACATTCTGGATACCACCATCCAGAACGGGAACAACATTCTGGATACTACAATCCAGAAAAGGAACAACATCCTGGATACTACCATCCAGAACGGGAACAACATTCTGGATATTACCATCCAGAACGGGAACAACATTCTAAATACTACCATCCAGAACGGGAACAACATTCTGGATACTACCATCCAGTACGGACACAAAAGTCTGGATACCACCATCCAGAACGGGAACAACATTCTGGATACTACCATCCAGAACGGGAACAACATTCTGGATCTAACCAAACAGAACAGGAACAACATTCTAGATACTACCATCCAGAACAGGAACAACATTCTGGATACTACCATCCAGAACGGGAACAACATTCTGGATACTACCATCCAGAACGGGAAACACATTCTGGATACTACCATCCAGAACGGGAACAACATTCTGGATACTACCATCCAGAACGGGAACAACATTCTGGATACTACCATCCAGAATGGGAACAACATTCTAGATACTACCATCCAGTACGGAAACAACATTCTGGATACCACCATCCAGAACGGGAACAACATTCTGGATACTACCATCCAGAACAGGAACAACATCCTGGATACTACCATCCAGAACGGGTACAACATTCTGGATACTACCATCCAGAACGGGAACAACATTCTGGATATTACCATCCAGAACGGGAACAAAATTCTGGATACTACCATCCAGAACGGGAACAACATTCTGGATACTACCATCCAGAACGGGAACAACATTCTGGATACTACCATCCAGAACGGGAACAACATTCTGGATACTACCATCCAGAACGGGAACAACATTCTGGATACTACCATCCAGAATGGGAACAACATTCTAGATACTACCATCCAGTACGGAAACAACATTCTGGATACCACCATCCAGAACGGGAACAACATTCTGGATACTACCATCCAGAGCGGGAACAACATCCTGGATTCTACCATCCAGAACGGGAACAACATCCTGGATACTACCATCCAGAACGGGAACAACATTCTGGATACTACCATCCAAAACGGGAACAACATTTTAGATACTACATCCAGAACAGGAACAACATTCTAGATACTACCATCCAGTACGGAAACAACATCCTGGATACCACCATCCAGAACGGGAACAACATTCTGGATAGTACCATCCAGAACGGGAACAACATTCTGGATACTACCAACCAGAACAGGAACAACATTCTAGATACTACCATCCAGAACAGGAACAACATTCTGGATACTACCATCCAGAATAGGAACAACATTCTGGATACTACCATCCAGAATGGGAACAACATCCTGGACACTTCCATCCAGAACGGGAACAACATCCTGGATACTACCATCTAGAATGGGAACAACATTCTGGATACTACCATCGAGAACACGAACAACATTCTGGAAACTACCATCCAGAACAGGAACAACATTCTGGATACTACCATCCAGAACGGGAACAACATTCTGGATACTACCATCCAGAACGGGAACAACATTCTGGATGCTACCATCCAGAACGGGAACAACATTCTGGATACTACCATCCAGAATGGGAACAACATTCTTGATACTACCATCCAGTACGGAAAGAACATTCTGGATACCACCATCCAGAACGGGAACAACATTCTGGATACTACAATCCAGAAAAGGAACAACATCCTGGATACTACCATCCAGAACGGGAACAACATTCTGGATATTACCATCCAGAACGGGAACAACATTCTAAATACTACCATCCAGAACGGGAACAACATTCTGGTTACTACCATCCAATACGGACACAAAAGTCTGGATACCACCATCCAGAACGGGAACAACATTCTGGATACTACCATCCAGAACGGGAACAACATTCTGGATCTAACCAAACAGAACAGGAACAACATTCTAGATACTACCATCCAGAACAGGAACAACATTCTGGATACTACCATCCAGAACGGGAACAACATTCTGGATACTACCATCCAGAACGGGAAACACATTCTGGATACTACCATCCAGAACGGGAACAACATTCTGGATACTACCATCCAGAACGGGAACAACATTCTGGATACTACCATCCAGAATGGGAACAACATTCTAGATACTACCATCCAGTACGGAAACAACATTCTGGATACCACCATCCAGAACGGGAACAACATTCTGGATACTACCATCCAGAACAGGAACAACATCCTGGATACTACCATCCAGAACGGGTACAACATTCTGGATACTACCATCCAGAACGGGAACAACATTCTGGATATTACCATCCAGAACGGGAACAACATTCTGGATACTACCATCCAGAACGGGAACATTCTGGATACTACCATCCAGAACGGGAACAACATTCTGGATACTACCATCCAGAACGGGAACAACATTCTGGATACTACCATCCAGAACGGGAACAACATTCTGGATACTACCATCCAGAATGGGAACAACATTCCAGATACTACCATCCAGTACGGAAACAACATTCTGGATACCACCATCCAGAACGGGAACAACATTCTGGATACTACCATCCAGAACAGGAACAACATCCTGGATACTACCATCCAGAACGGGAACAACATTCTGGATATTACCATCCAGAACGGGAACAACATTCTAAATACTACCATCCAGAACGGGAACAACATTTTGGATACTACCATCCAGTACGGAAACAACATTCTGGATACCACCATCCAGAACGGGAAAAACATTCTGGATACTACCATCCAGAACAGGAGCAACATTCTGGATACTACCATCCAGAACAGGAACAACATTCTGGATAATACCATCCAGAGCGGGAACAAAATCCTGGATTCTACCATCCAGAACAGGAACAACATCCTGGATACTACCATCCAGAACGTGAACAACATTCTGGATACTACCATCCAGAACAGGAACAACATTCTGGATACTACCATCCAGAACAGGAACAACATTCTGGATACTACCATCCAGAACAGGAACAACATTCTGGATCCTACCATCCAGAACAGGAACAAAATTCTGAATACTACCATCCAGAGCGGGAACAACATCCTGGATACTACCATCCAGAATAGGAACAACATTCTGGATACTACCATCCAGAACGGGAACAACATCCTGGACACTTCCATCCAGAACGGGAACAACATCCTGGATAATACCATCCAGAACGGGAACAACATTCTGGATACTACCATCCAAAACGGGAACAACATTTTAGATACTACATCCAGAACAGGAACAACATTCTAGATACTACCATCCAGAACGGAAACAACATTAAGCATACGACCATCCAGAATAGGAACAACATCCTGGATACTACCATCCAGAACGGGAATAACATTCTGGATACCACCATCAAGAACACAATCAACATTCTTGATACTACCATCCAGAACAGGAGCAACATCCTGGATACCACCATCAAGAACACTACCAACATTCTTGATACTACCATCCAGAACAGGAGCAACATTCTGGATACTACCATCGAGAACACGAACAACATTTTGGATACTACCATCCAGAACATGAACAACATTCTGGATCCTACCATCCAGAACAGGAACAAAATTCTGGATAATACCATCCAGAGCGGGAACAACATCCTGGATACTACCATCCAGAATGGGAACAACATTCTGGATACTACCATCCACAATGGGAACAAAATTCTGGATAGTAACATCCAGAACGGAAACAAAATTCTGGATAATACCATCCAGAACGGAAACAACATTCAGGATACAACCATCCAGAATAGGAACAACATCCTGGATACTACCATCCAGAACGGGAACAACATTCTGGATACTACCATCCAGAAAAGGAGCAACATTCTGGATACTACCATCGAGAACAGGAACAACATTCTGGATACCACCATCCAGAACAGGAACAACATTCTGGATAATACCATCCAGAGCGGGAACAACATCCTGGATTCTACCATCCAGAACGGGAACAACATTCTAGATACTACCATCCAGTACGGAAACAACATTATGGATATCACCATCCAGAACGGGAACAACATTCTGGATACTACCATCCAGAATGGGAACAACATCCTGGACACTTCCATCCAGAATGGGAACAACATTCTGGATACTACCATCCAGAACAGGAACAGCATTCTGGATACTACCATCCAGAACGGGAACAACATTCTGGATACTACCATCCAGAACGGGAACAACATTCTGGATACTACCATCCAGAACGGGAAACACATTCTGGATACTACCATCCAGAACGGGAACAACATTCTGGATACTACCATCCAGAACGGGAACAACATTCTGGATACTACCATCCAGAATGGGAACAACATTCGAGATGCTACCATCCAGTACGGAAACAACATTCTGGATACCACCATCCAGAACGGGAACAACATTCTGGATACTACCATCCAGAACAGGAACAACATCCTGGATACTACCATCCAGAACGGGAACAACATTCTGGATACTACCATCCAGAACAGGAACAACATTCTGGATATTACCATCCAGAACGGGAACAACATTCTGGATACTACCAACCAGAACAGGAACAACATTCTAGATACTACCATCCAGAACAGGAACAACATTCTGGATACTACCATCCAGAACAGGAACAACATTCTGGATCCTACCATCCAGAACGGGAACAACATTTTGGATACTACCATCCAGAACAGGAACAACATCCTGGATACTACCATCCAGAACAGGAACAACATCCTGGATCCTACCATCGAGAACAGGAACAAAATTCTGAATAATACCATCCAGAGCGGGAACAACATCCTGGATACTACCATCCAGAATGGGAACAACATTCTGGATACTACCATCCAGAACGGGAACAACATCCTGGACACGTCCATCCAGAACGGGAACAACATCCTGGATACTACCATCCAGAATAGGAACAACATTCTGGATACTACTATCGAGAACACGAACAACATTCTGGAAACTACCATCCAGAACACGAACAACATTCTGGATAATACCATCCAGAGCGAGAACAACATCCTGGATTCTACCATCCAGAACGGGAACAACATCCTGGATACTACCATCCAGAATAGGAACAACATTCTGGATACTACCATCCAGTACGGAAAGAACATTCTGGATACCACCATCCAGAACGGGAACAACATTCTGGATACTACAATCCAGAAAAGGAACAACATCCTGGATACTACCATCCAGAACAGGAACAACATTCTGGATACTACCATCCAGAATAGGAACAACATTCTGGATCCTACCATCCAGAATGGGAACAACATCCTGGACACTTCCATCCAGAACGGGAACAACATCCTGGATACTACCATCTAGAATGGGAACAACATTCTGGATACTACCATCGAGAACACGAACAACATTCTGGAAACTACCATCCAGAACAGGAACAACATTCTGGATACTACCATCCAGAACGGGAACAACATTCTGGATACTACCATCCAGAACGGGAACAACATTCTGGATGCTACCATCCAGAACGGGAACAACATTCTGGATACTACCATCCAGAATGGGAACAACATTCTTGATACTACCATCCAGTATGGAAAGAACATTCTGGATACCACCATCCAGAACGGGAACAACATTCTGGATACTACAATCCAGAAAAGGAACAACATCCTGGATACTACCATCCAGAACGGGAACAACATTCTGGATATTACCATCCAGAACGGGAACAACATTCTAAATACTACCATCCAGAACGGGAACAACATTCTGGTTACTACCATCCAATACGGACACAAAAGTCTGGATACCACCATCCAGAACGGGAACAACATTCTGGATACTACCATCCAGAACGGGAACAACATTCTGGATCTAACCAAACAGAACAGGAACAACATTCTAGATACTACCATCCAGAACAGGAACAACATTCTGGATACTACCATCCAGAACGGGAACAACATTCTGGATACTACCATCCAGAACGGGAAACACATTCTGGATACTACCATCCAGAACGGGAACAACATTCTGGATACTACCATCCAGAACGGGAACAACATTCTGGATACTACCATCCAGAATGGGAACAACATTCTAGATACTACCATCCAGTACGGAAACAACATTCTGGATACCACCATCCAGAACGGGAACAACATTCTGGATACTACCATCCAGAACAGGAACAACATCCTGGATACTACCATCCAGAACGGGTACAACATTCTGGATACTACCATCCAGAACGGGAACAACATTCTGGATATTACCATCCAGAACGGGAACAACATTCTGGATACTACCATCCAGAACGGGAACATTGTGGATCCTACCATCCAGAACGGGAACAACATTCTGGATACTACCATCCAGAACGGGAACAACATTCTGGATACTACCATCCAGAACAGGAACAACATCCTGGATCCTACCATCGAGAACAGGAACAAAATTCTGAATAATACCATCCAGAGCGGGAACAACATCCTGGATACTACCATCCAGAATGGGAACAACATTCTGGATACTACCATCCAGAACGGGAACAACATCCTGGACACGTCCATCCAGAACGGGAACAACATCCTGGATACTACCATCCAGAACGGGAACAACATTCTGGATACTACTATCGAGAACACGAACAACATTCTGGAAACTACCATCCAGAACACGAACAACATTCTGGATAATACCATCCAGAGCGAGAACAACATCCTGGATTCTACCATCCAGAACGGGAAAAACATCCTGGATACTACCATCCAGAATAGGAACAACATTCTGGATACTACCATCCAGAACAGGAACAACATTCTGGATAGTACCATCCAGAACAGGAACAACATTCTGGATACTACCAACCAGAACAGGAACAACATTCTAGATACTACCATCCAGAACAGGAACAACATTCTGGATACTACCATCCAGAATAGGAACAACATTCTGGATACTACCATCCAGAATGGGAACAACATCCTGGACACTTCCATCCAGAACGGGAACAACATCCTGGATACTACCATCTAGAATGGGAACAACATTCTGGATACTACCATCGAGAACACGAACAACATTCTGGAAACTACCATCCAGAACAGGAACAACATTCTGGATACTACCATCCAGAACGGGAACAACATTCTGGATACTACCATCCAGAACGGGAACAACATTCTGGATACTACCATCCAGAACGGGAACAACATTCTGGATACTACCATCCAGAACGGGAACAACATTCTGGATACTACCATCCAGAATGGGAACAACATTCTAGATACTACCATCCAGTACGGAAACAACATTCTGGATACCACCATCCAGAACGGGAACAACATTCTGGATACTACCATCCAGAACAGGAACAACATCCTGGATACTACCATCCAGAACGGGAAAAACATTCTGGATACTACCATCCAGAACGGGAACAACATTCTGGATATTACCATCCACAACGGGAACAACATTCTGGATACTACCAACCAGAAAAGGAACAACATTCTAGATACTACCATCCAGAACAGGAACAACATTCTGGATACTACCATCCAGAACAGGAACAACATTCTGGATACTACCATCCAGAACGGGAACAACATTTTGGATACTACCATCCAGAACAGGAACAACATCCTGGATCCTACCATCGAGAACAGGAACAAAATTCTGAATAATACCATCCAGAGCGGGAACAACATCCTGGATACTACCATCCAGAATAGGAACAACATTCTGGATACTACCATCCAGAACGGGAACAACATCCTGGACACGTCCATCCAGAACGGGAACAACATCCTGGATACTACCATCCAGAACGGGAACAACATTCTGGATACTACCATCGAGAACACAAACAACATTCTGGAAACTACCATCCAGAACACGAACAACATTCTGGATAATACCATCCAGAGCGGGAACAACATCCTGGATTCTACCATCCAGAACGGGAACAACATCCTGGATACTACCATCCAGAACGGGAACAACATTCTGGATACTACCATCCAAAACGGGAACAACATTTTAGATACTACATCCAGAACAGGAACAACATTCTAGATACTACCATCCAGTACGGAAACAACATCCTGGATACCACCATCCAGAACGGGAACAACATTCTGGATAGTACCATCCAGAACGGGAACAACATTCTGGATACTACCAACCAGAACAGGAACAACATTCTAGATATTACCATCCAGAACAGGAACAACATTCTGGATACTACCATCCAGAATAGGAACAACATTCTGGATACTACCATCCAGAATGGGAACAACATCCTGGACACTTCCATCCAGAACGGGAACAACATCCTGGATACTACCATCTAGAATGGGAACAACATTCTGGATACTACCATCGAGAACACGAACAACATTCTGGAAACTACCATCCAGAACAGGAACAACATTCTGGATACTACCATCCAGAACGGGAACAACATTCTGGATACTACCATCCAGAACGGGAACAACATTCTGGATGCTACCATCCAGAACGTGAACAACATCCTGGATACTACCATCCAGAACAGGAGCAACATTCTGGATACTACCATTCAGAACAGGAACAACATTCAGGATACGACCATCCAGAATAGGAACAACATCCTGGATACTATCATCCAGAACGGGAACAACATCCTGGATACTACCATCCAGAGCGGGAACAACATCCTGGATACTACCATCCAGAACAGATACAACATTCAGGATATGAACATCCAGAATAGGAAAAACATCCGTGATACCACCATCCAGAACGGGAACAACATCCTGGATACTACCATCCAGAGCGGGAACAACATCCTGGATACCACCATCCAGAACAGGAACAACATTCTGGATAATACCATCCAGAGCGGGGACAACATCCTGGATACCACCATCCAGAACAGGAACAACATTCTGGATAATACCATCCAGAACAGGAACAACATTCTGGATAATACCATCCAGAGCGGGGACAACATCCTGGATACCACCATCCAGAACAGGAACAACATTCTGGATAATACCATCCAGAGCGGGAACAACATCCTGGATACTACCATCCAGAACGGGAACAACATTCTAGATACTACCATCCAGAACAGGAACAACATCCTGCATACTACCATCCAGAGAGGGAACAACATTCTGGATCCTACCATCCAGAACAGGAACAAAATTCTGGATACTACCATCCAGAGCGGGAACAACATCCTGGATTCTACCATCCAGAACAGGAACAACATTCTGGATAATACCATCCAGAACAGGAGCAACATTCTGGATACTACCATCCAGAACAGGAACAACATTCTGGATAATACCACCCAGAGCGGGAACAACATCCTGGATTCTACCATCCAGAACAGGAACAACATTCTGGATACTACCATCCAGAAAAGGAACAACATCCTGGACACTACCATCCAGAACTGGAACACTATCCTGGAAACTACCATCCAGAATGGGAACAACATTCTGGATACTACCATCCAGAACGGGAACAAAATTTTAGATACTAAATCCAGAACAGGAAAAACATTCTAGATACTACCATCCAGAACGGAAACAACATTCAGGATACGACCATCCAGAATAGGAACAACATCCTGGATACCACCATCCAGAACGGGAACAACATTCTGGATACTACCATCCAGAACAGGAACAACATCCTGGATACCACCATCCAGAACACAACCAACATTCTTGATAGTACCATCCAGAACAGGAGCAACATTCAGGATACTACCATCGAGAACACGAACAACATTCTAGATACTACCATCCAGAACAGGAACAACATCCTGGATACTAACATCCAGAACGGGAACAACATTCTGGATATTACCATCCAGAACGGGAACAACATTCTAAATACTACCATCCAGAACGGGAACAACATTTTGGATACTACCATCCAGTACGGAAACAACATTCTGGATACTACCATCCAGAACAGGAGCAACATTCTGGATACTACCATCCAGAACAGGAACAACATTCTGGATAATACCATCCAGAGCGGGAACAACATCCTGGATTCTACCATCCAGAACAGGAACAACATCCTGGATACTACCATCCAGAACGTGAACAACATTCTGGATACTACCATCCAGAGCGGGAACAACATCCTGGATACTACCATCCAGAACGGGAACAACATTCTAGATACTACCATCCAGAACAGGAACAACATCCTGCATACTACCATCCAGAGAGGGAACAACATTCTGGATCCTACCATCCAGAACGGGAACAAAATTCTGGATAATACCATCCAGAGCGGGAACAACATCCTGGATTCTACCATCCAGAAAAGGAACAACATTCTGGATACTACCATCCAGAACAGGAGCAACATTCTGGATACTACCATCCAGAACAGGAACAACATTCTGGATAATACCACCCAGAGCGGGAACAACATCCTGGATTCTACCATCCAGAACAGGAACAACATTCTGGATACTACCATCCAGAAAAGGAACAACATCCTGGACACTACCATCCAGAACTGGAACACTATCCTGGAAACTACCATCCAGAACGGGAACAACATTCTGGATACTACCATCCAGAACGGGAACAAAATTTTAGATACTAAATCCAGAACAGGAACAACATTCTAGATACTACCATCCAGAACGGAAACAACATTCAGGATACGACCATCCAGAATAGGAACAACATCCTGGATATTACCATCCACAACGGGAACAACATTCTGGATACTACCAACCAGAAAAGGAACAACATTCTAGATACTACCATCCAGAACAGGAACAACATTCTGGATACTACCATCGAGAACACAAACAACATTCTGGAAACTACCATCCAGAACACGAACAACATTCTGGATAATACCATCCAGAGCGGGAACAACATCCTGGATTCTACCATCCAGAACGGGAACAACATCCTGGATACTACCATCCAGAACGGGAACAACATTCTGGATACTACCATCCAAAACGGGAACAACATTTTAGATACTACATCCAGAACAGGAACAACATTCTAGATACTACCATCCAGTACGGAAACAACATCCTGGATACCACCATCCAGAACGGGAACAACATTCTGGATAGTACCATCCAGAACGGGAACAACATTCTGGATACTACCAACCAGAACAGGAACAACATTCTAGATACTACCATCCAGAACAGGAACAACATTCTGGATACTACCATCCAGAATAGGAACAACATTCTGGATACTACCATCCAGAATGGGAACAACATCCTGGACACTTCCATCCAGAACGGGAACAACATCCTGGATACTACCATCTAGAATGGGAACAACATTCTGGATACTACCATCGAGAACACGAACAACATTCTGGAAACTACCATCCAGAACAGGAACAACATTCTGGATACTACCATCCAGAACGGGAACAACATTCTGGATACTACCATCCAGAACGGGAACAACATTCTGGATGCTACCATCCAGAACGGGAACAACATTCTGGATACTACCATCCAGTACGGAAAGAACATTCTGGATACCACCATCCAGTACGGACACAACAGTCTGGATACCACCATCCAGAACGGGAACAACATTCTGGATACTACCATCCAGAACGGGAACAACATTCTGGATCTAACCAAACAGAACAGGAACAACATTCTAGATACTACCATCCAGAACAGGAACAACATTCTGGATACTACCATCCAGAACGGGAACAACATTCTGGATACTACCATCCAGAACGGGAAACACATTCTGGATACTACCATCCAGAACGGGAACAACATTCTGGATACTACCATCCAGAACGGGAACAACATTCTGGATACTACCATCCAGAATGGGAACAACATTCTAGATACTACCATCCAGTACGGAAACAACATTCTGGATACCACCATCCAGAACGGGAACAACATTCTGGATACTACCATCCAGAACAGGAACAACATCCTGGATACTACCATCCAGAACGGGTACAACATTCTGGATACTACCATCCAGAACGGGAACAACATTCTGGATATTACCATCCAGAACGGGAACAACATTCTGGATACTACCAACCAGAACAGGAACAACATTCTAGATACTACCATCCAGAACAGGAACAAAATTCTGGATACTACCATCCAGAACGGGAACAACATTCTGGATACTACCATCCAGAATGGGAACAACAATCTAGATACTACCATCCAGTACGGAAACAACATTCTGGATACTACCATCCAGAACGGGAACAACATTCTGGATACTACCATCCAGAACAGGAACAACATCCTGGATACTACCATCCAGAACGGGAACAACATTTTGGATACTACCAACCAGAACAGGAACAACATTCTGGATACTACCATCCAGAGCGGGAACAACATCCTGGATTCTACCATCCAGAACAGGAACAACATCCTGGATACGACCATCCAGAACGTGAACAACATCCTGGATACTACCATCCAGAACAGGAGCAACATTCTGGATACTACCATTCAGAACAGGAACAACATTCAGGATACGACCATCCAGAATAGGAACAACATCCTGGATACTATCATCCAGAACGGGAACAACATCCTGGATACTACCATCCAGAGCGGGAACAACATCCTGGATACTACCATCCAGAACAGATACAACATTCAGGATATGAACATCCAGAATAGGAAAAACATCCATGATACCACCATCCAGAACGGGAACAACATCCTGGATACTACCATCCAGAGCGGGAACAACATCCTGGATACCACCATCCAGAACAGGAACAACATTCTGGATAATACCATCCAGAGCGGGGACAACATCCTGGATACCACCATCCAGAACAGGAACAACATTCTGGATAATACCATCCAGAACAGGAACAACATTCTGGATAATACCATCCAGAGCGGGGACAACATCCTGGATACCACCATCCAGAACAGGAACAACATTCTGGATAATACCATCCAGAGCGGGAACAACATCCTGGATACTACCATCCAGAACGGGAACAACATTCTAGATACTACCATCCAGAACAGGAACAACATCCTGCATACTACCATCCAGAGAGGGAACAACATTCTGGATCCTACCATCCAGAACAGGAAAAAAATTCTGGATACTACCATCCAGAGCGGGAACAACATCCTGGATTCTACCATCCAGAACAGGAACAACATTCTGGATACTACCATCCAGAACAGGAGCAACATTCTGGATACCACCATCCAGAACAGGAACAACATTCTGGATAATACCACCCAGAGCGGGAACAACATCCTGGATTCTACCATCCAGAACAGGAACAACATTCTGGATACTACCATCCAGAAAAGGAACAACATCCTGGACACTACCATCCAGAACTGGAACACTATCCTGGAAACTACCATCCAGAACGGGAACAACATTCTGGATACTACCATCCAGAACGGGAACAAAATTTTAGATACTAAATCCAGAACAGGAACAACATTCTAGATACTACCATCCAGAATGGAAACAACATTCAGGATACGACCATCCAGAATAGGAACAACATCCTGGATACCACCATCCAGAACGGGAACAACATTCTGGATACTACCATCCAGAACAGGAACAACATCCAGGATACCACCATCCAGAACACAACCAACATTCTTGATAGTACCATCCAGAACAGGAGCAACATTCAGGATACTACCATCGAGAACACGAACAACATTCTGGATACTACCATCCAGAACAGGAACAACATCCTGGATACTACCATCCAGAACGGGAACAAAATTCTGGATATTACCATCCAGAACGGGGACAACATTCTAAATACTACCATCCAGAACGGGAACAACATTTTGGATACTACCATCCAGAACGGAAACAACATTCTGGATACTACCATCCAGAACAGGAGCAACATTCTGGATACTACCATCCAGAACAGGAACAACATTCTGGATAATACCATCCAGAGCGGGAACAACATCCTGGATTCTACCATCCAGAACAGGAACAACATCCTGGATACTACCATCCAGAACGTGAACAACATTCTGGATACTACCATCCAGAGCGGGAACAACATCCTGGATACTACCATCCAGAACGGGAACAACATTCTAGATACTACCATCCAGAACAGGAACAACATCCTGCATACTACCATCCAGAGAGGGAACAACATTCTGGATCCTACCATCCAGAATGGGAACAAAATTCTGGATACTACCATCCAGAGCGGGAACAACATCCTTGATTCTACCATCCAGAACAGGAACAACATTCTGGATACTACCATCCAGAACAGGAGCAACATTCTGGATACTACCATCCAGAACAGGAACAACATTCTGGATAATACCACCCAGAGCGGGAACAACATCCTGGATTCTACCATCCAGAACAGGAACAACATTCTGGATACTACCATCCAGAAAAGGAACAACATCCTGGACACTACCATCCAGAACTGGAACACTATCCTGGAAACTACCATCCAGAACGGGAACAACATTCTGGATACTACCATCCAGAACGGGAACAAAATTTTAGATACTAAATCCAGAACAGGAACAACATTCTAGATACTACCATCCAGAACGGAAACAACATTCAGGATACGACCATCCAGAATAGGAACAACATCCTGGATACCACCATCCAGAACGGGAACAACATTCTGGATACTACCATCCAGAACAGGAACAACATCCTGGATACCACCATCCAGAACACAACCAACATTCTTGATAGTACCATCCAGAACAGGAGCAACATTCTGGATACTACCATCGAGAACACGAACAACATTCTGGATACTACCATCCAGAACAGGAACAACATCCTGGATACTACCATCCAGAACGGGAACAACATTCTGGATATTACCATCCAGAACGGGAACAACATTCTAAATACTACCATCCAGAACGGGAACAACATTTTGGATACTACCATCCAGTACGGAAACAACATTCTGGATACTACCATCCAGAACAGGAGCAACATTCTGGATACTACCATCCAGAACAGGAACAACATTCTGGATAATACCATCCAGAGCGGGAACAACATCCTGGATTCTACCATCCAGAACAGGAACAACATCCTGGATACTACCATCCAGAACGTGAACAACATTCTGGATACTACCATCCAGAACAGGAACAACATTCTGGATACTACCATCCAGAACAGGAACAACATTCTGGATACTACCATCCAGAACAGGAACAACATTCTGGATCCTACCATCCAGAACAGGAACAAAATTCTGAATACTACCATCCAGAGCGGGAACAACATCCTGGATACTACCATCCAGAATAGGAACAACATTCTGGATACTACCATCCAGAACGGGAACAACATCCTGGACACTTCCATCCAGAACGGGAACAACATCCTGGATAATACCATCCAGAACGGGAACAACAATCTGGATACTACCATCCAAAACGGGAACAACATTTTAGATACTACATCCAGAACAGGAACAACATTCTAGATACTACCATCCAGAACGGAAACAACATTAAGCATACGACCATCCAGAATAGGAACAACATCCTGGATACTACCATCCAGAACGGGAATAACATTCTGGATACCACCATCAAGAACACAATCAACATTCTTGATACTACCATCCAGAACAGGAGCAACATCCTGGATACCACCATCAAGAACACTACCAACATTCTTGATACTACCATCCAGAACAGGAGCAACATTCTGGATACTACCATCGAGAACACGAACAACATTTTGGATACTACCATCCAGAACATGAACAACATTCTGGATCCTACCATCCAGAACAGGAACAAAATTCTGGATAATACCATCCAGAGCGGGAACAACATCCTGGATACTACCATCCAGAATGGGAACAACATTCTGGATACTACAATCCACAATGGGAACAAAATTCTGGATAGTAACATCCAGAACGGAAACAAAATTCTGGATAATACCATCCAGAACGGAAACAACATTCAGGATACAACCATCCAGAATAGGAACAACATCCTGGATACTACCATCCAGAACGGGAACAACATTCTGGATACTACCATCCAGAACAGGAGCAACATTCTGGATACTACCATCGAGAACAGGAACAACATTCTGGATACCACCATCCAGAACAGGAACAACATTCTGGATAATACCATCCAGAGCGGGAACAACATCCTGGATTCTACCATCCAGAACGGGAACAACATTCTAGATACTACCATCCAGTACGGAAACAACATTCTGGATATCACCATCCAGAACGGGAACAACATTCTGGATACTACCATCCAGAATGGGAACAACATCCTGTACACTTCCATCCAGAATGGGAACAACATTCTGGATACTACCATCCAGAACAGGAACAGCATTCTGGATACTACCATCCAGAACGGGAACAACATTCTGGATACTACCATCCAGAACGGGAACAACATTCTGGATACTACCATCCAGAACGGGAAACACATTCTGGATACTACCATCCAGAACGGGAACAACATTCTGGATACTACCATCCAGAACGGGAACAACATTCTGGATACTACCATCCAGAATGGGAACAACATTCTAGATGCTACCATCCAGTACGGAAACAACATTCTGGATACCACCATCCAGAACGGGAACAACATTCTGGATACTACCATCCAGAACAGGAACAACATCCTGGATACTACCATCCAGAACGGGAACAACATTCTGGATACTACCATCCAGAACAGGAACAACATTCTGGATATTACCATCCAGAACGGGAACAACATTCTGGATACTACCAACCAGAACAGGAACAACATTCTAGATACTACCATCCAGAACAGGAACAACATTCTGGATACTACCATCCAGAACAGGAACAACATTCTGGATCCTACCATCCAGAACGGGAACAACATTTTGGATACTACCATCCAGAACAGGAACAACATCCTGGATACTACCATCCAGAACAGGAACAACATCCTGGATCCTACCATCGAGAACAGGAACAAAATTCTGAATAATACCATCCAGAGCGGGAACAACATCCTGGATACTACCATCCAGAATGGGAACAACATTCTGGATACTACCATCCAGAACGGGAACAACATCCTGGACACGTCCATCCAGAACGGGAACAACATCCTGGATACTACCATCCTGAACGGGAACAACATTCTGGATACTACTATCGAGAACACGAACAACATTCTGGAAACTACCATCCAGAACACGAACAACATTCTGGATAATACCATCCAGAGCGAGAACAACATCCTGGATTCTACCATCCAGAACGGGAACAACATCCTGGATACTACCATCCAGAATAGGAACAACATTCTGGATACTACCATCCAGAACGGGAACAACATCCTGGATAATACCATCCAGAACAGGAACAACATTCTGGATACTACCATCCAAAACGGGAACAACATTTTAGATACTACATCCACAACAGGAACAACATTCTAGATACTACCATCCAGAACGGAAACAACATTAAGCATACGACCATCCAGAATAGGAACAACATCCTGGATACTACCATCCAGAACGGGAATAACATTCTGGATACTACCATCCAGAACAGGAGCAACATCCTGGATACCACCATCAAGAACACAACCAACATTCTTGATACTACCATCCAGAACAGGAGCAACATTCTGGATACTACCATCGAGAACACGAACAACATCTTGGATACTACCATCCAGAACAGGAACAACATTCTGGATCCTACCATCCAGAACAGGAACAAAATTCTGGATAATACCATCCAGAGCGGGAACAACATCCTGGATACTACCATCCAGAACGGGAACAACATTCGGGATACTACCATCCAGAATGGGAAAAACATTCTGGACACTACCATCCAGAACGGGAACAACATCCTGGATACTACCATCCAAAAAAGGAACAACATTCTGGATACTACAATCCACAATGGGAACAAAATTCTGGCTAATACCATCCAGAACGGAAACAAAATTCTGGATAATACCATCCAGAACGGAAACAACATTCAGGATACAACCATACAGAATAGGAACAACATCCTGGATACTACCATCCAGAACGGGAACAACATTCTGGATACTACCATCCAGAACAGGAGCAACATTCTGGATACTGCCATCGAGAACACGAACAACATTCTGGATACTAACATCCAGAACAGGAACAACATTCTGGATAATACCATCCAGAGCGGGAACAACATCCTGGATTCTACCATCCAGAACGGGAACAACATTCTAGATACTCTCATCCAGTACGGAAACAACATTCTTGATATCACCATCCGGAACGGGAACAACATTCTGGATACTACCATCCAGAATGGGAACAACATCCTGGACACTTCCATCCAGAATGGGAACAACATTCTGGATACTACCATCCAGAACAGGAACAGCATTCTGGATACTACCATCCAGAACGGGAACAACATTCTGGATACTGCCATCCACCACGGGAACAACATTCTGGATACTACCATCCAGAACGGGAAACACATTCTGGATACTACCATCCAGAACGGGAACAACATTCTGGATACTACCATCCAGAACGGGAACAACATTCTGGATACTACCATCCAGAATGGGAACAACATTCTAGATACTACCATCCAGTACGGAAACAACATTCTGGATACCACCATCCAGAACGGGAACAACATTCTGGATACTACCATCCAGAACAGGAACAACATCCTGGATACTACCATCCAGAACGGGAAAAACATTCTGGATACTACCATCCAGAACGGGAACAACATTCTGGATATTACCATCCACAACGGGAACAACATTCTGGATACTACCAACCAGAAAAGGAACAACATTCTAGATACTACCATCCAGAACAGGAACAACATTCTGGATACTACCATCCAGAACAGGAACAACATTCTGGATACTACCATCCAGAACGGGAACAACATTTTGGATACTACCATCCAGAACAGGAACAACATCCTGGATCCTACCATCGAGAACAGGAACAAAATTCTGAATAATACCATCCAGAGCGGGAACAACATCCTGGATACTACCATCCAGAATAGGAACAACATTCTGGATACTACCATCCAGAACGGGAACAACATCCTGGACACGTCCATCCAGAACGGGAACAACATCCTGGATACTACCATCCAGAACGGGAACAACATTCTGGATACTACCATCGAGAACACAAACAACATTCTTGAAACTACCATCCAGAACACGAAAAACATTCTGGATAATACCATCAAGAGCGGGAACAACATCCTGGATTCTACCATCCAGAACGGGAACAACATCCTGGATACTACCATCCAGAACGGGAACAACATTCTGGATACTACCATCCAAAACGGGAACAACATTTTAGATACTACATCCAGAACAGGAACAACATTCTAGATACTACCATCCAGTACGGAAACAACATCCTGGATACCACCATCCAGAACGGGAACAACATTCTGGATAGTACCATCCAGAACGGGAACAACATTCTGGATACTACCAACCAGAACAGGAACAACATTCTAGATACTACCATCCAGAACAGGAACAACATTCTGGATACTACCATCCAGAATAGGAACAACATTCTGGATACTTCCATCCAGAATGGGAACAACATCCTGGACACTTCCATCCAGAACGGGAACAACATCCTGGATACTACCATCTAGAATGGGAACAACATTCTGGATACTACCATCGAGAACACGAACAACATTCTGGAAACTACCATCCAGAACAGGAACAACATTCTGGATAATACCATCCAGAACGGGAACAACATTCTGGATACTACCATCCAGAACGGGAACAACATTCTGGATGCTACCATCCAGAACGGGAACATCATTCTGGATACTACCATCCAGAATGGGAACAACATTCTTGATACTACCATCCAGTACGGAAAGAACATTCTGGATACCACCATCCAGAACGGGAACAACATTCTGGATACTACAATCCAGAACAGGAACAACATCCTGGATACTACCATCCAGAACGGGAACAACATTCTGGATATTACCATCCAGAACGGGAACAACATTCTAAATACTACCATCCAGAACGGGAACAACATTCTGGATACTACCATCCAGTACGGACACAACAGTCTGGATACCACCATCCAGAACGGGAACAACATTCTGGATACTACCATCCAGAACGGGAACAACATTCTGGATCTAACCAAACAGAACAGGAACAACATTCTAGATACTACCATCCAGAACAGGAACAACATTCTGGATACTACCATCCAGAACGGGAACAACATTCTGGATACTACCATCCAGAACGGGAAACACATTCTGGATACTACCATCCAGAACGGGAACAACATTCTGGATACTACCATCCAGAACGGGAACAACATTCTGGATACTACCATCCAGAATGGGAACAACATTCTAGATACTACCATCCAGTACGGAAACAACATTCTGGATACCACCATCCAGAACGGGAACAACATTCTGGATACTACCATCCAGAACAGGAACAACATCCTGGATACTACCATCCAGAACGGGTACAACATTCTGGATACTACCATCCAGAACAAGGAACAACATTCTGGATATTACCATCCAGAACGGGAACAACATTCTGGATACTACCAACAAGAACAGGAACAACATTCTAGATACTACCATCCAGAACAGGAACAACATTCTGGATACTACCATCCAGAACAGGAACAACATTCTGGATACTACCATCCAGAACGGGAACAACATTCTGGATACTACCATCCAGAACAGGAACACCATCCTGGATACTACCATCCAGAACGGGAACAACATTTTGGATACTACCAACCAGAACAGGAACAACATTCTGGATACTACCATCCAGAGCGGGAACAACATCCTGGATTCTACCATCCAGAACAGGAACAACATCCTGGGTACGACCACCCAGAACGTGAACAACATCCTGGATACTACCATCCAGAACAGGAGCAACATTCTGGATACTACCATTCAGAACAGGAACAACATTCAGGATACGACCATCCAGAATAGGAACAACATCCTGGATACTATCATCCAGAACGGGAACAACATCCTGGATACTACCATCCAGAGCGGGAACAACATCCTGGATACTACCATCCAGAACAGATACAACATTCAGGATATGAACATCCAGAATAGGAAAAACATCCAGGATACCACCATCCAGAACGGGAACAACATCCTGGATACTACCATCCAGAGCGGGAACAACATCCTGGATACCACCATCCAGAACAGGAACAACATTCTGGATAATACCATCCAGAGCGGGGACAACATCCTGGATACCACCATCCAGAACAGGAACAACATTCTGGATAATACCATCCAGAACAGGAACAACATTCTGGATAATACCATCCAGAGCGGGGACAACATCCTGGATACCACCATCCAGAACAGGAACAACATTCTGGATAATACCATCCAGAGCGGGAACAACATCCTGGATACTACCATCCAGAACGGGAACAACATTCTAGATACTACCATCCAGAACAGGAACAACATCCTGCATACTACCATCCAGAGAGGGAACAACATTCTGGATCCTACCATCCAGAACAGGAAAAAAATTCTGGATACTACCATCCAGAGCGGGAACAACATCCTGGATTCTACCATCCAGAACAGGAACAACATTCTGGATACTACCATCCAGAACAGGAGCAACATTCTGGATACTACCATCCAGAACAGGAACAACATTCTGGATAATACCATCCAGAGCGGGAACAACATCCTGGATTCTACCATCCAGAACAGGAACAACATTCTGGATACTACCATCCAGAAAAGGAACAACATCCTGGACACTACCATCCAGAACTGGAACACTATCCTGGAAACTACCATCCAGAACGGGAACAACATTCTGGATACTACCATCCAGAACGGGAACAAAATTTTAGATACTAAATCCAGAACAGGAACAACATTCTAGATACTACCATCCAGAACGGAAACAACATTCAGGATACGACCATCCAGAATAGGAACAACATCCTGGATACCACCATCCAGAACAGGAGCAACATTCTGGATACTACCATCGAGAACAGGAACAACATTCTGGATACTACCATCCAGAACAGGAACAACATTCTGGATAATACCATCCAGAGCGGGAACAAAATCCTGGATTCTACCATCCAGAACGGGAACAACATTCTGGATACTATCATCCAGAACGGGAACAACATCCTGGACACTACCATCCAGAAGGGAACAACATCCTGGATAATATCATCCAGAACGGGAACAACTTCCTTTATACTACCATCCAGAACGGGAACAACATCATGGTTACTACCATCCAGAACGTCAACAACATTCTGGATACTACCATGCAGAACAGGAGCAACATTCTGGATACCACCATTCAGAACGGGAACAAAATTCTGGATAATACCATCCAGAATAGGAACAACATTCAGGATACGACCATCCAGAATAGCAACAACATCCTGGATACTACCATCCAGAGCGGGAACAACATCCTGGATACCACCTTCCAGAACAGGAACAACATTCTGGATAATACCATCCAGAGCGGGGACAACATCCTGGATACCACCATCCAGAACAGGAACAACATTCTGGATAAAACCATCCAGAGCGGGAACAACATCCTGGATACTACCATCCAGAGCGGGAAAAACATCCTGGATACCACCATCCACAACAGGAACAACATTCTGGATAATACCATCCAGAGCGGGAACAACATCCTGGATACTACCATCCAGAACGGGAACAACATTCTAGATACTACAATCCAGAACAGGAACAACATCCTGGATACTACCATCCAGAGCGGGAACAACATTCTGGATCCTACCATCCAGAACAGGAACAAAATTCTGGATACTACCATCCAAAAAGGGAACAAAATCCTGGACACTACCATCCAGAACGGGAACAACATCCTGAATACTACCATCCAGAGCGGGAACAACATCCTGGATTCTACCATCCAGAACAGGAACAACATTCTGGATACTACCATCCAGAACAGGAGCAACATTCTGGATACTACCATCCAGAACACGAACAACATTCTGGATACTACCATCCAGAGAGGGAACAACATTCTGAATCCTACCATCCAGAACGGAAAAAAATTCTGGATACTACCATCCAGAGCGGGAACAACATCCTGGATTCTACCATCCAGAACAGGAACAACATTCTGGATACTACCATCCAGAAAAGGAGCAACATTCTGGATACTACCATCCAGAACAGGAACAACATTCTGGATAATACCATCCAGAGCGGGAACAACATCCTGGATTCTACCATCCAGAACAGGAACAACATCCTGGATACTACCATCCAGAACGTGAACAACATTCTGGATACTACCATCCAGAACAGAAGCAACATTCTGGATACTACCATTCAGAAAAGGAACAACATTCAGGATACGACCATCCAGAATAGGAACAACATCCTGGATACTACCATCCAGAGCGGGAACAACATCCCGGATACTACCATCCAGAACAGATACAACATTCAGGATATGACCATCCAGAATAGGAAAAACATCCGGGATACCACCATCCAGAACGGGAACAACATCCTGGATACTACCATCCAGAGCGGGAACAACATCCTGGATACCACCATCCAGAACAGGAACAACATTCTGGATAATACCATCCAGAGCGGGGACAACATCCTGGATACCACCATCCAGAAAAGGAACAACATTCTGGATAATACCATCCAGAGCGGGAACAACATCCTGCATACTACCATCCAGAGAGGGAACAACATTCTGGATCCTACCATCCAGAACGGGAACAAATCTCTGGATACTACCATCCAGAGCGGGAACAACATCCTGGATTCTACCATCCAGAACAGGAACAACATTCTGGATACTACCATCCAGAACAGGAACAACATTCTGCATAATACCATCCAGAGCGGGAACAATATCCTGGATTCTACCATCCAGAACAGGAACAACATTCTGGATACTACCATCCAGAAAGGGAACAACATCCTGGACACTACCATCCAGAACTGGAAGAACATCCTGGATACTACCATCCAGAACGGGAACAACATTCTGGATACTACCATCCAGAACGGGAACAAAATCATGGTTACTACCATCCAGAACGTGAACAACATTCTGGATACTACCATGCAGAACAGGAGCGACATTCTGGATACTACCATTCAGAACGGGAACAAAATTCTGGATAATACCATCCAGAACAGGAACAACATTCAGGATACGACCATCCAGAATAGTAACAACATCCTGGATACTACCATCCAGAGCGGGAACAACATCCTGGATACCACCATCCAGAACAGGAACAACATTCTGGATAATACCATCCAGAGCGGGGACAACATCCTGGATACCACCATCCAGAACAGGAACAACATTCTGGATAATACCATCCAGAGCGGGAACAACATCCTGGATACTACCATCCAGAGCGGGAACAACATCCTGGATACCACCATCCAGAACAGGAACAACATTCTGGATAATACCATCCAGAGCGGGAACAACATCCTGGATACTACCATCAAGAACGGGAACAACATTCTAGATACTACAATCCAGAACGGGAACAACATTCTGGATACTACCATCCAGAACAGGAGCAACATCCTGGATACTACCATCCAGAACGGGTACAACATTCTGGATACTACCATCCAGAACGGGAAGAACATTCTGGATATTACCATCCAGAACGGGAACAACATTCTGGATACTACCAACCAGAACAGGAACAACATTCTAGATACTACCATCCAGAACAGGAACAACATTCTGGATACTACCATCCAGAACAGGAACAACATTCTGGATACTACCATCCAGAACGGGAACAACATTCTGGATACTACCATCCAGAACAGGAACAACATCCTGGATACTACCATCCAGAACGGGAACAACATTTTGGATACTACCAACCAGAACAGGAACAACATTCTGGATACTACCATCCAGAGCGGGAACAACATCCTGGATTCTACCATCCAGAACAGGAACAACATCCTGGGTACGACCATCCAGAACGTGAACAACATCCTGGATACTACCATCCAGAACAGGAGCAACATTCTGGATACTACCATTCAGAACAGGAACAACATTCAGGATACGACCATCCAGAATAGGAACAACATCCTGGATACTATCATCCAGAACGGGAACAACATCCTGGATACTACCATCCAGAGCGGGAACAACATCCTGGATACTACCATCCAGAACAGATACAACATTCAGGATATGAACATCCAGAATAGGAAAAACATCCGGGATACCACCATCCAGAACGGGAACAACATCCTGGATACTACCATCCAGAGCGGGAACAACATCCTGGATACCACCATCCAGAACAGGAACAACATTCTGGATAATACCATCCAGAGCGGGGACAACATCCTGGATACCACCATCCAGAACAGGAACAAAATTCTGGATAATACCATCCAGAACAGGAACAACATTCTGGATAATACCATCCAGAGCGGGGACAACATCCTGGATACCACCATCCAGAACAGGAACAACATTCTGGATAATACCATCCAGAGCGGGAACAACATCCTGGATACTACCATCCAGAACGGGAACAACATTCTAGATACTACCATCCAGAACAGGAACAACATCCTGCATACTACCATCCAGAGAGGGAACAACATTCTGGATCCTACCATCCAGAACGGGAACAAAATTCTGGATACTACCATCCAGAGCGGGAACAACATCCTGGATTCTACCATCCAGAACAGGAACAACATTCTGGATACTACCATCCAGAACAGGAGCAACATTCTGGATACTACCATCCAGAACAGGAACAACATTCTGGATAATACCATCCAGAGCGGGAACAACATCCTGGATTCTACCATCCAGAACAGGAACAACATTCTGGATACTACCATCCAGAAAAGGAACAACATCCTGGACACTACCATCCAGAACTGGAACACTATCCTGGAAACTACCATCCAGAACGGGAACAACATTCTGGATACTACCATCCAGAACGGGAACAAAATTTTAGATACTAAATCCAGAACAGGAACAACATTCTAGATACTACCATCCAGAACGGAAACAACATTCAGGATACGACCATCCAGAATAGGAACAACATCCTGGATACCACCATCCAGAACAGGAGCAACATTCTGGATACTACCATCGAGAACAGGAACAACATTCTGGATACTACCATCCAGAACAGGAACAACATTCTGGATAATACCATCCAGAGCGGGAACAAAATCCTGGATTCTACCATCCAGAACGGGAACAACATTCTGGATACTATCATCCAGAACGGGAACAACATCCTGGACACTACCATCCAGAAGGGAACAACATCCTGGATACTATCATCCAGAACGGGAACAACATCCTTTATACTACCATCCAGAACGGGAACAACATCATGGTTACTACCATCCAGAACGTGAACAACATTCTGGATACTACCATGCAGAACAGGAGCAACATTCTGGATACTACCATTCAGAACGGGAACAAAATTCTGGATAATACCATCCAGAACAGGAACAACATTCAGGATACGACCATCCAGAATAGCAACAACATCCTGGATACTACCATCCAGAGCGGGAACAACATCCTGGATACCACCATCCAGAACAGGAACAACATTCTGGATAATACCATCCAGAGCGGGGACAACATCCTGGATACCACCATCCAGAACAGGAACAACATTCTGGATAAAACCATCCAGAGCGGGAACAACATCCTGGATACTACCATCCAGAGCGGGAAAAACATCCTGGATACCACCATCCACAACAGGAACAACATTCTGGATAATACCATCCAGAGCGGGAACAACATCCTGGATACTACCATCCAGAACGGGAACTACATTCTAGATACTACAATCCAGAACAGGAACAACATCCTGGATACTACCATCCAGAGCGGGAACAACATTCTGGATCCTACCATCCAGAACAGGAACAAAATTCTGGATACTACCATCCAAAAAGGGAACAAAATCCTGGACACTACCATCCAGAACGGGAACAACATCCTGAATACTACCATCCAGAGCGGGAACAACATCCTGGATTCTACCATCCAGAACAGGAACAACATTCTGGTTACTACCATCCAGAACAGGAGCAACATTCTGGATACTACCATCCAGAACACGAACAACATTCTGGATACTACCATCCAGAGAGGGAACAACATTCTGAATCCTACCATCCAGAACGGAACAAAATTCTGGATACTAACATCCAGAGAGGGAACAACATCCTGGATTCTACCATCCAGAACAGGAACAACATTCTGGATACTACCATCCAGAAAAGGAGCAACATTCTGGATACTACCATCCAGAACAGGAACAACATTCTGGATAATACCATCCAGAGCGGGAACAACATCCTGGATTCTACCATCCAGAACAGGAACAACATCCTGGATACTACATTCCAGAACGTGAACAACATTCTGGATACTACCATCCAGAACAGAAGCAACATTCTGGATACTACCATTCAGAACAGGAACAACATTCAGGATACGACCATCCAGAATAGGAACAACATCCTGGATACTATCATCCAGAACGGGAACAACATCCTGGATACTACCATCCAGAGCGGGAACAACATCCCGTATACTACCATCCAGAACAGATACAACATTCAGGATATGACCATCCAGAATAGGAAAAACATCCGGGATACCACCATCCAGAACGGGAACAACATCCTGGATACTACCATCCAGAGCGGGAACAACATCCTGGATACCACCATCCAGATAAGGAACAACATTCTGGATAATACCATCCAGAGCGGGGACAACATCCTGGATACCACCATCCAGAACAGGAACAACATTCTGGATAATACCATCCAGAGCGGGAACAACATCCTGCATACTACCATCCAGAGAGGGAACAACATTCTGGATCCTACCATCCAGAACGGGAACAAATCTCTGGATACTACCATCCAGAGCGGGAACAACATCCTGGATTCTACCATCCAGAACAGGAACAACATTCTGGATACTACCATCCAGAACAGGAACAACATTCTGCATAATACCATCCAGAGCGGGAACAACATCCTGGATTCTACCATCCAGAACAGGAACAACATTCTGGATACTACCATCCAGAAAGGGAACAACATCCTGGACACTACCATCCAGAACTGGAAGAACATCCTGGATACTACCATCCAGAACGGGAACAACATTCTGGATACTACCATCCAGAACGGGAACAAAATCATGGTTACTACCATCCAGAACGTGAACAACATTCGGATACTACCATGCAGAACAGGAGCAACATTCTGGATACTACCATTCAGAACGGGAACAAAATTCTGGATAATACCATCCAGAACAGGAACAACATTCAGGATACGACCATCCAGAATAGCAACAACATCCTGGATACTACCATCCAGAGCGGGAACAACATCCTGGATACCACCATCCAGAACAGGAACAACATTCTGGATAATACCATCCAGAGCGGGGACAACATCCTGGATACCACCATCCAGAACAGGAACAACATTCTGGATAATACCATCCAGAGCGGGAACAACATCCTGGATACTACCATCCAGAGCGGGAACAACATCCTGGATACCACCATCCAGAACAGGAACAACATTCTGGATAAAACCATCCAGAGCGGGAACAACATCCTGGATACTACCATCCAGAGCGGGAAAAACATCCTGGATACCACCATCCACAACAGGAACAACATTCTGGATAATACCATCCAGAGCGGGAACAACATCCTGGATACTACCATCCAGAACGGGAACAACATTCTAGATACTACAATCCAGAACAGGAACAACATCCTGGATACTACCATCCAGAGCGGGAACAACATTCTGGATCCTACCATCCAGAACAGGAACAAAATTCTGGATACTACCATCCAAAAAGGGAACAAAATCCTGGACACTACCATCCAGAACGGGAACAACATCCTGAATACTACCATCCAGAGCGGGAACAACATCCTGGATTCTACCATCCAGAACAGGAACAACATTCTGGATACTACCATCCAGAACAGGAGCAACATTCTGGATACTACCATCCAGAACACGAACAACATTCTGGATACTACCATCCAGAGAGGGAACAACATTCTGAATCCTACCATCCAGAACGGAACAAAATTCTGGATACTACCATCCAGAGAGGGAACAACATCCTGGATTCTACCATCCAGAACAGGAACAACATTCTGGATACTACCATCCAGAAAAGGAGCAACATTCTGGATACTACCATCCAGAACAGGAACAACATTCTGGATAATACCATCCAGAGCGGGAACAACATCCTGGATTCTACCATCCAGAACAGGAACAACATCCTGGATACTACCATCCAGAACGTGAACAACATTCTGGATACTACCATCCAGAACAGAAGCAACATTCTGGATACTACCATTCAGAACAGGAACAACATTCAGGATACGACCATCCAGAATAGGAACAACATCCTGGATACTATCATCCAGAACGGGAACAACATCCTGGATACTACCATCCAGAGCGGGAACAACATCCCGGATACTACCATCCAGAACAGATACAACATTCAGGATATGACCATCCAGAATAGGAAAAACATCCGGGATACCACCATCCAGAACGGGAACAACATCCTGGATACTACCATCCAGAGCGGGAACAACATCCTGGATACCACCATCCAGAACAGGAACAACATTCTGGATAATACCATCCAGAGCGGGGACAACATCCTGGATACCACCATCCAGAACAGGAACAACATTCTGGATAATACCATCCAGAGCGGGAACAACATCCTGCATACTACCATCCAGAGAGGGAACAACATTCTGGATCCTACCATCCAGAACGGGAACAAATCTCTGGATACTACCATCCAGAGCGGGAACAACATCCTGGATTCTACCATCCAGAACAGGAACAACATTCTGGATACTACCATCCAGAACAGGAACAACATTCTGCATAATACCATCCAGAGCGGGAACAACATCCTGGATTCTACCATCCAGAACAGGAACAACATTCTGGATACTACCATCCAGAAAGGGAACAACATCCTGGACACTACCATCCAGAACTGGAAGAACATCCTGGATACTACCATCCAGAACGGGAACAACATTCTGGATACTACCATCCAGAACGGGAACAAAATCATGGTTACTACCATCCAGAACGTGAACAACATTCTGGATACTACCATGCAGAACAGGAGCAACATTCTGGATACTACCATTCAGAACGGGAACAAAATTCTGGATAATACCATCCAGAACAGGAACAACATTCAGGATACGACCATCCAGAATAGCAACAACATCCTGGATACTACCATCCAGAGCGGGAACAACATCCTGGATACCACCATCCAGAACAGGAACAACATTCTGGATAATACCATCCAGAGCGGGGACAACATCCTGGATACCACCATCGAGAACAGGAACAACAATCTGGATAATACCATCCAGAGCGGGAACAACATCCTGGATACTACCATCCAGAGCGGGAACAACATCCTGGATACCACCATCCAGAACAGGAACAACATTCTGGATAATACCATCCAGAGCGGGAACAACATCCTGGATACTACCATCAAGAACGGGAACAACATTCTAGATACTACAATCCAGAACGGGAACAACATCCTGGATACTACCATCCAGAGCGGGAACAACATTCTGGATCCTACCATCCAGAACAGGAACAAAATTCTGGATACTACCATCCAGAAAGGGAACAAAATCCTGGACACTACCATCCAGAACGGGAACAACATCCTGGATACTACCATCCAGAGCGGGAACAACATCCTGGATTCTACCATCCAGAACACGAACAACATTCTGGATACTACCATCCAGAACAGGAGCAACATTCTGGATACTACCATCCAGAACACGAACAACATTCTGGATACTACCATCCAGAGAGGGAACAACATTCTGGATCCTACCATCCAGAACGGGAACAAAATTCTGGATACTACCATCCAGAGCGGGAACAACATCCTGGATTCTACCATCCAGAACAGGAACAACATTCTGGATACTACCATCCAGAACAGGAGCAACATTCTGGATACTACCATCCAGAACAGGAACAACATTCTGGATAATACCATCCAGAGCGGGAACAACATCCTGGATTCTACCATCCAGAACAGGAACAACATCCTGGATACTACCATCCAGAACGTGAACAACATTCTGGATACTACCATCCAGAACAGGAGCAACATTCTGGATACTACCATTCAGAACAGGAACAACATTCAGGATACGACCATCCAGAATAGGAACAACATCCTGGATACTATCATCCAGAACGGGAACAACATCCTGGATACTACCATCCAGAGCGGGAACAACATCCTGGATACTACCATCCAGAACAGAGACAACATTCAGGATATGACCATCCAGAATAGGAAAAACATCCGGGATACCACCATCCAGAACGGGAACAACATCCTGGATACTACCATCCAGAGCGGGAAAAACATCCTGGATACTACCATCCAGAGCGCGAAAAACATCCTGGATACCACCATCCACAACAGGAACAACATTCTGGATAATACCATCCAGAGCGGGAACAACATCCTGGATACTACCATCCAGAACGGGAACAACATTCTAGATACTACAATCCAGAACAGGAACAACATCCTGGATACTACCATCCAGAGCGGGAACAACATTCTGGATATTACCATCCAGAACAGGAACAAAATTCTGGATACTACCATCCAAAAAGGGAACAAAATCCTGGACACTACCATCCAGAACGGGAACAACATCCTGAATACTACCATCCAGAGCGGGAACAACATCCTGGATTCTACCATCCAGAACAGGAACAACATTCTGGATACTACCATCCAGAACAGGAGCAACATTCTGGATACTACCATCCAGAACACGAACAACATTCTGGATACTACCATCCAGAGAGGGAACAACATTCTGGATCCTACCATCCAGAACGGGAACAAAATTCTGGATACTACCATCCAGAGCGGGAACAACATCCTGGATTCTACCATCCAGAACAGGAACAACATTCTGGATACTACCATCCAGAAAAGGAGCAACATTCTGGATACTACCATCCAGAACAGGAACAACATTCTGGATAATACCATCCAGAGCGGGAACAACATCCTGGATTCTACCATCCAGAACAGGAACAACATCCTGGATACTACCATCCAGAACGTGAACAACATTCTGGATACTACCATCCAGAACAGGAGCAACATTCTGGATACTACCATTCAGAACAGGAACAACATTCAGGATACGACCATCCAGAATAGGAACAACATCCTGGATACTACCATCCAGAACGGGAACAACATCCTGGATACTACCATCCAGAGCGGGAACAACATCCTGGATACTACCATCCAGAACAGATACAACATTCAGGATATGACCATCCAGAATAGGAAAAACATCCGGGATACCACCATCCAGAACGGGAACAACATCCTGGATACTACCATCCAGAGCGGGAACAACATCCTGGATACCACCATCCAGAACAGGAACAACATTCTGGATAATACCATCCAGAGCGGGGACAACATCCTGGATACCACCATCCAGAACAGGAACAACATTCTGGATAATACCATCCAGAGCGGGAACAACATCCTGCATACTACCATCCAGAGAGGGAACAACATTCTGGATCCTACCATCCAGAACGGGAACAACATTCTGGATACTACCATCCAGAACAGGAACAACATTCTGCATAATACCATCCAGAGCGGGAACAACATCCTGGATTCTACCATCCAGAACAGGTACAACATTCTGGATACTACCATCCAGAAAGGGAACAACATCCTGGACACTACCATCCAGAACTGGAACAACATCCTGGATACTACCATCCAGAACGGGAACAACATTCTGGATACTACCATCCAGAACGGGAACAAAATCATGGTTACTACCATCCAGAACGTGAACAACATTCTGGATACTACCATGCAGAACAGGAGCAACATTCTGGATACTACCATTCAGAACGGGAACAAAATTCTGGATAATACCATCCAGAACAGGAGCAACATTCAGGATACGACCATCCAGAATAGCAACAACATCCTGGATACTACCATCCAGAGCGGGAACAACATCCTGGATACCACCATCCAGAACAGGAACAACATTCTGGATAATACCATCCAGAGCGGGGACAACATCCTGGATACCACCATCCAGAACAGGAACAACATTCTGGATAATACCATCCAGAGCGGGAACAACATCCTGGATACTACCATCCAGAGCGGGAACAACATCCTGGATACCACCATCCAGAACAGGAACAACATTCTGGATAATACCATCCAGAGAGGGAACAACATCCTGGATACTACCATCAAGAACGGGAACAACATTCTAGATACTACAATCCAGAACGGGAACAACATCCTGGATACTACCATCCAGAGCGGGAACAACATTCTGGATCCTACCATCCAGAACAGGAACAAAATTCTGGATACTACCATCCAGAAAGGGAACAAAATCCTGGACACTACCATCCAGAACAGGAACAACATCCTGGATACTACCATCCAGAGCGGGAACAACATCCTGGATTCTACCATCCAGAACAGGAACAACATTCTGGATACTACCATCCAGAAAAGGAGCAACATTCTGGATACTACCATCCAGAACACGAACAACATTCTGGATACTACCATCCAGAGAGGGAACAACATTCTGGATCCTACCATCCAGAACGGGAACAAAATTCTGGATACTACCATCCAGAGCGGGAAGAACATCCTGGATTCTACCATCCAGAACAGGAACAACATTCTGGATACTACCATCCAGAACAGGAGCAACATTCTGGATACTACCATCCAGAAAAGGAACAACATTCTGGATAATACCATCCAGAGCGGGAACAACATCCTGGATTCTACCATCCAGAACAGGAACAACATCCTGGATACTACCATCCAGAACGTGAACAACATTCTGGATACTACCATCCAGAACAGGAGCAACATTCTGGATACTACCATTCAGAACAGGAACAACATTCAGGATACGACCATCCAGAATAGGAACAACATCCTGGATACTATCATCCAGAACGGGAACAACATCCTGGATACTACCATCCAGAGCGGGAACAACATCCTGGATACTACCATCCAGAACAGAGACAACATTCAGGATATGACCATCCAGAATAGGAAAAACATCCGGGATACCACCATCCAGAACGGGAACAACATCCTGGATACTACCATGCAGAGCGGGAACAACATCCTGGATACCACCATCCAGAACAGGAACAACATTCTGGATAATACCATCCAGAGCGGGGACAACATCCTGGATACCACCATCCAGAACAGGAACAACATTCTGGATAATACCATCCAGAGCGGGAACAACATTCTGGATACTACCATCCAGAACGGGAACAACATTCTAGATACTACCATCCAGAACAGGAACAACATCCTGCATACTACCATCCAGAGAGGGAACAACATTCTGGATCCTACCATCCAGAACGGGAACAAATCTCTGGATACTAACATCCAGAGCGGGAACAACATCCTGGATTCTACCATCCAGAACAGGAACAACATTCTGGATACTACCATCCAGAACAGGAGCAACATTCTAAATACTACCATCCAGAACAGGAACAACATTCTGGATACTACCATCCAGAGCGGGAACAACATCCTGGATTCTACCATCCAGAACAGGAACAACATTCTGGATACTACCATCCAGAAAAGGAGCAACATTCTGGATACTACCATCCAGAAAAGGAACAACATTCTGGATAATACCATCCAGAGCGGGAACAACATCCTGGATTCTACCATCCAGAACAGGAACAACATCCTGGATACTACCATCCAGAACGTGAACAACATTCTGGATACTACCATCCAGAACAGGAGCAACATTCTGGATACTACCATTCAGAACAGGAACAACATTCAGGATACGACCATCCAGAATAGGAACAACATCCTGGATACTATCATCCAGAACGGGAACAACATCCTGGATACTACCATCCAGAGCGGGAACAACATCCTGGATACTACCATCCAGAACAGAGACAACATTCAGGATATGACCATCCAGAATAGGAAAAACATCCGGGATACCACCATCCAGAACGGGAACAACATCCTGGATACTACCATCCAGAGCGGGAACAACATCCTGGATACCACCATCCAGAACAGGAACAACATTCTGGATAATACCATCCAGAGCGGGGACAACATCCTGGATACCACCATCCAGAACAGGAACAACATTCTGGATAATACCATCCAGAGCGGGAACAACATTCTGGATACTACCATCCAGAACGGGAACAACATTCTAGATACTACCATCCAGAACAGGAACAACATCCTGCATACTACCATCCAGAGAGGGAACAACATTCTGGATCCTACCATCCAGAACGGGAACAAATCTCTGGATACTAACATCCAGAGCGGGAACAACATCCTGGATTCTACCATCCAGAACAGGAACAACATTCTGGATACTACCATCCAGAACAAGAGCAACATTCTAAATACTACCATCCAGAACAGGAACAACATTCTGGATAATACCATCCAGAACAGGAACAGCATTCTAGATACTACCATCCAGAACGGAAACAACATTCAGGATACGACCATCCAGAATAGGAACAACATCCTGGATACTACCATCCAGAACGGGAACAACATTCTGGATACTACCATCCAGAACAGGAACAACATCCTGGATACCACCATCCAGAACACAACCAACATTCTTGATACTACCATCCAGAACAGGAGCAACATTCTGGATACTACCATCGAGAACACGAACAACATTCTGGATACTACCATCGAGAAAAGGAACAACATTCTGGATAATACCATCCAGAGCGGGAACAAAATCCTGGATTCTACCATCCAGAACGGGAACCACATTCTGGATACTATCATCCAGAACGGGAACAACATCCTGGACACTACCATCCAGAAGGGAACAACATCCTGGATACTACCATCCAGAACGGGAACAACATCCTTTATACTACCATCCAGAACGGGAACAACATCATGGTTACTACCATCCAGAACGTCAACAACATTCTGGATACTACCATGCAGAACAGGAGCAAAATTCTGGATACTACCATTCAGAACGGGAACAAAATTCTGGATAATACCATCCAGAACAGGAACAACATTCAGGATACGACCATCCAGAATAGCAACAACATCCTGGATACTACCATCCAGAACGGGAACAACATTCTAGATACTACCATCCAGAATGCGAACAACATTCTGGATAATACCATCCAGAACAGAGACAACATTCAGGATATGACCATCCAGAATAGGAAAAACATCCGGGATACCACCATCCAGAACGGGAACAACATCCGGGATACTACCATCCAGAGTGGGAACAACATCCTGGATACCACCATCCAGAACAGGAACAACATTCTGGATAATACCATCCAGAGCGGGAACAACATCCTGGATACTACCATCCAGAACGGGAAGAACATTCTAGATACTACAATCCAGAACAGGAACAACATCCTGGATACTACCATCCAGAGCGGGAACAACATTCTGGATCCTACCATCCAGAAAAGGAACAAAATTCTGGATACTACCATCCAGAAAGGGAACAAAATCCTGGACACTACCATCCAGAACGGGAACAACATCCTGGATACTACCATCCAGAGCGGGAACAACATCCTGGATTCTACCATCTAGAACAGGAACAACATTCTGGATACTACCATCCAGAACAGGAGCAACATTCTGGAAACTACCATCCAGAACACGAACAACATTCTGGATACTACCATCCAGAACAGGAACAACATTCTGGATAATACCATCCAGAGCGGGAACAACATCCTGGATTCTACCATCCAGAACAGGAACAACATTCTGGATACTACCATCCAGAAAGGGAACAACATCCTGGACACTACCATCCAGAACTGGAACAACATCCTGGATACTACCATCCAGAACAGGAACAACATTCTGGATACTACCATCCAGAACGGGAACAACATCCTGGATACTACCATCCAGAACGTGAACAACATTCTGGATACTACCATCCAGAACAGGAGCAACATTCTGGATACTACCATCCAGAACGGGAACAAAATTCTGGATAATACCATACAGAACAGGAACAACATTCAGGATACGACCATCCAGAATAGGAACAACATCCTGGATACTATCATCCAGAACGGGAACAACATCCTGGATACTACCATCCAGAGCGGGAACAACATCCTGGATACTACCATCCAGAACAGAGACAACATTCTGGATATGACCATCCAGAATAGGAAAAACATCCGGGATACCACCATCCAGAACGGGAACATCATCCTGGATACTACCATCCAGAGCGGGAACAACATCCTGGATACCACCATCCAGAACAGGAACCACATTCTGGATAATACCATCCAGAGCGGGAACAACATCCTGGATACTACCATCCAGAACGGGAACAACATTCTAGATACTACCATCCAGAACAGGAACAACATCCTGGATATTACCATCCAGAACACAACCAACATTCTTGATACTACCATCCAGAACAGGAGCAACATTCTGGATACTACCATCGAGAACACGAACAACATTCTGGATACTACCATCGAGAAAAGGAACAACATTCTGGATAATACCATCCAGAGCGGGAACAAAATCCTGGATTCTACCATCCAGAACGGGAACCACATTCTGGATACTATCATCCAGAACGGGAACAACATCCTGGACACTACCATCCAGAAGGGAACAACATCCTGGATACTACCATCCAGAACGGGAACAACATCCTTTATACTACCATCCAGAACGGGAACAACATCATGGTTACTACCATCCAGAACGTCAACAACATTCTGGATACTACCATGCAGAACAGGAGCAACATTCTGGATACTACCATTCAGAACGGGAACAAAATTCTGGATAATACCATCCAGAACAGGAACAACATTCAGGATACGACCATCCAGAATAGCAACAACATCCTGGATACTACCATCCAGAACGGGAACAACATTCTAGATACTACCATCCAGAATGCGAACAACATTCTGGATAATACCATCCAGAACAGAGACAACATTCAGGATATGACCATCCAGAATAGGAAAAACATCCGGGATACCACCATCCAGAACGGGAACAACATCCGGGATACTACCATCCAGAGTGGGAACAACATCCTGGATACCACCATCCAGAACAGGAACAACATTCTGGATAATACCATCCAGAGCGGGAACAACATCCTGGATACTACCATCCAGAACGGGAAGAACATTCTAGATACTACAATACAGAACAGGAACAACATCCTGGATACTACCATCCAGAGCGGGAACAACATTCTGGATCCTACCATCCAGAAAAGGAACAAAATTCTGGATACTACCATCCAGAAAGGGAACCAAATCCTGGACACTACCATCCAGAACGGGAACAACATCCTGGATACTACCATCCAGAGCGGGAACAACATCCTGGATTCTACCATCTAGAACAGGAACAACATTCTGGATACTACCATCCAGAACAGGAGCAACATTCTGGAAACTACCATCCAGAACACGAACAACATTCTGGATACTACCATCCAGAACAGGAACAACATTCTGGATACTACCATCCAGAGCGGGAACAACATCCTGGATTCTACCATCCAGAACAGGAACAACATTCTGGATACTACCATCCAGAAAGGGAACAACATCCTGGACACTACCATCCAGAACTGGAACAACATCCTGGATACTACCATCCAGAACAGGAACAACATTCTGGATACTACCATCCAGAACGGGAACAACATCCTGGATACTACCATCCAGAACGTGAACAACATTCTGGATACTACCATCCAGAACAGGAGCAACATTCTGGATACTACCATCCAGAACGGGAACAAAATTCTGGATAATACCATCCAGAACAGGAACTACATTCAGGATACGACCATCCAGAATAGGAACAACATCCTGGATACTATCATCCAGAACGGGAACAACATCCTGGATACTACCATCCAGAGAGGGAACAACATCCTGGATACTACCATCCAGAACAGAGACAACATTCTGGATATGACCATCCAGAATAGGAAAAACATCCGGGATACCACCATCCAGAACGGGAACAACATCCTGGATACTACCATCCAGAGCGGGAACAACATCCTGGATACCACCATCCAGAACAGGAACCACATTCTGGATAATACCATCCAGAGCGGGAACAACATCCTGGATACTACCATCCAGAACGGGAACAACATTCTAGATACTACCATCCAGAACAGGAACAACATCCTGGATATTACCATCTAGAGCGGGAACAACATTCTGGATACCACCATCCAGAACAGGAACTACATTCTGGATAATACCATCCAGAGCGGGAACAACATCCTGGATACTACCATCCAGAACGGGAACAACATTCTAGATACTACCGTCCAGAACAGGAACAACATCCTGGATAATACCATCCAGAGCGGGAACAACATTCTGGATCCTACCATCCAGAACAGGAACAAAATTCTGGATATTACCATCCAGAACGGGAACAACATCCTGGACACTACCATCCAGAACGGGAACAACATCCTGGATACTACCATCCAGAGCGGGAACAACATCCTGGATTCTACCATCCAGAACAGGAACAACATTCTGGATACCACCATCCAGAACAGGAGCAACATTCTGGATACTGCCATCCAGAACTCGAACAACATTCGGGATACTACCATCCAGAACAGGAACAACATTCTGGATAATACCATCCAGAGCGGGAACAACATCCTGGATTCTACCATCCAGAACAGGAACAACATTATGGATACTACCATCCAGAAAGGGAACAACATCCTGGACACTACCATCCAGAACTGGAACAACATCCTGGATACTACCATCCAGAACAGGAACAACATTCTGGATACTACCATCCAGAACGGGAACAACATCCTGGACACTACCATCCAGAACTGGAACAACATCCTGGATACTACCATCCAGAACAGGAACAACATTCTAGATACTACCATCCAGAACAGGAACAACATCCTGGATATTACCATCCAGAGCGGGAACAACATTCTGGATACCACCATCCAGAACAGGAACTACATTCTGGATAATACCATCCAGAGCGGGAACAAAATCCTGGATACTACCATCCAGAACGGGAACAACATTCTAGACACTACCATCCAGAACAGGAACAACATCCTGGATACTACCATCCAGAGCGGGAACAACATTCTGGATCCTACCATCCAGAACAGGAACAAAATTCTGGATATTACCATCCAGAACGGGAACAACATCCTGGACACTACCATCCAGAACGGGAACAACATCCTGGATACTACCATCCAGAGCGGGAACAACATCCTGGATTCTACCATCCAGAAAAGGAACAACATTCTGGATACCACCATCCAGAACAGGAGCAACATTCTGGATACTACCATCCAGAACTCGAACAACATTCTGGATACTACCATCCAGAACAGGAACAACATTCTGGATAATACCATCCAGAGCGGGAACAACATCCTGGATTCTACCATCCAGAACAGGAACAACATTATGGATACTACCATCCAGAAAGGGAACAACATCCTGGACACTACCATCCAGAACTGGAACAACATCCTGGATACTACCATCCAGAACAGGAACAACATTCTGGATACTACCATCCAGAACGGGAACAACATCCTGGATACTACCATCCAGAACGGGAACAACATTCTGGATACTACCATCCAGAACAGGAGCAACATTCTGGATACTACCATTCAGAACGGGAACAAAATTCTGGATAATACCATCCAGAACAGGAACAAAATTCAGGATACGACCATCCAGAATAGGAACAACATCCTGGATACTATCATCCAGAACGGGAACAACATCCTGGATACTACCATCCACAGCGGGAACTACATCCTGGATACTACCATCCAGAACGGGAACAACATTCTGGATACGACCATCCAGAATGGGAACAACATCCTGGATACTACCATCCAGAACGGGAGCAACATTCTGGATACTACCATCCAGAACGGGACCAACATTCTGGATACTACCATCCAGAACGTGAACAACATTCTGGATACTACCATCCAGAGCAGGAACAACATCCTGGATACTACCATCCAGAACAGGACAACATCCTAGATACCACCATCCAGAACGGGAGCAACATTCTGGATACTACCATCCAGAATGGGAAAAAATTCTGGATACTACCATCCAGAACGGGAACAACATTCTAGATACTACCATCCAGAATGCGAACAACATTCTGGATAATACCATCCAGAACAGGAACAACATTCAGGATATGACCATCCAGAATAGGAAAAACATCCTGGATACTACCATCCAGAACGGGAACAACATTCTAGATACTACCATCCAGAATAGGAACAAAATTCTGGATAATACCATCCAGAACGGGAACAACATTCTGGATACTACCAACCAGAACAGGAACAACATTCTGGATCCTACCATCCAGAAAAGGAACAAAATTCTGGATACTACCATCCAGAAAGGGAACAAAATCCTGGACACTACCATCCAGAACGGGAAGAACATCCTGGATACTACCATCCAGAACGGGAACAACATCCTTTATACTACCATCCAGAACGGGAACAACATCATGGTTACTACCATCCAGAACGTCAACAACATTCTGGATACTACCATGCAGAACAGGAGCAACATTCTGGATACTACCATTCAGAACGGGAACAAAATTCTGGATAATACCATCCAGAACAGGAACAACATTCAGGATACGACCATCCAGAATAGCAACAACATCCTGGATACTACCATCCAGAACGGGAACAACATTCTAGATACTACCATCCAGAATGCGAACAACATTCTGGATAATACCATCCAGAACAGAGACAACATTCAGGATATGACCATCCAGAATAGGAAAAACATCCGGGATACCACCATCCAGAACGGGAACAACATCCGGGATACTACCATCCAGAGTGGGAACAACATCCTGGATACCACCATCCAGAACAGGAACAACATTCTGGATAATACCATCCAGAGCGGGAACAACATCCTGGATACTACCATCCAGAACGGGAAGAACATTCTAGATACTACAATCCAGAACAGGAACAACATCCTGGATACTACCATCCAGAGCGGGAACAACAATCTGGATCCTACCATCCAGAAAAGGAACAAAATTCTGGATACTACCATCCAGAAAGGGAACAAAATCCTGGACACTACCATCCAGAACGGGAACAACATCCTGGATACTACCATCCAGAGCGGGAACAACATCCTGGATTCTACCATCTAGAACAGGAACAACATTCTGGATACTACCATCCAGAACAGGAGCAACATTCTGGAAACTACCATCCAGAACACGAACAACATTCTGGATACTACCATCCAGAACAGGAACAACATTCTGGATACTACCATCCAGAGCGGGAACAACATCCTGGATTCTACCATCCAGAACAGGAACAACATTCTGGATACTACCATCCAGAACGGGAACAACATCCTGGATACTACCATCCAGAACGTGAACAACATTCTGGATACTACCATCCAGAACAGGAGCAACATTCTGGATACTACCATCCAGAACGGGAACAAAATTCTGGATAATACCATCCAGAACAGGAACAACATTCAGGATACGACCATCCAGAATAGGAACAACTTCCTGGATACTATCATCCAGAATGGGAACAACATCCTGGATACTACCATCCAGAGCGGGAACAACATCCTGGATACTACCATCCAGAACAGAGACAACATTCTGGATATGACCATCCAGAATAGGAAAAACATCCGGGATACCACCATCCAGAACGGGAACAACATCCTGGATACTACCATCCAGAGCGGGAACAACATCCTGGATACCACCATCCAGAACAGGAACCACATTCTGGATAATACCATCCAGAGCGGGAACAACATCCTGGATACTACCATCCAGAACGGGAACAACATTCTAGATACTACCATCCAGAACAGGAACAACATCCTGGATATTACCATCTAGAGCGGGAACAACATTCTGGATACCACCATCCAGAACAGGAACTACATTCTGGATAATACCATCCAGAGCGGGAACAACATCCTGGATACTACCATCCAGAACGGGAACAACATTCTAGATACTACCATCCAGAACAGGAACAACATCCTGGATAATACCATCCAGAGCGGGAACAACATTCTGGATCCTACCATCCAGAACAGGAACAAAATTCTGGATATTACCATCCAGAACGGGAACAACATCCTGGACACTACCATCCAGAACGGGAACAACATCCTGGATACTACCATCCAGAGCGGGAACAACATCCTGGATTCTACCATCCAGAACAGGAACCACATTCTGGATACCACCATCCAGAACAGGAGCAACATTCTGGATACTGCCATCCAGAACTCGAACAACATTCGGGATACTACCATCCAGAACAGGAACAACATTCTGGATAATACCATCCAGAGCGGGAACAACATCCTGGATTCTACCATCCAGAACAGGAACAACATTATGGATACTACCATCCAGAAAGGGAACAACATCCTGGACACTACCATCCAGAACTGGAACAACATCCTGGATACTACCATCCAGAACAGGAACAACATTCTGGATACTACCATCCAGAACGGGAACAACATCCTGGACACTACCATCCAGAACTGGAACAACATCCTGGATACTACCATCCAGAACAGGAACAACATTCTAGATACTACCATCCAGAACAGGAACAACATCCTGGATATTACCATCCAGAGCGGGAACAACATTCTGGATACCACCATCCAGAACAGGAACTACATTCTGGATAATACCATCCAGAGCGGGAACAACATCCTGGATACTACCATCCAGAACGGGAACAACATTCTAGACACTACCATCCAGAACAGGAACAACATCCTGGATACTACCATCCAGAGCGGGAACAACATTCTGGATCCTACCATCCAGAACAGGAACAAAATTCTGGATATTACCATCCAGAACGGGAACAACATCCTGGACACTACCATCCAGAACGGGAACAACATCCTGGATACTACCATCCAGAGCGGGAACAACATCCTGGATTCTACCATCCAGAAAAGGAACAACATTCTGGATACCACCATCCAGAACAGGAGCAACATTCTGGATACTACCATCCAGAACTCGAACAACATTCTGGATACTACCATCCAGAACAGGAACAACATTCTGGATAATACCATCCAGAGCGGGAACAACATCCTGGATTCTACCATCCAGAACAGGAACAACATTATGGATACTACCATCCAGAAAGGGAACAACATCCTGGACACTACCATCCAGAACTGGAACAACATCCTGGATACTACCATCCAGAACAGGAACAACATTCTGGATACTACCATCCAGAACGGGAACAACATCCTGGATACTACCATCCAGAACGGGAACAACATTCTGGATACTACCATCCAGAACAGGAGCAACATTCTGGATACTACCATTCAGAACGGGAACAAAATTCTGGATAATACCATCCAGAACAGGAACAAAATTCAGGATACGACCATCCAGAATAGGAACAACATCCTGGATACTATCATCCAGAACGGGAACAACATCCTGGATACTACCATCCACAGCGGGAACTACATCCTGGATACTACCATCCAGAACGGGAACAACATTCTGGATACGACCATCCAGAATGGGAACAACATCCTGGATACTACCATCCAGAACGGGAGCAACATTCTGGATACTACCATCCAGAACGGGACCAACATTCTGGATAATACCATCCAGAACAGGAACAACATTCTGGATAATACCATCCAGAACAGGAACAACATTCAGGATATGACCATCCAGAATAGGAAAAACATCCTGGATACTACCATCCAGAACGGGAACAACATTCTAGATACTACCATCCAGAATAGGAACAAAATTCTGGATAATACCATCCAGAACGGGAACAACATTCTGGATACTACCAACCAGAACAGGAACAACATTCTGGATCCTACCATCCAGAAAAGGAACAAAATTCTGGATACTACCATCCAGAAAGGGAACAAAATCCTGGACACTACCATCCAGAACGGGAACAACATCCTGGATACTACCATCCAGAGCGGGAACAACATCCTGGATTCTACCATCTAGAACAGGAACAACATTCTGGATACTACCATCCAGAACAGGAGCAACATTCTGGAAACTACCATCCAGAACACGAACAACATTCTGGATACTACCATCCAGTACGGAAACAAAAGTCTGGATACCACCATCCAGAACGGGAACAACATTCTGGATACTACCATCCAGAACGGGAACAACATTCTGGATACTACCAACCAGAACAGGAACAACATTCTAGATACTACCATCCAGAAAAGGAACAACATTCTGGATACTACCATCCAGAACAGGAACAACATTCTGGATACTACCATCCAGAACGGGAACAACATTTTGGATACTACCATCCAGAACAGGAACAACATTCTGGATCCTACCATCCAGAACAGGAACATAATTCTGAATAGTACCATCCAGAGCGGGAACAACATCCTGGATACTACCATCCAGAATAGGAACAACATTCTGGATACTACCATCAAGAACGGGAACAACATCCTGGAAAATTCCATCCAGAACGGGAAACACATTCTGGATACTACCATCCAGAACGGGACCAACATTCTGGATACTACCATCCAGAACGTGAACAACATTCTGGATACTACCATCCAGAGCAGGAACAACATCCTGGATACTACCATCCAGAACAGGGACAACATCCTAGATACCACCATCCAGAACACGAACAACATTCTGGATACTACCATCCAGAATGGGAAAAAATTCTGGATACTACCATCCAGAACGGGAACAACATTCTAGATACTACCATCCAGAATGCGAACAACATTCTGGATAATACCATCCAGAACAGGAACAACATTCAGGATATGACCATCCAGAATAGGAAAAACATCCTGGATACTACCATCCAGAACGGGAACAACATTCTAGATACTACCATCCAGAATAGGAACAAAATTCTGGATAATACCATCCAGAACGGGAACAACATTCTGGATACTACCAACCAGAACAGGAAAAACATTCTAGATACTACCATCCAGAACAGGAACAACATTCTGGATACTACCATCCAGTACGGAAACAAAATTCTGGATACCACCATCCAGAACGGGAACAACATTCTGGATACTACCATCCAGAAAGGGAACAACATCCTGGACACTACCATCCAGAACTGGAACAACATCCTGGATACTACCATCCAGAACAGGAACAACATTCTGGATACTACCATCCAGAACGGGAACAACATTCTGGATACTACCATCCAGAACAGGAGCAACATTCTGGATACTACCATTCAGAACGGGAACAAAATTCTGGATAATACCATCCAGAACAGGAACAAAATTCAGGATACGACCATCCAGAATAGGAACAACATCCTGGATACTATCATCCAGAACGGGAACAACATCCTGGATACTACCATCCACAGCGGGAACTACATCCTGGATACTACCATCCAGAACGGGAACAACATTCTGGATACGACCATCCAGAATGGGAACAACATCCTGGATACTACCATCCAGAACGGGAGCAACATTCTGGATACTACCATCCAGAACGGGACCAACATTCTGGATACTACCATCCAGAACGTGAACAACATTCTGGATACTACCATCCAGAGCAGGAACAACATCCTGGATACTACCATCCAGAACAGGGACAACATCCTAGATACCACCATCCAGAACACGAACAACATTCTGGATACTACCATCCAGAATGGGAAAAAATTCTGGATACTACCATCCAGAACGGGAACAACATTCTAGATACTACCATCCAGAATGCGAACAACATTCTGGATAATACCATCCAGAACAGGAACAACATTCAGGATATGACCATCCAGAATAGGAAAAACATCCTGGATACTACCATCCAGAACGGGAACAACATTCTAGATACTACCATCCAGAATAGGAACAAAATTCTGGATAATACCATCCAGAACGGGAACAACATTCTGGATACTACCAACCAGAACGGGAACAACATTCTAGATACTACCATCCAGAACAGGAACAACATTCTGGATACTACCATCCAGTACGGAAACAAAAGTCTGGATACCACCATCCAGAACGGGAACAACATTCTGGATACTACCATCCAGAACGGGAACAACATTCTGGATACTACCAACCAGAACAGGAACAACATTCTAGATACTACCATCCAGAAAAGGAACAACATTCTGGATACTACCATCCAGAACAGGAACAACATTCTGGATACTACCATCCAGAACAGGAACAACATTCTGGATACTACCATCCAGAACGGGAACAACATTTTGGATACTACCATCCAGAACAGGAACAACATTCTGGATCCTACCATCCAGAACAGGAACATAATTCTGAATAGTACCATCCAGAGCGGGAACAACATCCTGGATACTACCATCCAGAATAGGAACAACATTCTGGATACTACCATCCAGAGCAGGAACAACATCCTGGATACTACCATCCAGAACAGGGACAACATCCTAGATACCACCATCCAGAACACGAACAACATTCTGGATACTACCATCCAGAATGGGAAAAAAATTATGGATACTACCATCCAGAACGGGAACAACATTCTAGATACTACCATCCAGAATGCGAACAACATTCTGGATAATACCATCCAGAACGGGAACAACATTCAGGATATGACCATCCAGAATAGGAAAAACATCCTGGATACTACCATCCAGAACGGGAACAACATTCTAGATACTACCATCCAGAATGCGAACAACATTCTGGATAATACCATCCAGAGCGGGAACAACATCCTGGATACTACCATCCAGAATAGGAACAACATCCTGGACACTACCATCCAGAACTGGAACAACATCCTGGATACTACCATCCAGAACAGGAACAACATTCTGGATACTACCATCCAGAACGGGAACAACATTCTGGATACTACCATCCAGAACAGGAGCAACATTCTGGATACTACCATTCAGAACGGGAACAAAATTCTGGATAATACCATCCAGAACAGGAACAAAATTCAGGATACGACCATCCAGAATAGGAACAACATCCTGGATACTATCATCCAGAACGGGAACAACATCCTGGATACTACCATCCACAGCGGGAACTACATCCTGGATACTACCATCCAGAACGGGAACAACATTCTGGATACGACCATCCAGAATGGGAACAACATCCTGGATACTACCATCCAGAACGGGAGCAACATTCTGGATACTACCATCCAGAACGGGACCAACATTCTGGATACTACCATCCAGAACGTGAACAACATTCTGGATACTACCATCCAGAGCAGGAACAACATCCTGGATACTACCATCCAGAACAGGGACAACATCCTAGATACCACCATCCAGAACACGAACAACATTCTGGATACTACCATCCAGAATGGGAAAAAATTCTGGATACTACCATCCAGAACGGGAACAACATTCTAGATACTACCATCCAGAATGCGAACAACATTCTGGATAATACCATCCAGAACAGGAACAACATTCAGGATATGACCATCCAGAATAGGAAAAACATCCTGGATACTACCATCCAGAACGGGAACAACATTCTAGATACTACCATCCAGAATAGGAACAAAATTCTGGATAATACCATCCAGAACGGGAACAACATTCTGGATACTACCAACCAGAACAGGAACAACATTCTAGATACTACCATCCAGAACAGGAACAACATTCTGGATACTACCATCCAGTACGGAAACAAAAGTCTGGATACCACCATCCAGAACGGGAACAACATTCTGGATACTACCATCCAGAACGGGAACAACATTCTGGATACTACCAACCAGAACAGGAACAACATTCTAGATACTACCATCCAGAAAAGGAACAACATTCTGGATACTACCATCCAGAACAGGAACAACATTCTGGATACTACCATCCAGAACAGGAACAACATTCTGGATACTACCATCCAGAACGGGAACAACATTTTGGATACTACCATCCAGAACAGGAACAACATTCTGGATCCTACCATCCAGAACAGGAACATAATTCTGAATAGTACCATCCAGAGCGGGAACAACATCCTGGATACTACCATCCAGAATAGGAACAACATTCTGGATACTACCATCCAGAGCAGGAACAACATCCTGGATACTACCATCCAGAACAGGGACAACATCCTAGATACCACCATCCAGAACACGAACAACATTCTGGATACTACCATCCAGAATGGGAAAAAAATTATGGATACTACCATCCAGAACGGGAACAACATTCTAGATACTACCATCCAGAATGCGAACAACATTCTGGATAATACCATCCAGAACGGGAACAACATTCAGGATATGACCATCCAGAATAGGAAAAACATCCTGGATACTACCATCCAGAACGGGAACAACATTCTAGATACTACCATCCAGAATAGGAACAAAATTCTGGATAATACCATCCAGAACGGGAACAACATTCTGGATACTACCAACCAGAACAGGAACAACATTCTAGATACTACCATCCAGAACAGGAACAACATTCTGGATACTACCATCCAGTACGGAAACAAAATTCTGGATACCACCATCCAGAACGGGAACAACATTCTGGATACTACCATCCAGAACGGGAACAACATTCTGGATACTACCAACCAGAACAGGAACAACATTCTAGATACTACCATCCAGAACAGGAACAACATTCTGGATACTACCATCCAGAACAGGAACAACATTCTGGATACTACCATCCAGAACGGGAACAACATTTTGGATACTACCATCCAGAACAGGAACAACATTCTGGATCCTACCATCCAGAACAGGAACATAATTCTGAATAGTACCATCCAGAGCGGGAACAACATCCTGGATACTACCATCCAGAATAGGAACAACATTCTGGATACTACCATCAAGAACGGGAACAACATCCTGGACACTTCCATCCAGAACGGGAACAACATCCTGGATACTACCATCCAGAATGGGAACAACATTCTGGATACTACCATCGAGAACACGAACAACATTCTGGAAACTACCATCCAGAACAGGAACAACATTCTGGATAATACCATCCAGAGCGGGAACAACATCCTGGATTCTACCATCCAGAACGGGAACAACATTCTAGATACTACCATCCAGAACGGAAACAACATCCTGGATACTACCATCCAGAACGGGAACAACATCCTGGATACTACCATCCAGAACGGGAACAACATTCTGGATACTACCATCCAAAACGGGAACAACATTTTAGATACTACATCCAGAAAAGGAACAACATTCTAGATACTACCATCCAGTACGGAAACAATATACTGGATACTACCATCCAGAACGGTCAAAACATTCTGGATACTAACATCCAGAACGGGAACAACATTCTGGATACTACCATCCAGAACGGGAACAACATTCTGGATACTGCCATCCAGATCGGGAACAACATTCTAAATACTACCACCCAGAACGGAAACAATATTCTGGATACTACCATCCAGAACGCGAACAACATTCTGGATACTACCATTCAGAACGGGAACAAAATTCTGGATAATACCATCCAGAAAAGGAACAACATTCAGGATACGACCATCCAGAATAGCAACAACATCCTGGATACTACCATCCAGAACAGGAACAACATTCAGGATACGACCATCCAGAATAGCAACAACATTCTGGATAATACCATCGAGAACAGAGACAACATTCAGGATATGACCATCCAGAATAGGAAAAACATCCGGGATACCACCATCCAGAACGGGAACAACATCCTGGATACTACCATCCAGAGCGGGAACAACATCCTGGATACCACCATCCAGAACGGGAACGACATTCTGGATAATACCATCCAGAGCGGGAACAACATCCTGGATACTACCATCCAGAACGGGAACAACATTCTAGATACTACAATCCAGAACAGGAACAACATCCTGGATACTACCATCCAGAGCAGGAACAACATTCTGGATCGTACCATCCAGAACAGGAACAAAATTCTGGATACTACCATCCAGAAAGGGAACAAAATCCTGGACACTACCATCCAGAACGGGAACAACATCCTGGATACTACCATCCAGAATGGGAAAAAATTCTGGATACTACCATCCAGAACGGGAACAACATTCAAGATACTACCATCCAGAATGCGAACAACATTCTGGATAATACCATCCAGAACAGGAACAACATTCAGGATATGACCATCCAGAATAGGAAAAACATCCTGGATACTACCATCCAGAACGGGAACAACATTCTAGATACTACCATCCAGAATAGGAACAAAATTCTGGATAATACCATCCAGAACGGGAACAACATTCTGGATACTACCAACCAGAACAGGAACAACATTCTAGATACTACCATCCAGAACAGGAACAACATTCTGGATACTACCATCCAGTACGGAAACAAAATTCTGGATACCACCATCCAGAACGGGAACAACATTCTGGATACTACCATCCAGAACGGGAACAACATTCTGGATACTACCAACCAGAACAGGAACAACATTCTAGATACTACCATCCAGAACAGGAACAACATTCTGGATACTACCATCCAGAACAGGAACAACATTCTGGATACTACCATCCAGAACGGGAACAACATTTTGGATACTACCATCCAGAACAGGAACGACATTCTGGATCCTACCATCCAGAACAGGAACATAATTCTGAATAGTACCATCCAGAGCGGGAACAACATCCTGGATACTACCATCCAGAATAGGAACAACATTCTGGATACTACCATCAAGAACGGGAACAACATCCTGGACACTTCCATCCAGAACGGGAACAACATCCTGGATACTACCATCCAGAATGGGAACAACATTCTGGATACTACCATCGAGAACACGAACAACATTCTGGAAACTACCATCCAGAACAGGAACAACATTCTGGATAATACCATCCAGAGCGGGAACAACATCCTGGATTCTACCATCCAGAACGGGAACAACATTCTAGATACTACCATCCAGAACGGAAACAACATCCTGGATACTACCATCCAGAACGGGAACAACATCCTGGATACTACCATCCAAAACGGGAACAACATTTTAGATACTACATCCAGAAAAGGAACAACATTCTAGATACTACCATCCAGATCGGGAACAACATTCTAAATACTACCACCCAGAACGGAAACAATATTCTGGATACTACCATCCAGAACGGGAACAACATTCTGGATACTACCATTCAGAATGGGAACAAAATTCTGGATAATACCATCCAGAACAGGAACAACATTCAGGATACGACCATCCAGAATAGCAACAACATCCTGGATACTACCATCCAGAACGGGAACAACATTCTAGATACTACCATCCAGAATGCGAACAACATTCTGGATAATACCATCCAGAACAGAGACAACATTCAGGATATGACCATCCAGAATAGGAAAAACATCCGGGATACCACCATCCAGAACGGGAACAACATCCTGGATACTACCATCCAGAGCGGGAACAACATCCTGGATACCACCATCCAGAACGGGAACGACATTCTGGATAATACCATCCAGAGCGGGAACAACATCCTGGATACTACCATCCAGAACGAGAACAACATTCTAGATACTACAATCCAGAACAGGAACAACATCCTGGATACTACCATCCAGAGCGGGAACAACATTCTGGATCCTACCATCCAGAACAGGAACAAAATTCTGGATACTACCATCCAGAAACGGAACAAAATCCTGGACACTACCATCCAGAACGGGAACAACATCCTGGATACTACCATCCAGAGCGGGAACAACATCCTGGATTCTACCATCTAGAACAGGAACAACATTCTGGATACTACCATCCAGAACAGGAGCAACATTCTGGATACTACCATCCAGAACACGAACAACATTCTGGATACTACCATCCAGAACAGGAACAACATTCTGGATAATACCATCCAGAGCGGGAACAACATCCTGGATTCTACCATCCAGAAAAGGAACAACATTCTGGATACTACCATCCAGAAAGGGAACAACATCCTGGACACTACCATCCAGAACTGGAACAACATCTTGGATACTACCATCCAGAACAGGAACAACATTCTGGATACTACCATCCAGAACGGGAACAACATCCTGGATACTACCATCCAGAACGTGAACAACATTCTGGATACTACCATCCAGAACAGGAGCAACATTCTGGATACTACCATCCAGAACGGGAAACAAATTCTGGATAATACCATCCAGAACAGGAACAACATTCAGGATACGACCATCCAGAATAGGAAAAACATCCTGGATACTATCATCCAGAACGGGAACAACATCCTGGATACTACCATCCAGAGCGGGAACAACATCCTGGATACTACCATCCAGAACAGAGACAACATTCTGGATATGACCATCCAGAATAGGAAAAACATCCGGGATACCACCATCCAGAACGGGAACAACATCCTGGATACTACCATCCAGAGCGGGAACAACATCCTGGATACCACCATCCAGAACAGGAACAACATTCTGGATAATACCATCCAGAGCGGGAACAACATCCTGGATACTACCATCCAGAACGGGAACAACATTCTAGATACTACCATCCAGAACAGGAACAACATCCTGGATATTACCATCCAGAGCGGGAACAACATTCTGGATACCACCATCCAGAACAGGAACTACATTCTGGATAATACCATCCAGAGCGGGAACAACATCCTGGATACTACCATCCAGAACGGGAACAACAGTCTAGATACTACCATCCAGAACAGGAACAACATCCTGGACAATACCATCCAGAGCGGGAACAACATTCTGGATCCTACCATCCAGAACAGGAACAAAATTCTGGATATTACCATCCAGAACGGGAACAACATCCTGGATACTACCATCCAGAACGGGAACAACATCCTGGATACTACCATCCAGAGCGGGAACAACATCCTGGATTCTACCATTAAGAACAGGAACAACATTCTGGATACCACCATCCAGAAAGGGAGCAACATTCTGGATACTACCATCCAGAACTCGAACAACATTCTGGATACTACCATCCAGAACAGCAACAAAATTCTGGATAATACCATCCAGAGCGGGAACAAAGTCCTGGATTCTACCATCCAGAACAGGAACAACATTCTGGATACTACCATCCAGAAAGGGAACAACATCCTGGACACTACCATCCAGAACTGGAACAACATCCTGGATACTACCATCCAGAACTGGAACAACATTCTGGATACTACCATCCAGAACGGGAACAACATCTTGGATACTACCATCCAGAACGTGAACAACATTCTGGATACTACCATCCAGAACAGGAGCAACATTCTGGATACTACCATTCAGAACGGGAACAAAATTATGGATAATACCATCCATAACAGGAACAAAATTCAGGATACGACCATCCAGAATAGGAACAACATCCTGGATACTATCATCCAGAACGGGAACAACATCCTGGATACTACCATCCACAGCGGGAACTACATCCTGGATACTACCATCCAGAACGGGAACAACATTCTGGATACGACCATCCAGAATGGGAACAACATCCTGGATACTACCATCCAGAACGGGAGCAACATTCTGGATACTACCATCCAGAAGGGGACCAACATTCTGGATACTACCGTCCAGAACGTGAACAACATTCTGGATACTACCATCCAGAGCAGGAACAACATCCTGGATACTACCATCCAGAACAGGGACAACATCCTAGATACCACCATCCAGAACACAAACAACATTCTGGATACTACCATCCAGAATGGGAAAAAATTCTGGATACTACCATCCAGAACGGGAACAACATTCTAGATACTACCATCCAGAATGCGAACAACATTCTGGATAATACCATCCAGAACAGGAACAACATTCAGGATATGACCATCCAGATTAGGAAAAACATCCTGGATACTACCATCCAGAACGGGAACAACATTCTAGATACTACCATCCAGAATAGGAACAAAATTCTGGATAATACCATCCAGAGCAGGAACAACATCCTGGATACTACCATCCAGAACAGGGACAACATCCTAGATACCACCATCCAGAACACGAACAACATTCTGGATACTACCATCCAGAATGGGAAAAAATTCTTGATACTACCTTCCAGAACGGGAACAACATTCTAGATACTACTATCCAGAATGCGAACAACATTCTGGATAATACCATCCAGAACAGGAACAACATTCTAGATACTACCATCCAGAACAGGAAAAAAATTCTGGATACTACCATCCAGAACAGGAACAACATTCTGGATACTACCATCCAGAACGGGAACAACATTTTGGATACTACCATCCAGAACAGGAACAACATTCTGGATCCTACCATCCAGAACAGGAACGACATTCTGGATAATACCATCCAGAGCGGGAACAACATCCTGGATACTACCATCCAGAACGGGAACAACATTCTAGATACTACAATCCAGAACAGGAACAACATCCTGGATACTACCATCCAGAGCGGGAACAACATTCTGGATCCTACCATCCAGAACAGGAACAAAATTCTGGATACTACCATCCAGAAAGGGAACAAAATCCTGGACACTACCATCCAGAACGGGAACAACATCCTGGATACTACCATCCAGAGCGGGAACAACATCCTGGATTCTACCATCTAGAACAGGAACAACATTCTGGATACTACCATCCAGAACAGGAGCAACATTCTGGATACTACCATCCAGAACACGAACAACATTCTGGATACTACCATCCAGAACAGGAACAACATTCTGGATAATACCATCCAGAGCGGGAACAACATCCTGGATTCTACCATCCAGAAAAGGAACAACATTCTGGATACTACCATCCAGAAAGGGAACAACATCCTGGACACTACCATCCAGAACTGGAACAACATCTTGGATACTACCATCCAGAACAGGAACAACATTCTGGATACTACCATCCAGAACGGGAACAACATCCTGGATACTACCATCCAGAACGTGAACAACATTCTGGATACTACCATCCAGAACAGGAGCAACATTCTGGATACTACCATCCAGAACGGGAACAAAATTCTGGATAATACCATCCAGAACAGGAACAACATTCAGGATACGACCATCCAGAATAGGAACAACATCCTGGATACTATCATCCAGAACGGGAACAACATCCTGGATACTACCATCCAGAGCGGGAACAACATCCTGGATACTACCATCCAGAACAGAGACAACATTCTGGATATGACCATCCAGAATAGGAAAAACATCCGGGATACCACCATCCAGAACGGGAACAACATCCTGGATACTACCATCCAGAGCGGGAACAACATCCTGGATACCACCATCCAGAACAGGAACAACATTCTGGATAATACCATCCAGAGCGGGAACAACATCCTGGATACTACCATCCAGAACGGGAACAACATTCTAGATACTACCATCCAGAACAGGAACAACATCCTGGATATTACCATCCAGAGCGGGAACAACATTCTGGATACCACCATCCAGAACAGGAACTACATTCTGGATAATACCATCCAGAGCGGGAACAACATCCTGGATACTACCATCCAGAACGGGAACAACAGTCTAGATACTACCATCCAGAACAGGAACAACATCCTGGACAATACCATCCAGAGCGGGAACAACATTCTGGATCCTACCATCCAGAACAGGAACAAAATTCTGGATATTACCATCCAGAACGGGAACAACATCCTGGACACTACCATCCAGAACGGGAACAACATCCTGGATACTACCATCCAGAGCGGGAACAACATCCTGGATTCTACCATCAAGAACAGGAACAACATTCTGGATACCACCATCCAGAAAGGGAGCAACATTCTGGATACTACCATCCAGAACTCGAACAACATTCTGGATACTACCATCCAGAACAGGAACAAAATTCTGGATAATACCATCCAGAGCGGGAACAAAGTCCTGGATTCTACCATCCAGAACAGGAACAACATTCTGGATACTACCATCCAGAAAGGGAACAACATCCTGGACACTACCATCCAGAACTGGAACAACATCCTGGATACTACCATCCAGAACTGGAACAACATTCTGGATACTACCATCCAGAACGGGAACAACATCCTGGATACTACCATCCAGAACGTGAACAACATTCTGGATACTACCATCCAGAACAGGAGCAACATTCTGGATACTACCATTCAGAACGGGAACAAAATTATGGATAATACCATCCATAACAGGAACAAAATTCAGGATACGACCATCCAGAATAGGAACAACATCCTGGATACTATCATCCAGAACGGGAACAACATCCTGGATACTACCATCCACAGCGGGAACTACATCCTGGATACTACCATCCAGAACGGGAACAACATTCTGGATACGACCATCCAGAATGGGAACAACATCCCTGATACTACCATCCAGAACGGGAGCAACATTCTGGATACTACCATCCAGAAGGGGACCAACATTCTGGATACTACCGTCCAGAACGTGAACAACATTCTGGATACTACCATCCAGAGCAGGAACAACATCCTGGATACTACCATCCAGAACAGGGACAACATCCTAGATACCACCATCCAGAACACGAACAACATTCTGGATACTACCATCCAGAATGGGAAAAAATTCTGGATACTACCATCCAGAACGGGAACAACATTCTAGATACTACCATCCAGAATGCGAACAACATTCTGGATAATACCATCCAGAACAGGAACAACATTCAGGATATGACCATCCAGATTAGGAAAAACATCCTGGATACTACCATCCAGAACGGGAACAACATTCTAGATACTACCATCCAGAATAGGAACAAAATTCTGGATAATACCATCCAGAGCAGGAACAACATCCTGGATACTACCATCCAGAACAGGGACAACATCCTAGATACCACCATCCAGAACACGAACAACATTCTGGATACTACCATCCAGAATGGGAAAAAATTCTTGATACTACCATCCAGAACGGGAACAACATTCTAGATACTACCATCCAGAATGCGAACAACATTCTGGATAATACCATCCAGAACAGGAACAACATTCTAGATACTACCATCCAGAACAGGAAAAAAATTCTGGATACTACCATCCAGAACAGGAACAACATTCTGGATACTACCATCCAGAACGGGAACAACATTTTGGATACTACTATCCAGAACAGGAACAACATTCTGGATCCTACCATCCAGAACAGGAACATAATTCTGAATAGTACCATCCAGAGCGGGAACAACATCCTGGATACTACCATCCAGAATAGGAACAACATTCTGGATACTACCATCAAGAACGGGAACAACATCCTGGACAATTCCATCCAGAACGGGAACAACATTCTGGATACTACCATCCAGAACGGGACCAACATTCTGGATGCTACCATCCAGAACGTGAACAACATTCTGGATACTACCATCCAGAGCAGGAACAACATCCTGGATACTACCATCCAGAACAGGGACAACATCCTAGATACCACCATCCAGAACACGAACAACATTCTGGATACTACCATCCAGAATGGGAAAAAATTCTTGATACTACCATCCAGAACGGGAACAACATTCTAGATACTACCATCCAGAATGCGAACAACATTCTGGATAATACCATCCAGAACAGGAACAACATTCAGGATATGACCATCCAGAATAGGAAAAACATCCTGGATACTACCATCCAGAACGGGAACAACATTCTAGATACTACCATCCAGAATAGGAACAAAATTCTGGATAATACCATCCAGAACGGGAACAACATTCTGGATACTACCAACCAGAACAGGAACAACATTCTAGATACTACCATCCAGAACAGGAACAACATTCTGGATACTACCATCCAGTACGGAAACAAAATTCTGGATACCACCATCCAGAACGGGAACAACATTCTGGATACTACCGTCCAGAACGTGAACAACATTCTGGATACTACCATCCAGAGCAGGAACAACATCCTGGATACTACCATCCAGAACAGGGACAACATCCTAGATACCACCATCCAGAACACGAACAACATTCTGGATACTACCATCCAGAATGGGAAAAAATTCTTGATACCACCATCCAGAACGGGAACAACATTCTAGATACTACCATCCAGAATGCGAACAACATTCTGGATAATACCATCCAGAACAGGAACAACATTCAGGATATGACCATCCAGAATAGGAAAAACATCCTGGATACTACCATCCAGAACGGGAACAACATCCTGGATACTACCATCCAGAATGGGAACAACATTCTGGATACTACCATCAAGAACGGGAACAACATCCTGGACAATTCCATCCAGAACGGGAACAACATTCTGGATACTACCATCCAGAACGGGACCAACATTCTGGATGCTACCATCCAGAACGTGAACAACATTCTGGATACTACCATCCAGAGCAGGAACAACATCCTGGATACTACCATCCAGAACAGGGACAACATCCTAGATACCACCATCCAGAACACGAACAACATTCTGGATACTACCATCCAGAATGGGAAAAAATTCTTGATACTACCATCCAGAACGGGAACAACATTCTAGATACTACCATCCAGAATGCGAACAACATTCTGGATAATACCATCCAGAACAGGAACAACATTCAGGATATGACCATCCAGAATAGGAAAAACATCCTGGATACTACCATCCAGAACAGGAACAACATTCTAGATACTACCATCCAGAATAGGAACAAAATTCTGGATAATACCATCCAGAACGGGAACAACATTCTGGATACTACCAACCAGAACAGGAACAACATTCTAGATACTACCATCCAGAACAGGAACAACATTCTGGATACTACCATCCAGTACGGAAACAAAATTCTGGATACCACCATCCAGAACGGGAACAACATTCTGGATACTACCGTCCAGAACGTGAACAACATTCTGGATACTACCATCCAGAGCAGGAACAACATCCTGGATACTACCATCCAGAACAGGGACAACATCCTAGATACCACCATCCAGAACACGAACAACATTCTGGATACTACCATCCAGAATGGGAAAAAATTCTTGATACTACCATCCAGAACGGGAACAACATTCTAGATACTACCATCCAGAATGCGAACAACATTCTGGATAATACCATCCAGAACAGGAACAACATTCTGGATACTACCATCCAGTACGGAAACAAAATTCTGGATACTACCATCCAGAATAGGAACAAAATTCTGGATAATACCATCCAGAACGGGAACAACATTCTGGATACTACCAACCAGAACAGGAACAACATTCTAGATACTACCATCCAGAACAGGAACAACATTCTGGATACTACCATCCAGTACGGAAACAAAATTCTGGATACCACCATCCAGAACGGGAACAACATTCTGGATACTACCGTCCAGAACGTGAACAACATTCTGGATACTACCATCCAGAGCAGGAACAACATCCTGGATACTACCATCCAGAACAGGGACAACATCCTAGATACCACCATCCAGAACACGAACAACATTCTGGATACTACCATCCAGAATGGGAAAAAATTCTTGATACTACCATCCAGAACGGGAACAACATTCTAGATACTACCATCCAGAATGCGAACAACATTCTGGATAATACCATCCAGAACAGGAACAACATTCTGGATACTACCATCCAGTACGGAAACAAAATTCTGGATACCACCATCCAGAACGGGAACAACATTCTGGATACTACCGTCCAGAACGTGAACAACATTCTGGATACTACCATCCAGAGCAGGAACAACATCCTGGATACTACCATCCAGACCAGGGACAACATCCTAGATACCACCATCCAGAACACGAACAACATTCTGGATACTACCATCCAGAATGGGAAAAAATTCTTGATACTACCATCCAGAACGGGAACAACATTCTAGATACTACCATCCAGAATGCGAACAACATTCTGGATAATACCATCCAGAACAGGAACAACATTCAGGATATGACCATCCAGAATAGGAAAAACATCCTGGATACTACCATCCAGAACGGGAACAACATTCTAGATACTACCATCCAGAATAGGAACAAAATTCTGGATAATACCATTCAGAACGGGAACAACATTCTGGATACTACCAACCAGAACAGGAACAACATTCTAGATACTACCATCCAGAACAGGAACAACATTCTGGATACTACCATCCAGTACGGAAACAAAATTCTGGATACCACCATCCAGAACGGGAACAACATTCTGGATACTACCATCCAGAACGGGAACAACATTCTGGATACTACCAACCAGAACAGGAACAACATTCTAGATACTACCATCCAGAACAGGAACAACATTCTGGATACTACCATCCAGAACGGGGAACAACATTCTAGATACTACCATCCAGAATAGGAACAAAATTCTGGATAATACCATCCAGAACGGGAACAACATTCTGGATACTACCATCCAGTACGGAAACAAAATTCTGGATACCACCATCCAGAACGGGAACAACATTCTGGATACTACCGTCCAGAACGTGAACAACATTCTGTATACTACCATCCAGAGCAGGAACAACATCCTGGATACTACCATCCAGAACAGCGACAACATCCTAGATACCACCATCCAGAACACGAACAACATTCTGGATACTACCATCCAGAATGGGAAAAAATTCTTGATACTACCATCCAGAACGGGAACAACATTCTAGATACTACCATCCAGAATGCGAACAACATTCTGGATAATACCATCCAGAACAGGAACAACATTCAGGATATGACCATCCAGAATAGGAAAAACATCCTGGATACTACCATCCAGAACGGGAACAACATCCTGGATACTACCATCCAGAATGGGAACAACATTCTGGATACTACCATCAAGAACGGGAACAACATCCTGGACAATTCCATCCAGAACGGGAACAACATTCTGGATACTACCATCCAGAACGGGACCAACATTCTGGATGCTACCATCCAGAACGTGAACAACATTCTGGATACTACCATCCAGAGCAGGAACAACATCCTGGATACTACCATCCAGAACAGGGACAACATCCTAGATACCACCATCCAGAACACGAACAACATTCTGGATACTACCATCCAGAATGGGAAAAAATTCTGGATACTACCATCCAGAACGGGAACAACATTCTAGATACTACCATCCAGAATGCGAACAACATTCTGGATAATACCATCCAGAACAGGAACAACATTCAGGATATGACCATCCAGAATAGGAAAAACATCCTGGATACTACCATCCAGAACGGGAACAACATTCTAGATACTACCATCCAGAATAGGAACAAAATTCTGGATAATACCATCCAGAACGGGAACAACATTCTGGATACTACCAACCAGAACAGGAACAACATTCTAGATACTACCATCCAGAACAGGAACAACATTCTGGATACTACCATCCAGTACGGAAACAAAATTCTGGATACCACCATCCAGAACGGGAACAACATTCTGGATACTACCGTCCAGAACGTGAACAACATTCTGGATACTACCATCCAGAGCAGGAACAACATCCTGGATACTACCATCCAGAACAGGGACAACATCCTAGATACCACCATCCAGAACACGAACAACATTCTGGATACTACCATCCAGAATGGGAAAAAATTCTTGATACTACCATCCAGAACGGGAACAACATTCTAGATACTACCATCCAGAATGCGAACAACATTCTGGATAATACCATCCAGAACAGGAACAACATTCAGGATATGACCATCCAGAATAGGAAAAACATCCTGGATACTACCATCCAGAACGGGAACAACATTCTAGATACTACCATCCAGAATAGGAACAAAATTCTGGATAATACCATTCAGAACGGGAACAACATTCTGGATACTACCAACCAGAACAGGAACAACATTCTAGATACTACCATCCAGAACAGGAACAACATTCTGGATACTACCATCCAGTACGGAAACAAAATTCTGGATACCACCATCCAGAACGGGAACAACATTCTGGATACTACCATCCAGAACGGGAACAACATTCTGGATACTACCAACCAGAACAGGAACAACATTCTAGATACTACCATCCAGAACAGGAACAACATTCTGGATACTACCATCCAGAACAGGAACAACATTCTGGATACTACCATCCAGAACGGGAACAACATTTTGGATACTACCATCCAGAACAGGAACAACATTCTGGATCCTACCATCCAGAACAGGAACATAATTCTGAATAGTAACATCCAGAGCGGGAACAACATCCTGGATACTACCATCCAGAATAGGAACAACATTCTGGATACTACCATCAAGAACGGGAACAACATCCTGGATACTACCATCCAGAATGGGAACAACATTCTGGATACTACCATCCAGAACAGGAACATAATTCTGAATAGTAACATCCAGAGCGGGAACAACATCCTGGATACTACCATCCAGAATAGGAACAACATCCTGGACACTTCCATCCAGAACGGGAACAACATCCTGGATACTACCATCCAGAATGGGAACAACATTCTGGATACTACCATCGAGAACACGAACAACATTCTGGAAACTACCATCCAGAACAGGAACAACATTCTGGATAATACCATCCAGAGCGGGAACAACATCCTGGATTCTACCATCCAGAACGGGAACAACATTCTAGATACTTCCATCCAGAACGGAAACAACATCCTGGATACTACCATCCAGAACGGGAACAACATCCTGGATACTACCATCCAGAACGGGAACAACATTCTGGATACTACCATCCAAAACGGGAACAACATTTTAGATACTACATCCAGAAAAGGAACAACATTCTAGATACTACCATCCAGTACGGAAACAATATACTGGATACTACCATCCAGAACGGTCAAAACATTCTGGATACTAACATCCAGATCGGGAACAACATTCTAAATACTTCCACCCAGAACGGAAACAACATTCTGGATACTACCATCCAGAACGGGAACAACATTCTGGATACTACCATCCAGAACGGGAACAACATTCTGGATACTACCATCCAGATCGGGAACAACATTCTAAATACTACCACCCAGAACGGAAAACACATTCTGGATACTACTATCCAGAACGGGAACAACATTCTGGATACTAACATCCAGAACGGGAAAACATTCTAGATACTACCATCCAGAAAGGAAACAACATTCTGGATACAACCATCCAGAACGGGAACAACATTCTGGATACTACCATCCAGAACGGGAACAAAATTCTAGATACTACCATCCAGTACGGAAACAACATTCTGGATACTACCATCCAGAACGGGAACAACATTCTGGATACTACCATCCAGAACGGGAACAACATTCTGGATACTACCATTCAGAACAGGAACAACATTCTAGATACTACCATCCAGAACAGGAACAACATTCTGGATACTACCATCCAGAACAGGAACAACATTCTGGATACTACCATCCAGAACGGGAACAACATTTTGGATACTACCATCCAGAACAGGAACAACATTCTGGATCCTACCATCCAGAACAGGAACATAATTCTGAATAATACCATCCAGAGTGGGAACAACATCCTGGATACTACCATCCAGAATAGGAACAACATTCTGGATACTACCATCCAGAACGGGAACAACACCCTGGACACTTCCATCCAGAACGGGACCAACATCCTGGATACTACCATCCAGAATGGGAACAACATTCTGGATACTACCATCGAGAACACGAACAACATTCTGGAAACTACCATCCAGAACGGGAACAACATTCTGGATAATACCATCCAGAGCGGGAACAACATCCTGGATTCTACCATCCAGAACGGGAACAACATTCTAGATTCTACCATCCAGAACGGAAACAACATCCTGGATACTACCATCCAGAAAAGGGAATAACATCCTGGATACTACCATCCAGAACGGGAACAACATTCTGGATACTACCATCCAAAACGGGAACAACATTTTAGATACTACATCCAGAACAGGAACAACATTCTAGATACTACCATCCAGTACGGAAACAATATACTGGATACTACCATCCAGAACGGTCAAAACATTCTGGATACTAACATCCAGAACGGGAACAACATTCTGGATACTACCATCCAGAACGGGAAAAACATTCTGGATACTACCATCCAGAACGGGAACAACATTCTGGATACTACCATCCAGAACGGGAACAACATTCTGGATACTAACATCCAGAACGGGAACAAAATTCTAGATACTAACATCCAGAACGGGAACAACATTCTGGATACTACCATCCAGAATGGGAACAACATTCTGGATACTACCATTCAGAACAGGAAACACATTCTAGATACAACCATCCAGAACAGGAACAACATTCTGGATACTACCATCAAGAAAGGAAACAACATTCTGGATAATACCATTCAGAACGGGAACAACATTCTGGATACTACCAACCAGAACAGGAACAACATTCTAGATACTACCATCCAGAACAGGAACAACATTCTGGAAACTACCATCCAGTACGGAAACAAAATTCTGGATACCACCATCCAGAACGGGAACAACATTCTGGATACTACCATCCAGAACGGGAACAACATTCTGGATACTACCAACCAGAACAGGAACAACATTCTAGATACTACCATCCAGAACAGGAACAACATTCTGGATACTACCATCCAGAACAGGAACAACATTCTGGATACTACCATCCAGAACGGGAACAACATTTTGGATACTACCATCCAGAACAGGAACAACATTCTGGATCCTACCATCCAGAACAGGAACATAATTCTGAATAGTAACATCCAGAGCGGGAACAACATCCTGGATACTACCATCCAGAATAGGAACAACATTCTGGATACTACCATCAAGAACGGGAACAACATCCTGGATACTACCATCCAGAATGGGAACAACATCCTGGATACTACCATCCAGAATAGGAACAACATCCTGGACACTTCCATCCAGAACGGGAACAACATCCTGGATACTACCATCCAGAATGGGAACAACAATCTGGATACTACCATCGAGAACACGAACAACATTCTGGAAACTACCATCCAGAACAGGAACAACATTCTGGATACTACCATCCAGAGCGGGAACAACATCCTGGATTCTACCATCCAGAACGGGAACAACATTCTAGATACTTCCATCCAGAACGGAAACAACATCCTGGATACTACCATCCAGAACGGGAACAACATCCTGGATACTACCATCCAGAACGGGAACAACATTCTGGATACTACCATCCAAAACGGGAACAACATTTTAGATACTACATCCAGAAAAGGAACAACATTCTGGATACTACCATCCAGTACGGAAACAATATACTGGATACTACCATCCAGAACGGTCAAAACATTCTGGATACTAACATCCAGATCGGGAACAACATTCTAAATACTTCCACCCAGAACGGAAACAACATTCTGGATACTACCATCCAGAACGGGAACAACATTCTGGATACTACCATCCAGAACGGGAACAACATTCTGGATACTACCATCCAGATCGGGAACAACATTCTAAATACTACCACCCAGAACGGAAAACACATTCTGGATACTACTATCCAGAACGGGAACAACATTCTGGATACTAACATCCAGAACGGGAAAACATTCTAGATACTACCATCCAGAAAGGAAACAACATTCTGGATACAACCATCCAGAACGGGAACAACATTCTGGATACTACCATCCAGAACGGGAACAAAATTCTAGATACTACCATCCAGTACGGAAACAACATTCTGGATACTACCATCCAGAACGGGAACAACATTCTGGATACTACCATCCAGAACGGGAACAACATTCTGGATACTACCATTCAGAACAGGAACAACATTCTAGATACTACCATCCAGAACAGGAACAACATTCTGGATACTACCATCCAGAACAGGAACAACATTCTGGATACTACCATCCAGAACGGGAACAACATTTTGGATACTACCATCCAGAACAGGAACAACATTCTGGATCCCACCATCCAGAACAGGAACATAATTCTGAATAATACCATCCAGAGTGGGAACAACATCCTGGATACTACCATCCAGAATAGGAACAACATTCTGGATACTACCATCCAGAACGGGAACAACACCCTGGACACTTCCATCCAGAACGGGACCAACATCCTGGATACTACCATCCAGAATGGGAACAACATTCTGGATACTACCATCGAGAACACGAACAACATTCTGGAAACTACCATCCAGAACGGGAACAACATTCTGGATAATACCATCCAGAGCGGGAACAACATCCTGGATTCTACCATCCAGAACGGGAACAACATTCTAGATTCTACCATCCAGAACGGAAACAACATCCTGGATACTACCATCCAGAAAAGGGAATAACATCCTGGATACTACCATCCAGAACGGGAACAACATTCTGGATACTACCATCCAAAACGGGAACAACATTTTAGATACTACATCCAGAACAGGAACAACATTCTAGATACTACCATCCAGTACGGAAACAATATACTGGATACTACCATCCAGAACGGTCAAAACATTCTGGATACTAACATCCAGAACGGGAACAACATTCTGGATACTACCATCCAGAACGGGAAAAACATTCTGGATACTACCATCCAGAACGGGAACAACATTCTGGATACTACCATCCAGAACGGGAACAACATTCTGGATACTAACATCCAGAACGGGAACAAAATTCTAGATACTAACATCCAGAACGGGAACAAAATTCTGGATACTACCATCCAGAACGGGAACAACATTCTGGATACTACCATCCAGAATGGGAACAACATTCTGGATACTACCATTCAGAACAGGAAACACATTCTAGATACAACCATCCAGAACAGGAACAACATTCTGGATACTACCATCAAGAAAGGAAACAACATTCTGGATAATACCATTCAGAACGGGAACAACATTCTGGATACTACCAACCAGAACAGGAACAACATTCTAGATACTACCATCCAGAACAGGAACAACATTCTGGATACTACCATCCAGTACGGAAACAAAATTCTGGATACCACCATCCAGAACGGGAACAACATTCTGGATACTACCATCCAGAACGGGAACAACATTCTGGATACTACCAACCAGAACAGGAACAACATTCTAGATACTACCATCCAGAACAGGAACAACATTCTGGATACTACCATCCAGAACAGGAACAACATTCTGGATACTACCATCCAGAACGGGAACAACATTTTGGATACTACCATCCAGAACAGGAACAACATTCTGGATCCTACCATCCAGAACAGGAACATAATTCTGAATAGTAACATCCAGAGCGGGAACAACATCCTGGATACTACCATCCAGAATAGGAACAACATTCTGGATACTACCATCAAGAACGGGAACAACATCCTGGATACTACCATCCAGAATGGGAACAACATCCTGGATACTACCATCCAGAATAGGAACAACATCCTGGACACTTCCATCCAGAACGGGAACAACATCCTGGATACTACCATCCAGAATGGGAACAACAATCTGGATACTACCATCGAGAACACGAACAACATTCTGGAAACTACCATCCAGAACAGGAACAACATTCTGGATACTACCATCCAGAGCGGGAACAACATCCTGGATTCTACCATCCAGAACGGGAACAACATTCTAGATACTTCCATCCAGAACGGAAACAACATCCTGGATACTACCATCCAGAACGGGAACAACATCCTGGATACTACCATCCAGAACGGGAACAACATTCTGGATACTACCATCCAAAACGGGAACAACATTTTAGATACTACATCCAGAAAAGGAACAACATTCTGGATACTACCATCCAGTACGGAAACAATATACTGGATACTACCATCCAGAACGGTCAAAACATTCTGGATACTAACATCCAGATCGGGAACAACATTCTAAATACTTCCACCCAGAACGGAAACAACATTCTGGATACTACCATCCAGAACGGGAACAACATTCTGGATACTACCATCCAGAACGGGAACAACATTCTGGATACTACCATCCAGATCGGGAACAACATTCTAAATACTACCACCCAGAACGGAAAACACATTCTGGATACTACTATCCAGAACGGGAACAACATTCTGGATACTAACATCCAGAACGGGAAAACATTCTAGATACTACCATCCAGAAAGGAAACAACATTCTGGATACAACCATCCAGAACGGGAACAACATTCTGGATACTACCATCCAGAACGGGAACAAAATTCTAGATACTACCATCCAGTACGGAAACAACATTCTGGATACTACCATCCAGAACGGGAACAACATTCTGGATACTACCATCCAGAACGGGAACAACATTCTGGATACTACCATTCAGAACAGGAACAACATTCTAGATACTACCATCCAGAACAGGAACAACATTCTGGATACTACCATCCAGAACAGGAACAACATTCTGGATACTACCATCCAGAACGGGAACAACATTTTGGATACTACCATCCAGAACAGGAACAACATTCTGGATCCTACCATCCAGAACAGGAACATAATTCTGAATAATACCATCCAGAGTGGGAACAACATCCTGGATACTACCATCCAGAATAGGAACAACATTCTGGATACTACCATCCAGAACGGGAACAACACCCTGGACACTTCCATCCAGAACGGGACCAACATCCTGGATACTACCATCCAGAATGGGAACAACATTCTGGATACTACCATCGAGAACACGAACAACATTCTGGAAACTACCATCCAGAACGGGAACAACATTCTGGATAATACCATCCAGAGCGGGAACAACATCCTGGATTCTACCATCCAGAACGGGAACAACATTCTAGATTCTACCATCCAGAACGGAAACAACATCCTGGATACTACCATCCAGAACGGGAACAACATCCTGGATACTACCATCCAGAACGGGAACAACATTCTGGATACTACCATCCAAAACGGGAACAACATTTTAGATACTACATCCAGAACAGGAACAACATTCTAGATACTACCATCCAGTACGGAAACAATATACTGGATACTACCATCCAGAACGGTCAAAACATTCTGGATACTAACATCCAGAACGGGAACAACATTCTGGATACTACCATCCAGAACGGGAAAAACATTCTGGATACTACCATCCAGAACGGGAACAACATTCTGGATACTACCATCCAGAACGGGAACAACATTCTGGATACTAACATCCAGAACGGGAACAAAATTCTAGATACTAACATCCAGAACGGGAACAAAATTCTGGATACTACCATCCAGAACGGGAACAACATTCTGGATACTACCATCCAGAACGGGAACAACATTCTGGATACTACCATTCAGAACAGGAAACACATTCTAGATACAACCATCCAGAACAGGAACAACATTCTGGATACTACCATCAAGAAAGGAAACAACATTCTGGATACTACCATCCAGAACGGGAACAACATTTTGGATACTACCATCCAGAACAGGAACAACATTCTGGATCCTACCATCCAGAACAGGAACAAAATTCTGGATAATACCATCCAGAGCGGGAACAACATCCTGGATACGACCATCCAGAATAGGAACAACATCCTGGATACCACCATCCAGAACGGGAACAACATTCTGGATTCTACCATCCAGAACGGGAACAAAATTCTAGATACTACCATCCAGTACGGAAACAACATTTTACATACTACCATCCAGAACAGGAACAACATTCTAGATACTACATCCAGAAACGAAACAACATTCTGGATACTACCATCCAGAACGGGAACAACATTCTGGATACTACCATCCAGAATGGGAACAACATTCTGGATACTACCAGCCAGAACGGGAACAACATTCTGGATACTACCATCCAGAACGGGAACAACATTCTGGATACTACCATTCAGAACAGGAACAACATTCTAGATACTACCATCCAGAACAGGAACAACATTCTGGATACTACCATCCAGAACAGGAACAACATTCTGGATACTACCATCCAGAATGGGAACAACATTTTGGATACTACCATCCAGAACAGGAACAACATTCTGGATCCTACCATCCAGAACAGGAACATAATTCTGAATAATACCATCCAGAGCGGGAACAACATCCTGGATACTACCATCCAGAATAGGAACAACATTCTGGATACTACCATCCAGAACGGGAACAACATCCTGGACACTTCCATCCAGAACGGGACCAACATCCTGGATACTACCATCCAGAATGGGAACAACATTCTGGATACTACCATCGAGAACACGAACAACATTCTGGAAACTACCATCCAGAAAAGGAACAACATTCTGGATAATACCATCCAGAGCGGGAACAACATCCTGGATTCTACCATCCAGAACGGGAACAACATTCTAGATACTACCATCCAGAACTGAAACAACATCCTGGATACTACCATCCAGAACGGGAACAACATCCTGGATACTACCATCCAGAACGGGAACAACATTCTGGATACTACCATCCAAAACGGGAACAACATTTTAGATACTACATCCAGAACAGGAACAACATTCTAGATACTACCATCCAGTACGGAAACAATATACTGGATACTACCATCCAGAACGGTCAAAACATTCTGGATACTAACATCCAGAACGGCAACAACATTCTGGATACTACCATCCAGAACGGGAAAAACATTCTGGATACTACCATCCAGAACGGGAACAACATTCTGGATACTACCATCCAGAACGGGAACAACATTCTGGATACTACCATCCAGATCGGGGACAACATTCTAAATACTACCACCCAGAACGGAAACAGCATTCTGGATACTACCATCCAGAACGGGAACAACATTCTGGATACTACCATCCAGAACGGGGACAACATTCTGGATACTACCATCCAGATCTGGAACAACATTCTAAATACTACCACCCAGAACGGAAACAACATTCTGGATACTACTATCCAGAACGGGAACAACATTCTGGATACTAACATCCAGAACGGGAAAAACATTCTAGATACTACCATCCAGAAAGGAAACAACATTCTGGATACAACCATCCAGAACGGGAACAACATTCTGGATACTACCATCCAGAACGGGAACAAAATTCTAGATACTACCATCCAGTACGGAAACAACATTTTGGATACTACCATCCAGAACAGGAACAACATTCTGGATCCTACCATCCAGAACAGGAACATAATTCTGAATAATACCATCCAGAGTGGGAACAACATCCTGGATACTACCATCCAGAATAGGAACAACATTCTGGATACTACCATCCAGAACGGGAACAACACCCTGGACACTTCCATCCAGAACGGGACCAACATCCTGGATACTACCATCCAGAATGGGAACAACATTCTGGATACTACCATCGAGAACACGAACAACATTCTGGAAACTACCATCCAGAACGGGAACAACATTCTGGATAATACCATCCAGAGCAGGAACAACATCCTGGATTCTACCATCCAGAACGGGAACAACATTCTAGATTCTACCATCCAGAACGGAAACAACATCCTGGATACTACCATCCAGAAAAGGGAACAACATCCTGGATACTACCATCCAGAACGGGAACAACATTCTGGATACTACCATCCAAAACGGGAACAACATTTTAGATACTACATCCAGAAAAGGAACAACATTCTAGATACTACCATCCAGTACGGAAACAATATACTGGATACTACCATCCAGAACGGTCAAAACATTCTGGATACTTACATCCAGAACGGGAACAACATTCTGGATACTACCATCCAGAACGGGAAAAACATTCTGGATACTACCATCCAGAACGGGAACAACATTCTGGATACTACCATCCAGAACGGGAACAACATTCTGGATACTAACATCCAGAACGGGAACAAAATTCTAGATACTAACATCCAGAACGGGAACAAAATTCTGGATACTACCATCCAGAACGGGAACAACATTCTGGATACTACCATCCAGAATGGGAACAACATTCTGGATACTACCATTCAGAACAGGAAACACATTCTAGATACAACCATCCAGAACAGGAACAACATTCTGGATACTACCATCAAGAAAGGAAACAACATTCTGGATAATACCATTCAGAACGGGAACAACATTCTGGATACTACCAACCAGAACAGGAACAACATTCTAGATACTACCATCCAGAACAGGAACAACATTCTGGATACTACCATCCAGTACGGAAACAAAATTCTGGATACCACCATCCAGAACGGGAACAACATTCTGGATACTACCATCCAGAACGGGAACAACATTCTGGATACTACCAACCAGAACAGGAACAACATTCTAGATACTACCATCCAGAACAGGAACAACATTCTGGATACTACCATCCAGAACAGGAACAACATTCTGGATACTACCATCCAGAACGGGAACAACATTTTGGATACTACCATCCAGAACAGGAACAACATTCTGGATCCTACCATCCAGAACAGGAACATAATTCTGAATAGTAACATCCAGAGCGGGAACAACATCCTGGATACTACCATCCAGAATAGGAACAACATTCTGGATACTACCATCAAGAACGGGAACAACATCCTGGATACTACCATCCAGAATGGGAACAACATTCTGGATACTACCATCCAGAACAGGAACATAATTCTGAATAGTAACATCCAGAGCGGGAACAACATCCTGGATACTACCATCCAGAATAGGAACAACATCCTGGACACTTCCATCCAGAACGGGAACAACATCCTGGATACTACCATCCAGAATGGGAACAACATTCTGGATACTACCATCGAGAACACGAACAACATTCTGGAAACTACCATCCAGAACAGGAACAACATTCTGGATACTACCATCCAGAGCGGGAACAACATCCTGGATTCTACCATCCAGAACGGGAACAACATTCTAGATACTTCCATCCAGAACGGAAACAACATCCTGGATACTACCATCCAGAACGGGAACAACATCCTGGATACTACCATCCAGAACGGGAACAACATTCTGGATACTACCATCCAAAACGGGAACAACATTTTAGATACTACATCCAGAAAAGGAACAACATTCTAGATACTACCATCCAGTACGGAAACAATATACTGGATACTACCATCCAGAACGGTCAAAACATTCTGGATACTAACATCCAGATCGGGAACAACATTCTAAATACTTCCACCCAGAACGGAAACAACATTCTGGATACTACCATCCAGAACGGGAACAACATTCTGGATACTACCATCCAGAACGGGAACAACATTCTGGATACTACCATCCAGATCGGGAACAACATTCTAAATACTACCACCCACAACGGAAAACACATTCTGGATACTACTATCCAGAACGGGAACAACATTCTGGATACTAACATCCAGAACGGGAAAACATTCTAGATACTACCATCCAGAAAGGAAACAACATTCTGGATACAACCATCCAGAACGGGAACAACATTCTGGATACTACCATCCAGAACGGGAACAAAATTCTAGATACTACCATACAGTACGGAAACAACATTCTGGATACTACCATCCAGAACGGGAACAACATTCTGGATACTACCATCCAGAACGGGAACAACATTCTGGATACTACCATTCAGAACAGGAACAACATTCTAGATACTACCATCCAGAACAGGAACAACATTCTGGATACTACCATCCAGAACAGGAACAACATTCTGGATACTACCATCCAGAACGGGAACAACATTTTGGATACTACCATCCAGAACAGGAACAACATTCTGGATCCTACCATCCAGAACAGGAACATAATTCTGAATAATACCATCCAGAGTGGGAACAACATCCTGGATACTACCATCCAGAATAGGAACAACATTCTGGATACTACCATCCAGAACGGGAACAACACCCTGGACACTTCCATCCAGAACGGGACCAACATCCTGGATACTACCATCCAGAACGGGAACAACATTCTAGATACTACCATCCAGAACTGAAACAACATCCTGGATACTACCATCCAGAACGGGAACAACATCCTGGATACTACCATCCAGAACGGGAACAACATTCTGGATACTACCATCCAAAACGGGAACAACATTTTAGATACTACATCCAGAACAGGAACAACATTCTAGATACTACCATCCAGTACGGAAACAATATACTGGATACTACCATCCAGAACGGTCAAAACATTCTGGATACTAACATCCAGAACGGTAACAACATTCTGGATACTACCATCCAGAACGGGAAAAACATTCTGGATACTACCATCCAGAACGGGAACAACATTCTGGATACTACCATCCAGAACGGGAACAACATTCTGGATACTACCATCCAGAACGGGAACAAAATTCTAGATACTACCATCCAGTACGGAAACAACATTTTGGATACTACCATCCAGAACAGGAACAACATTCTGGATCCTACCATCCAGAACAGGAACATAATTCTGAATAATACCATCCAGAGTGGGAACAACATCCTGGATACTACCATCCAGAATAGGAACAACATTCTGGATACTACCATCCAGAACGGGAACAACACCCTGGACACTTCCATCCAGAACGGGACCAACATCCTGGATACTACCATCCAGAATGGGAACAACATTCTGGATACTACCATCGAGAACACGAACAACATTCTGGAAACTACCATCCAGAACGGGAACAACATTCTGGATAATACCATCCAGAGCAGGAACAACATCCTGGATTCTACCATCCAGAACGGGAACAACATTCTAGATTCTACCATCCAGAACGGAAACAACATCCTGGATACTACCATCCAGAAAAGGGAACAACATCCTGGATACTACCATCCAGAACGGGAACAACATTCTGGATACTACCATCCAAAACGGGAACAACATTTTAGATACTACATCCAGAAAAGGAACAACATTCTAGATACTACCATCCAGTACGGAAACAATATACTGGATACTACCATCCAGAACGGTCAAAACATTCTGGATACTTACATCCAGAACGGGAACAACATTCTGGATACTACCATCCAGAACGGGAAAAACATTCTGGATACTACCATCCAGAACGGGAACAACATTCTGGATACTACCATCCAGAACGGGAACAACATTCTGGATACTAACATCCAGAACGGGAACAAAATTCTAGATACTAACATCCAGAACGGGAACAAAATTCTGGATACTACCATCCAGAACGGGAACAACATTCTGGATACTACCATCCAGAATGGGAACAACATTCTGGATACTACCATTCAGAACAGGAAACACATTCTAGATACAACCATCCAGAACAGGAACAACATTCTGGATACTACCATCAAGAAAGGAAACAACATTCTGGATAATACCATTCAGAACGGGAACAACATTCTGGATACTACCAACCAGAACAGGAACAACATTCTAGATACTACCATCCAGAACAGGAACAACATTCTGGATACTACCATCCAGTACGGAAACAAAATTCTGGATACCACCATCCAGAACGGGAACAACATTCTGGATACTACCATCCAGAACGGGAACAACATTCTGGATACTACCAACCAGAACAGGAACAACATTCTAGATACTACCATCCAGAACAGGAACAACATTCTGGATACTACCATCCAGAACAGGAACAACATTCTGGATACTACCATCCAGAACGGGAACAACATTTTGGATACTACCATCCAGAACAGGAACAACATTCTGGATCCTACCATCCAGAACAGGAACATAATTCTGAATAGTAACATCCAGAGCGGGAACAACATCCTGGATACTACCATCCAGAATAGGAACAACATTCTGGATACTACCATCAAGAACGGGAACAACATCCTGGATACTACCATCCAGAATGGGAACAACATTCTGGATACTACCATCCAGAACAGGAACATAATTCTGAATAGTAACATCCAGAGCGGGAACAACATCCTGGATACTACCATCCAGAATAGGAACAACATCCTGGACACTTCCATCCAGAACGGGAACAACATCCTGGATACTACCATCCAGAATGGGAACAACATTCTGGATACTACCATCGAGAACACGAACAACATTCTGGAAACTACCATCCAGAACAGGAACAACATTCTGGATACTACCATCCAGAGCGGGAACAACATCCTGGATTCTACCATCCAGAACGGGAACAACATTCTAGATACTTCCATCCAGAACGGAAACAACATCCTGGATACTACCATCCAGAACGGGAACAACATCCTGGATACTACCATCCAGAACGGGAACAACATTCTGGATACTACCATCCAAAACGGGAACAACATTTTAGATACTACATCCAGAAAAGGAACAACATTCTAGATACTACCATCCAGTACGGAAACAATATACTGGATACTACCATCCAGAACGGTCAAAACATTCTGGATACTAACATCCAGATCGGGAACAACATTCTAAATACTTCCACCCAGAACGGAAACAACATTCTGGATACTACCATCCAGAACGGGAACAACATTCTGGATACTACCATCCAGAACGGGAACAACATTCTGGATACTACCATCCAGATCGGGAACAACATTCTAAATACTACCACCCACAACGGAAAACACATTCTGGATACTACTATCCAGAACGGGAACAACATTCTGGATACTAACATCCAGAACGGGAAAACATTCTAGATACTACCATCCAGAAAGGAAACAACATTCTGGATACAACCATCCAGAACGGGAACAACATTCTGGATACTACCATCCAGAACGGGAACAAAATTCTAGATACTACCATACAGTACGGAAACAACATTCTGGATACTACCATCCAGAACGGGAACAACATTCTGGATACTACCATCCAGAACGGGAACAACATTCTGGATACTACCATTCAGAACAGGAACAACATTCTAGATACTACCATCCAGAACAGGAACAACATTCTGGATACTACCATCCAGAACAGGAACAACATTCTGGATACTACCATCCAGAACGGGAACAACATTTTGGATACTACCATCCAGAACAGGAACAACATTCTGGATCCTACCATCCAGAACAGGAACATAATTCTGAATAATACCATCCAGAGTGGGAACAACATCCTGGATACTACCATCCAGAATAGGAACAACATTCTGGATACTACCATCCAGAACGGGAACAACACCCTGGACACTTCCATCCAGAACGGGACCAACATCCTGGAAACTACCATCCAGAATGGGAACAACATTCTGGATACTACCATCGAGAACACGAACAACATTCTGGAAACTACCATCCAGAACGGGAACAACATTCTGGATAATACCATCCAGAGCGGGAACAACATCCTGGATTCTACCATCCAGAACGGGAACAACATTCTAGATTCTACCATCCAGAACGGAAACAACATCCTGGATACTACCATCCAGAACGGGAACAACATCCTGGATACTACCATCCAGAACGGGAACAACATTCTGGATACTACCATCCAAAACGGGAACAACATTTTAGATACTACATCCAGAACAGGAACAACATTCTAGATACTACCATCCAGTACGGAAACAATATACTGGATACTACCATCCAGAACGGTCAAAACATTCTGGATACTAACATCCAGAACGGGAACAACATTCTGGATACTACCATCCAGAACGGGAAAAACATTCTGGATACTACCATCCAGAACGGGAACAACATTCTGGATACTACCATCCAGAACGGGAACAACATTCTGGATACTAACATCCAGAACGGGAACAAAATTCTAGATACTAACATCCAGAACGGGAACAAAATTCTGGATACTACCATCCAGAACGGGAACAACATTCTGGATACTACCATCCAGAACGGGAACAACATTCTGGATACTACCATTCAGAACAGGAAACACATTCTAGATACAACCATCCAGAACAGGAACAACATTCTGGATACTACCATCAAGAAAGGAAACAACATTCTGGATACTACCATCCAGAACGGGAACAACATTTTGGATACTACCATCCAGAACAGGAACAACATTCTGGATCCTACCATCCAGAACAGGAACAAAATTCTGGATAATACCATCCAGAGCGGGAACAACATCCTGGATACGACCATCCAGAATAGGAACAACATCCTGGATACCACCATCCAGAACGGGAACAACATTCTGGATTCTACCATCCAGAACGGGAACAAAATTCTAGATACTACCATCCAGTACGGAAACAACATTTTACATACTACCATCCAGAACAGGAACAACATTCTAGATACTACATCCAGAAACGAAACAACATTCTGGATACTACCATCCAGAACGGGAACAACATTCTGGATACTACCATCCAGAATGGGAACAGCATTCTGGATACTACCAGCCAGAACGGGAACAACATTCTGGATACTACCATCCAGAACGGGAACAACATTCTGGATACTACCATTCAGAACAGGAACAACATTCTAGATACTACCATCCAGAACAGGAACAACATTCTGGATACTACCATCCAGAACAGGAACAACATTCTGGATACTACCATCCAGAACGGGAACAACATTTTGGATACTACCATCCAGAACAGGAACAACATTCTGGATCCTACCATCCAGAACAGGAACATAATTCTGAATAATACCATCCAGAGCGGGAACAACATCCTGGATACTACCATCCAGAATAGGAACAACATTCTGGATACTACCATCCAGAACGGGAACAACATCCTGGACACTTCCATCCAGAACGGGACCAACATCCTGGATACTACCATCCAGAATGGGAACAACATTCTGGATACTACCATCGAGAACACGAACAACATTCTGGAAACTACCATCCAGAAAAGGAACAACATTCTGGATAATACCATCCAGAGCGGGAACAACATCCTGGATTCTACCATCCAGAACGGGAACAACATTCTAGATACTACCATCCAGAACTGAAACAACATCCTGGATACTACCATCCAGAACGGGAACAACATCCTGGATACTACCATCCAGAACGGGAACAACATTCTGGATACTACCATCCAAAACGGGAACAACATTTTAGATACTACATCCAGAACAGGAACAACATTCTAGATACTACCATCCAGTACGGAAACAATATACTGGATACTACCATCCAGAACGGTCAAAACATTCTGGATACTAACATCCAGAACGGTAACAACATTCTGGATACTACCATCCAGAACGGGAAAAACATTCTGGATACTACCATCCAGAACGGGAACAACATTCTGGATACTACCATCCAGAACGGGAACAACATTCTGGATACTACCATCCAGATCGGGGACAACATTCTAAATACTACCACCCAGAACGGAAACAGCATTCTGGATACTACCATCCAGAACGGGAACAACATTCTGGATACTACCATCCAGAACGGGGACAACATTCTGGATACTACCATCCAGATCTGGAACAACATTCTAAATACTACCACCCAGAACGGAAACAACATTCTGGATACTACTATCCAGAACGGGAACAACATTCTGGATACTAACATCCAGAACGGGAAAAACATTCTAGATACTACCATCCAGAAAGGAAACAACATTCTGGATACAACCATCCAGAACGGGAACAACATTCTGGATACTACCATCCAGAACGGGAACAAAATTCTAGATACTACCATCCAGTACGGAAACAACATTCTGGATACTACCATCCAGAATGGGAACAACATTCTGGATACTACCATCCAGAACAGGAACAACATTCTGGATACTACCATTCAGAACAGGAACAACATTCTAGATACTACCATCCAGAACAGGAACAACATTCTGGATACTACCATCCAGAACAGGAACAACATTCTGGATACTACCATCCAGAATGGGAAAAAATTCTTGATACTACCATCCAGAACGGGAACAACATTCTAGATACTACCATCCAGAATGCGAACAACATTCTGGATAATACCATCCAGAACAGGAACAACATTCTAGATACTACCATCCAGAACAGGAAAAAAATTCTGGATACTACCATCCAGAACAGGAACAACATTCTGGATACTACCATCCAGAACGGGAACAACATTTTGGACAATTCCATCCAGAACGGGAACAACATTCTGGATACTACCATCCAGAACGGGACCAACATTCTGGATGCTACCATCCAGAACGTGAACAACATTCTGGATACTACCATCCAGAGCAGGAACAACATCCTGGATACTAGCATCCAGAACAGGGACAACATCCTAGATACCACCATCCAGAACACGAACAACATTCTGGATACTACCATCCAGAATGGGAAAAAATTCTTGATACTACCATCCAGAACGGGAACAACATTCTAGATACTGCCATCCAGAATGCGAACAACATTCTGGATAATACCATCCAGAACAGGAACAACATTCAGGATATGACCATCCAGAATAGGAAAAACATCCTGGATACTACCATCCAGAATGGGAACAACATTCTAGATACTACCATCCAGAATAGGAACAAAATTCTGGATAATACCATCCAGAACGGGAACAACATTCTGGATACTACCAACCAGAACAGGAACAACATTCTAGATACTACCATCCAGAACAGGAACAACATTCTGGATACTACCATCCAGTACGGAAACAAAATTCTGGATACCACCATCCAGAACGGGAACAACATTCTGGATACTACCGTCCAGAACGTGAACAACATTCTGGATACTACCATCCAGAACAGGGACAACATCCTAGATACCACCATCCAGAACACGAACAACATTCTGGATACTACCATCCAGAATGGGAAAAAATTCTTGATACTACCATCCAGAACGGGAACAACATTCTAGATACTACCATCCAGAATGCGAACAACATTCTGGATAATACCATTCAGAACGGGAACAACATTCTGGATACTACCAACCAGAACAGGAACAACATTCTAGATACTACCATCCAGAACAGGAACAACATTCTGGATACTACCATCCAGTACGGAAACAAAATTCTGGATACCACCATCCAGAACGGGAACAACATTCTGGATACTACCATCCAGAACGGGAACAACATTCTGGATCCTACCATCCAGAACAGGAACATAATTCTGAATAGTAACATCCAGAGCGGGAACAACATCCTGGATACTACCATCCAGAATAGGAACAACATTCTGGATACTACCATCAAGAACGGGAACAACATCCTGGATACTACCATCCAGAATGGGAACAACATTCTGGATACTACCATCCAGAACAGGAACATAATTCTGAATAGTAACATCCAGAGCGGGAACAACATCCTGGATACTACCATCCAGAATAGGAACAACATCCTGGACACTTCCATCCAGAACGGGAACAACATCCTGGATACTACCATCCAGAATGGGAACAACATTCTGGATACTACCATCGAGAACACGAACAACATTCTGGAAACTACCATCCAGAACAGGAACAACATTCTGGATAATACCATCCAGAGCGGGAACAACATCCTGGATTCTACCATCCAGAACGGGAACAACATTCTAGATACTTCCATCCAGAACGGAAACAACATCCTGGATACTACCATCCAGAACGGGAACAACATCCTGGATAGTACCATCCAGAACGGGAACAACATTCTGGATACTACCATCCAAAACGGGAACAACATTTTAGATACTACATCCAGAAAAGGAACAACATTCTAGATACTACCATCCAGTACGGAAACAATATACTGGATACTACCATCCAGAACGGTCAAAACATTCTGGATACTAACATCCAGATCGGGAACAACATTCTAAATACTTCCACCCAGAACGGAAACAACATTCTGGATACTACCATCCAGAACGGGAACAACATTCTGGATACTACCATCCAGAACGGGAACAACATTCTGGATACTACCATCCAGATCGGGAACAACATTCTAAATACTACCACCCAGAACGGAAAACACATTCTGGATACTACTATCCAGAACGGGAACAACATTCTGGATACTAACATCCAGAACGGGAAAAACATTCTAGATACTACCATCCAGAAAGGAAACAACATTCTGGATACTACCATCCAGAACGGGAACAACATTCTGGATACTACCATCCAGAACGGGAACAACATTCTGGATACTACCATTCAGAACAGGAACAACATTCTAGATACTACCATCCAGAACAGGAACAACATTCTGGATACTACCATCCAGAACAGGAACAACATTCTGGATACTACCATCCAGAACGGGAACAACATTTTGGATACTACCATCCAGAACAGGAACAACATTCTGGATCCTACCATCCAGAACAGGAACATAATTCTGAATAATACCATCCAGAGTGGGAACAACATCCTGGATACTACCATCCAGAATAGGAACAACATTCTGGATACTACCATCCAGAACGGGAACAACATCCTGGACACTTCCATCCAGAACGGGACCAACATCCTGGATACTACCATCCAGAATGGGAACAACATTCTGGATACTACCATCGAGAACACGAACAACATTCTGGAAACTACCATCCAGAACAGGAACAACATTCTGGATAATACCATCCAGAGCGGGAACAACATCCTGGATTCTACCATCCAGAACGGGAACAACATTCTAGATTCTACCATCCAGAACGGAAACAACATCCTGGATACTACCATCCAGAACGGGAACAACATCCTGGATACTACCATCCAGAACGGGAACAACATTCTGGATACTACCATCCAAAACGGGAATAACATTTTAGATACTACATCCAGAACAGGAACAACATTCTAGATACTACCATCCAGTACGGAAACAATATACTGGATACTACCATCCAGAACGGTCAAAACATTCTGGATACTAACATCCAGAACGGGAACAACATTCTGGATACTACCATCCAGAACGGGAAAAACATTCTGGATACTACCATCCAGAACGGGAACAACATTCTGGATACTACCATCCAGAACGGGAACAACATTCTGGATACTAACATCCAGAACGGGAACAAAATTCTAGATACTAACATCCAGAACGGGAACAAAATTCTGGATACTACCATCCAGAACGGGAACAACATTCTGGATACTACCATCCAGAACGGGAACAACATTCTGGATACTACCATTCAGAACAGGAAACACATTCTAGATACAACCATCCAGAACAGGAACAACATTCTGGATACTACCATCCAGAAAGGAAACAACATTCTGGATACTACCATCCAGAACGGGAACAACATTTTGGATACTACCATCCAGAACAGGAACAACATTCTGGATCCTACCATCCAGAACAGGAACAAAATTCTGGATAATACCATCCAGAGCGGGAACAACATCCTGGATATGACCATCCAGAATAGGAACAACATCCTGGATACCACCATCCAGAACGGGAACAACATTCTGGATTCTACCATCCAGAACGGGAACAAAATTCTAGATACTACCATCCAGTACGGAAACAACATTTTACATACTACCATCCAGAACAGGAACAACATTCTAGATACTACATCCAGAAACGAAACAACATTCTGGATAATACCATTCAGAACGGGAACAACATTCTGGATACTACCAACCAGAACAGGAACAACATTCTAGATACTACCATCCAGAACAGGAACAACATTCTGGATACTACCATCCAGTACGGAAACAAAATTCTGGATACCACCATCCAGAACGGGAACAACATTCTGGATACTACCATCCAGAACGGGAACAACATTCTGGATACTACCAACCAGAACAGGAACAACATTCTAGATACTACCATCCAGAACAGGAACAACATTCTGGATACTACCATCCAGAACAGGAACAACATTCTGGATACTACCATCCAGAACGGGAACAACATTTTGGATACTACCATCCAGAACAGGAACAACATTCTGGATCCTACCATCCAGAACAGGAACATAATTCTGAATAGTAACATCCAGAGCGGGAACAACATCCTGGATACTACCATCCAGAATAGGAACAACATTCTGGATACTACCATCAAGAACGGGAACAACATCCTGGATACTACCATCCAGAATGGGAACAACATTCTGGATACTACCATCCAGAACAGGAACATAATTCTGAATAGTAACATCCAGAGCGGGAACAACATCCTGGATACTACCATCCAGAATAGGAACAACATCCTGGACACTTCCATCCAGAACGGGAACAACATCCTGGATACTACCATCCAGAATGGGAACAACATTCTGGATACTACCATCGAGAACACGAACAACATTCTGGAAACTACCATCCAGAACAGGAACAACATTCTGGATAATACCATCCAGAGCGGGAACAACATCCTGGATTCTACCATCCAGAACGGGAACAACATTCTAGATACTTCCATCCAGAACGGAAACAACATCCTGGATACTACCATCCAGAACGGGAACAACATCCTGGATAGTACCATCCAGAACGGGAACAACATTCTGGATACTACCATCCAAAACGGGAACAACATTTTAGATACTACATCCAGAAAAGGAACAACATTCTAGATACTACCATCCAGTACGGAAACAATATACTGGATACTACCATCCAGAACGGTCAAAACATTCTGGATACTAACATCCAGATCGGGAACAACATTCTAAATACTTCCACCCAGAACGGAAACAACATTCTGGATACTACCATCCAGAACGGGAACAACATTCTGGATACTACCATCCAGAACGGGAACAACATTCTGGATACTACCATCCAGATCGGGAACAACATTCTAAATACTACCACCCAGAACGGAAAACACATTCTGGATACTACTATCCAGAACGGGAACAACATTCTGGATACTAACATCCAGAACGGGAAAAACATTCTAGATACTACCATCCAGAAAGGAAACAACATTCTGGATACAACCATCCAGAACGGGAACAACATTCTGGATACTACCATCCAGAACGGGAACAAAATTCTAGATACTACCATCCAGTACGGAAACAACATTCTGGATACTACCATCCAGAACGGGAACAACATTCTGGATACTACCATCCAGAACGGGAACAACATTCTGGATACTACCATTCAGAACAGGAACAACATTCTAGATACTACCATCCAGAACAGGAACAACATTCTGGATACTACCATCCAGAACAGGAACAACATTCTGGATACTACCATCCAGAACGGGAACAACATTTTGGATACTACCATCCAGAACAGGAACAACATTCTGGATCCTACCATCCAGAACAGGAACATAATTCTGAATAATACCATCCAGAGTGGGAACAACATCCTGGATACTACCATCCAGAATAGGAACAACATTCTGGATACTACCATCCAGAACGGGAACAACATCCTGGACACTTCCATCCAGAACGGGACCAACATCCTGGATACTACCATCCAGAATGGGAACAACATTCTGGATACTACCATCCAGAACACGAACAACATTCTGGAAACTACCATCCAGAACAGGAACAACATTCTGGATAATACCATCCAGAGCGGGAACAACATCCTGGATTCTACCATCCAGAACGGGAACAACATTCTAGATTCTACCATCCAGAACGGAAACAACATCCTGGATACTACCATCCAGAACGGGAACAACATCCTGGATACTACCATCCAGAACGGGAACAACATTCTGGATACTACCATCCAAAACGGGAACAACATTTTAGATACTACATCCAGAACAGGAACAACATTCTAGATACTACCATCCAGTACGGAAACAATATACTGGATACTACCATCCAGAACGGTCAAAACATTCTGGATACTAACATCCAGAACGGGAACAACATTCTGGATACTACCATCCAGAACGGGAAAAACATTCTGGATACTACCATCCAGAACGGGAACAACATTCTGGATACTACCATCCAGAACGGGAACAACATTCTGGATACTAACATCCAGAACGGGAACAAAATTCTAGATACTAACATCCAGAACGGGAACAAAATTCTGGATACTACCATCCAGAACGGGAACAACATTCTGGATACTACCATCCAGAACGGGAACAACATTCTGGATACTACCATTCAGAACAGGAAACACATTCTAGATACAACCATCCAGAACAGGAACAACATTCTGGATACTACCATCCAGAAAGGAAACAACATTCTGGATACTACCATCCAGAACGGGAACAACATTTTGGATACTACCATCCAGAACAGGAACAACATTCTGGATCCTACCATCCAGAACAGGAACAAAATTCTGGATAATACCATCCAGAGCGGGAACAACATCCTGGATACGACCATCCAGAATAGGAACAACATCCTGGATACCACCATCCAGAACGGGAACAACATTCTGGATTCTACCATCCAGAACGGGAACAAAATTCTAGATACTACCATCCAGTACGGAAACAACATTTTACATACTACCATCCAGAACAGGAACAACATTCTAGATACTACATCCAGAAACGAAACAACATTCTGGATACTACCATCCAGAACGGGAACAACATTCTGGATACTACCATCCAGAATGGGAACAACATTCTGGATACTACCATCCAGAACGGGAACAACATTCTGGATACTACCATCCAGAACGGGAACAACATTCTGGATACTACCATTCAGAACAGGAACAACATTCTAGATACTACCATCCAGAACAGGAACAACATTCTGGATACTACCATCCAGAACAGGAACAACATTCTGGATACTACCATCCAGAACGGGAACAACATTTTGGATACTACCATCCAGAACAGGAACAACATTCTGGATCCTACCATCCAGAACAGGAACATAATTCTGAATAATACCATCCAGAGCGGGAACAACATCCTGGATACTACCATCCAGAATAGGAACAACATTCTGGATACTACCATCCAGAACGGGAACAACATTCTGGACACTTCCATCCAGAACGGGACCAACATCCTGGATACTACCATCCAGAATGGGAACAACATTCTGGATACTACCATCGAGAACACGAACAACATTCTGGAAACTACCATCCAGAAAAGGAACAACATTCTGGATAATACCATCCAGAGCGGGAACAACATCCTGGATTCTACCATCCAGAACGGGAACAACATTCTAGATACTACCATCCAGAACTGAAACAACATCCTGGATACTACCATCCAGAACGGGAACAACATCCTGGATACTACCATCCAGAACGGGAACAACATTCTGGATACTACCATCCAAAACGGGAACAACATTTTAGTTACTACATCCAGAACAGGAACAACATTCTAGATACTACCATCCAGTACGGAAACAATATACTGGATACTACCATCCAGAACGGTCAAAACATTCTGGATACTAACATCCAGAACGGCAACAACATTCTGGATACTACCATCCAGAACGGGAAAAACATTCTGGATACTACCATCCAGAACGGGAACAACATTCTGGATACTACCATCCAGAACGGGAACAACATTCTGGATACTACCATCCAGATCGGGGACAACATTCTAAATACTACCACCCAGAACGGAAACAGCATTCTGGATACTACCATCCAGAACGGGAACAACATTCTGCATACTACCATCCAGAACGGGGACAACATTCTGGATACTACCATCCAGATCTGGAACAACATTCTAAATACTACCACCCAGAACGGAAACAACATTCTGGATACTACTATCCAGAACGGGAACAACATTCTGGATACTAACATCCAGAACGGGAAAAACATTCTAGATACTACCATCCAGAAAGGAAACAACATTCTGGATACAACCATCCAGAACGGGAACAAAATTCTGGATACTACCATCCAGAACGGGAACAAAATTCTAGATACTACCATCCAGTACGGAAACAACATTCTGGATACTACCATCCAGAATGGGAACAACATTCTGGATACTACCATCCAGAACAGGAACAACATTCTGGATACTACCATTCAGAACAGGAACATCATTCTAGATACTACCATCCAGAACAGGAACAACATTCTGGATACTACCATCCAGAACAGGAACAACATTCTGGATACTACCATCCAGAACGGAACAACATTTTGGATACTACCATCCAGAACGGGAACAACATTCTGGATACTACCATCCAGAATGGGAACAACATTCTGGATACTACCATCCAGAACGGGAACAACATTCTGGATACTACCATCCAGAACGGGAACAACATTCTGGATACTACCATTCAGAACGGGAACAACATTCTAGATACTACCATCCAGAACAGGAACAACATTCTGGATACTACCATCCAGAACAGGAACAACATTCTGGATACTACCATCCAGAACGGGAACAACATTTTGGATACTACCATCCAGAAAATGAACAACATTCTGGATCCTATCATCCAGAACAGGAACATAATTCTGAATAATACCATCCAGAGCGGGAACAACATCCTGGATACTACCATCCAGAACGGGAACAACATCCTTGACACTTCCATCCAGAACGGGACCAACATCCTGGATACTACCATCCAGAATGGGAACAACATTCTGGATACTACCATCGAGAACACGAACAACATTCTGGAAACTACCATCCAGAACAGGAACAACATTCTGGACAATACCATCCAGAGCGGGAACAACATCCTGGATTCTACCATCCAGAACGGGAACAACATTCTAGATACTACCATCCAGAACGGAAACAACATCCTGGATACTACCATCCAGAACGGGAACAACATCCTGGATACTACCATACAGAACGGGAACAACATTCTGGATACTACCATCCAAAACGGGAACAACATTTTAGATACTACATCCAGAACAGGAACAACATTCTAGATACTACCATCCAGTACGGAAACAATATACTGGATACTACCATCCAGAACGGTCAAAACATTCTGGATACTAACATCCAGAACGGGAACAACATCCTGGATACCACCATCCAGAACAGGAACAACATTCTGGATAATACCATCCAGAGCGGGAACAACATTCTGGATACTACCATCCAGAACGGGAACAACATTCTAGATACTACCATCCAGAACAGGAACAACATCCTGGATATTACCATCCAGAGCGGGAACAACATTCTGGATACCACCATCCAGAACAGGAACTACATTCTGGATTATACCATCCAGAGCGGGAACAACATCCTGGATACTACCATCCAGAACGGGAACAACATTCTAGATACTACCATCCAGAACAGGAACAACATCCTGGACAATACCATCCAGAGCGGGAACAACATTCTGGATCCTACCATCCAGAACAGGAACAAAATTCTGGATATTACCATCCAGAACGGGAACAACATCCTGGACACTACCATCCAGAACGGGAACAACATCCTGGATACTACCATCCAGAGCGGGAACCACATCCTGGATTCTACCATCAAGAACAGGAACAACATTCTGGATACCACCATCCAGAAAGGGAGCAACATTCTGGATACTACCATCCAGAACTCGAACAACATTCTGGATACTACCATCCAGAACAGGAACAAAATTCTGGATAATACCATCCAGAGCGGGAATAAAGTCCTGGATTCTACCATCCAGAACAGGAACAACATTCTGGATACTACCATCCAGAAAGGGAACAACATCCTGGACACTACCATCCAGAACTGGAACAACATCCTGGATACTACCATCCAGAACTGGAACAACATCCTGGATACTACCATCCAGAACGTGAACAACATTCTGGATACTACCATCCAGAACAGGAGCAACATTCTGGATACTACCATTCAGAACGGGAACAAAATTATGGATAATACCATCCATAACAGGAACAAAATTCAGGATACGACCATCCAGAATAGGAACAACATCCTGGATACTATCATCCAGAACGGGAACAACATCCTGGATACTACCATCCACAGCGGGAACTACATCCTGGATACTACCATCCAGAACGGGAACAACATTCTGGATACGACCATCCAGAATGGGAACAACATCCTGGATACTACCATCCAGAACGGGAGCAACATTCTGGATACTACCATCCAGAAGGGGACCAACATTCTGGATACTACCGTCCAGAACGTGAACAACATTCTGGATACTACCATCCAGAGCAGGAACAACATCCTGGATACTACCATCCAGAACAGGGACAACATCCTAGATACCACCATCCAGAACGGGAACAACATTCTGGATACTACCATCCAGAATGGGAAAAAATTCTGGATACTACCATCCAGAACGGGAACAACATTCTAGATACTACCATCCAGAATGCGAACAACATTCTGGATAATACCATCCAGAACAGGAACAACATTCAGGATATGACCATCCAGATTAGGAAAAACATCCTGGATACTACCATCCAGAACGGGAACAACATTCTAGATACTACCATCCAGAATAGGAACAAAATTCTGGATAATACCATCCAGAACGGGAACAACATTCTGGATACTACCAACCAGAACAGGAACAACATTCTAGATACTACCATCCAGAACAGGAACAACATTCTGGATACTACCTTCCAGTACGGAAACAAAAGTCTGGATACCACCATCCAGAACGGGAACAACATTCTGGATACTACCATCCAGAACAGGAACAACATTCTGGATACTACCAACCAGAACAGGAACAACATTCTAGATACTACCATCCAGAACAGGAAAAAAATTCTGGATACTACCATCCAGAACAGGAACAACATTCTGGATACTACCATCCAGAACGGGAACAACATTTTGGATACTACCATCCAGAACAGGAACAACATTCTGGATCCTACCATCCAGAACAGGAACATAATTCTGAATAGTACCATCCAGAGCGGGAACAACATCCTGGATACTACCATCCAGAATAGGAACAACATCCTGGATACTACCATCCAGAACGGGAACAACATTCTGGATACTACCATCCAAAACGGGAACAACATTTTAGATACTACATCAAGAACAGGAACAACATTCTAGATACTACCATCCAGTACGGAAACAATATACTGGATACTACCATCCAGAACGGTCAAAACATTCTGGATACTAACATCCAGAACGGGAACAACATCCTGGATACCACCATCCAGAACAGGAACAACATTCTGGATAATACCATCCAGAGCGGGAACAACATCCTGGATACTACCATCCAGAACGGGAACAACATTCTAGATACTACCATCCAGAACAGGAACAACATCCTGGATATTACCATCCAGAGCGGGAACAACATTCTGGATACCACCATCCAGAACAGGAACAACATTCTGGATAATACCATCCAGAGCGGGAACAACATCCTGGATACTACCATCCAGAACAGGAACAACATTCTAGATACTACCATCCAGAACAGGAACAACATCCTGGACAATACCATCCAGAGCGGGAAAAACATTCTGGATCCTACCATCCAGAACAGGAACAAAATTCTGGATATTACCATCCAGAACGGGAACAACATCCTGGACACTACCATCCAGAACGGGAACAACATCCTGGATACTACCATCCAGAGCGGGAACCACATCCTGGATTCTACCATCAAGAACAGGAACAACATTCTGGATACCACCATCCAGAAAGGGAGCAACATTCTGGATACTACCATCCAGAACTCGAACAACATTCTGGATACTACCATCCAGAACAGGAACAAAATTCTGGATAATACCATCCAGAGCGGGAACAAAGTCCTGGATTCTACCATCCAGAACAGGAACAACATTCTGGATACTTCCATCCAGAAAGGGAACAACATCCTGGACACTACCATCCAGAACTGGAACAACATCCTGGATACTACCATCCAGAACTGGAACAACATTCTGGATACTACCATCCAGAACGGGAACAACATCCTGGATACTACCATCCAGAACAGGAGCAACATTCTGGATACTACCATTCAGAACGGGAACAAAATTATGGATAATACCATCCATAAAAGGAACAAAATTCAGGATACGACCATCCAGAATAGGAACAACATCCTGGATACTATCATCCAGAACGGGAACAACATCCTGGATACTACCATCCACAGCGGGAACTACATCCTGGATACTACCATCCAGAACGGGAACAACATTCTGGATACGACCATCCAGAATGGGAACAACATCCTAAATACTACCATCCAGAACGGGAGCAACATTCTGGATACTACCATCCAGAAGGGGACCAACATTCTGGATACTACCGTCCAGAACGTGAACAACATTCTGGATACTACCATCCAGAGCAGGAACAACATCCTGGATACTACCATGCAGAACAGGGACAACATCCTAGATACCACCATCCAGAACGGGAACAACATTCTGGATACTACCATCCAGAATGGGAAAAAATTCTGGATACTACCATCCAGAACGGGAACAACATTCTAGATACTACCATCCAGAATGCGAACAACATTCTGGATAATACCATCCAGAACAGGAACAACATTCAGGATATGACCATCCAGATTAGGAAAAACATCCTGGATACTACCATCCAGAACGGGAACAACATTCTAGATACTACCATCCAGAATAGGAACAAAATTCTGGATAATACCATCCAGAACGGGAACAACATTCTGGATACTACCAACCAGAACAGGAACAACATTCTAGATACTACCATCCAGAACAGGAACAACATTCTGGATACTACCATCCAGTACGGAAACAAAAGTCTGGATACCACCATCCAGAACGGGAACAACATTCTGGATACTACCATCCAGAACGGGAACAACATTCTGGATACTACCAACCAGAACAGGAACAACATTCTAGATACTACCATCCAGAACAGGAACAACATTCTGGATACTACCATCCAGAACGGGAACAACATTTTGGATACTACCATCCAGAACAGGAACAACATTCTGGATCCTACCATCCAGAACAGGAACATAATTCTGAATAGTACCATCCAGAGCGGGAACAACATCCTGGATACTACCATCCAGAATAGGAACAACATTCTGGATACTACCATCAAGAACGGGAACAACATCCTGGACAATTCCATCCAGAACGGGAACAACATTCTGGATACTACCATCCAGAACGGGACCAACATTCTGGATACTACCATCCAGAACGTGAACAACATTCTGGATACTACCATCCAGAGCAGGAACAACATCCTGGATACTACCATCCAGAACAGGGACAACATCCTAGATACCACCATCCAGAACACGAACAACATTCTGGATACTACCATCCAGAATGGGAAAAAATTCTTGATACTACCATCCAGAACGGGAACAACATTCTAGATACTACCATCCAGAATGCGAACAACATTCTGGATAATACCATCCAGAACGGGAACAACATTCAGGATATGACTATCCAGAATAGGAAAAACATCCTGGATACTACCATCCAGAACGGGAACAACATTCTAGATACTACCATCCAGAATAGGAACAAAATTCTGGATAATACCATCCAGAACGGGAACAACATTCTGGATACTACCAACCAGAACAGGAACAACATTCTAGATACTACTATCCAGAACAGGAACAACATTCTGGATACTACCATCCAGTACGGAAACAAAATTCTGGATACCACCATCCAGAACGGGAACAACATTCTGGATACTACCGTCCAGAACGTGAACAACATTCTGGATACTACCATCCAGAGCAGGAACAACATCCTGGATACTACCATCCAGAACAGGGACAACATCCTAGATACCACCATCCAGAACACGAACAACATTCTGGATACTACCATCCAGAATGGGAAAAAATTCTTGATACTACCATCCAGAACGGGAACAACATTCTAGATACTACCATCCAGAATGCGAACAACATTCTGGATAATACCATCCAGAACAGGAACAACATTCAGGATATGACCATCCAGAATAGGAAAAACATCCTGGATACTACCATCCAGAACGGGAACAACATTCTAGATACTACCATCCAGAATAGGAACAAAATTCTGGATACCATCCAGAACGGGAACAACATTCTGGATACTACCAACCAGAACAGGAACAACATTCTAGATACTACCATCCAGAACAGGAACAACATTCTGGATACTACCATCCAGTACGGAAACAAAATTCTGGATACCACCATCCAGAACGGGAACAACATTCTGGATACTACCATCCAGAACGGGAACAACATTCTGGATACTACCAACCAGAACAGGAACAACATTCTAGATACTACCATCCAGAACAGGAACAACATTCTGGATACTACCATCCAGAAAAGGAACAACATTCTGGATACTACCATCCAGAACGGGAACAACATTTTGGATACTACCATCCAGAACAGGAACAACATTCTGGATCCTACCATCCAGAACAGGAACGTAATTCTGAATAGTAACATCCAGAGCGGGAACAACATCCTGGATACTACCATCCAGAATAGGAACAACATTCTGGATACTACCATCAAGAACGGGAACAACATCCTGGATACTACCATCCAGAATGGGAACAACATTCTGGATACTACCATCCAGAACAGGAACATAATTCTGAATAGTAACATCCAGAGCGGGAACAACATCCTGGATACTACCATCCAGAATAGGAACAACATCCTGGACACTTCCATCCAGAACGGGAACAACATCCTGGATAATACCATCCAGAATGGGAACAACATTCTGGATACTACCATCCAGAACAGGAACAACATTCTGGATAATACCATCCAGAGCGGGAACAACATCCTGGATTCTACCATCCAGAACGGGAACAACATTCTAGATACTACCATCCAGAACGGAAACAACATCCTGGATACTACCATCCAGAACGGGAACAACATCCTGGATACTACCATCCAGAACGGGAACAACATTCTGGATACTACCATCCAAAACGGGAACAACATTTTAGATACTACATCCAGAAAAGGAACAACATTCTAGATACTACCATCCAGTACGGAAACAATATACTGGATACTACCATCCAGAACGGTCAAAACATTCTGGATACTAACATCCAGATCGGGAACAACATTCTAAATACTTCCACCCAGAACGGAAACAACATTCTGGATACTACCATCCAGAACGGGAACAACATTCTGGATACTACCATCCAGAACGGGAACAACATTCTGGATACTACCATCCAGATCGGGAACAACATTCTAAATACTACCACCCAGAACGGAAAACACATTCTGGATACTACTATCCAGAACGGGAACAACATTCTGGATACTAACATCCAGAACGGGAAAAACATTCTAGATACTACCATCCAGAAAGGAAACAACATTCTGGATACAACCATCCAGAACGGGAACAACATTCTGGATACTACCATCCAGAACGGGAACAAAATTCTAGATACTACCATCCAGTACGGAAACAACATTCTGGATACTACCATCCAGAACGGGAACAACATTCTGGATACTACCATCCAGAACGGGAACAACATTCTGGATACTACCATTCAGAACAGGAACAACATTCTAGATACTACCATCCAGAACAGGAACAACATTCTGGATACTACCATCCAGAACAGGAACAACATTCTGGATACTACCATCCAGAACGGGAACAACATTTTGGATACTACCATCCAGAACAGGAACAACATTCTGGATCCTTCCATTCAGAACAGGAACATAATTCTGAATAATACCATCCAGAGTGGGAACAACATCCTGGATACTACCATCCAGAATAGGAACAACATTCTGGATACTACCATCCAGAACGGGAACAACATCCTGGACACTTCCATCCAGAACGGGACCAACATCCTGGATACTACCATCCAGAATGGGAACAACATTCTGAATACTACCATCGAGAACACGAACAACATTCTGGAAACTACCATCCAGAACAGGAACAACATTCTGGATAATACCATCCAGAGCGGGAACAACATCCTGGATTCTACCATCCAGAACGGGAACAACATTCTAGATTCTACCATCCAGAACGGAAACAACATCCTGGATACTACCATCCAGAACGGGAACAACATCCTGGATACTACCATCCAGAACGGGAACAACATTCTGGATACTACCATCCAAAACGGGAACAACATTTTAGATACTACATCCAGAACAGGAACAACATTCTAGATACTACCATCCAGTACGGAAACAATATACTGGATACTACCATCCAGAACGGTCAAAACATTCTGGATACTAACATCCAGAACGGGAACAACATCCTGGATTCTACCATCCAGAACGGGAACAACATTCTAGATACTACCATCCAGAACGGAAACAACATCCTGGATACTACCATCCAGAATGGGAACAACATCCTGGATACTACCATCCAGAACAGGAACAACATTCTGGATACTACCATCCAAAACGGGAACAACATTCTAGATACTACATCCAGTACGGAAACAATATACTGGATACTACCATCCAGAACGGTCAAAACATTCTGGATACTAACATCCAGATCGGGAACAACATTCTAAATACTTCCACCCAGAACGGAAACAACATTCTGGATACTACCATCCAGAACGGGAACAACATTCTGGATACTACCATCCAGATCGGGAACAACATTCTAAATACTACCACCCAGAACGGAAAACACATTCTGGATACTACTATCCAGAACGGGAACAACATTCTGGATACTAACATCCAGAACGGGAAAAACATTCTAGATACTACCATCCAGAAAGGAAACAACATTCTGGATACAACCATCCAGAACGGGAACAACATTCTGGATACTACCATCCAGAACGGGAACAAAATTCTAGATACTACCATCCAGTACGGAAACAACATTCTGGATACTACCATCCAGAACGGGAACAACATTCTGGATACTACCATCCAGAACGGGAACAACATTCTGGATACTACCATTCAGAACAGGAACAACATTCTAGATACTACCATCCAGAACAGGAACAACATTCTGGATACTACCATCCAGAACAGGAACAACATTCTGGATACTACCATCCAGAACGGGAACAACATTTTGGATACTACCATCCAGAACAGGAACAACATTCTGGATCCTACCATCCAGAACAGGAACATAATTCTGAATAATACCATCCAGAGTGGGAACAACATCCTGGATACTACCATCCAGAATAGGAACAACATTTTGGATACTACCATCCAGAACGGGAACAACATCCTGGACACTTCCATCCAGAACGGGACCAACATCCTGGATACTACCATCCAGAATGGGAACAACATTCTGGATACTACCATCGAGAACACGAACAACATTCTGGAAACTACCATCCAGAACAGGAACAACATTCTGGATAATACCATCCAGAGCGGGAACAACATCCTGGATTCTACCATCCAGAACGGGAACAACATTCTAGATTCTACCATCCAGAACGGAAAAAACATCCTGGATACTACCATCCAGAATAGGAACAACATTCTGGATACTACCATCAAGAACGGGAACAACATCCCGAATACTACCATCCAGAATGGGAACAACATTCTGGATACTACCATCCAGAACAGGAACATAATTCTGAATAGTAACATCCAGAGCGGGAACAACATCCTGGATACTACCATCCAGAATAGGAACAACATCCTGGACACTTCCATCCAGAACGGGAACAACATCCTGGATACTACCATCCAGAATGGGAACAACATTCTGGATACTACCATCGAGAACACGAACAACATTCTCGAAACTACCATCCAGAACAGGAACAACATTCTGGATAATACCATCCAGAGCGGGAACAACATCCTGGATTCTACCATCCAGAACGGGAAGAACATTCTAGATACTACCATCCAGAACGGAAACAACATCCTGGATACTACCATCCAAAACGGGAACAACATCCTGGATACTACCATCCAGAACGGGAACATCATTCTGGATACCACCATCCAAAACGGGAACAACATTCTAGATACTACCATCCAGAAAGGAAACAACATTCTGGATACAACCATCCAGAACGGGAACAACATTCTGGATACTACCATCCAGAACGGGAACAAAATTCTAGATACTACCATCCAGTACGGAAACAACATTCTGGATACTACCATCCAGAACGGGAACAACATTCTGGATACTACCATCCAGAACGGGAACAACATTCTGGATACTACCATTCAGAACAGGAACAACATTCTACATACTACCATCCAGAACAGGAACAACATCCTGGATACTACCATCCAGAACGGGAACAACATTCTGGATACTACCATCCAAAACGGGAACAACATTTTAGATACTACATCCAGAAAAGGAACAACATTCTAGATACTACCATCCAGTACGGAAACAATATACTGGATACTACCATCCAGAATGGTCAAAACATTCTGGATACTAACATCCAGATCGGGAACAACATTCTAAATACTTCCACCCAGAACGGAAACAACATTCTGGATACTACCATCCAGAACGGGAACAACATTCTGGATACTACCATCCAGAACGGGAACAACATTCTGGATACTACCATCCAGATCGGGAACAACATTCTAAATACTACCACCCAGAACGGAAAACACATTCTGGATACTAACATCCAGAACGGGAAAAACATTCTAGATACTACCATCCAGAAAGGAAACAACATTCTGGATACAACCATCCAGAACGGGAACAACATTCTGGATACTACCATCCAGAACGGGAACAAAATTCTAGATACTACCATCCAGTACGGAAACAACATTCTGGATACTACCATCCAGAACGGGAACAACATTCTGGATACTACCATCCAGAACGGGAACAACATTCTGGATACTACCATTCAGAACAGGAACAACATTCTAGATACTACCATCCAGAACAGGAACAACATTCTGGATACTACCATCCAGAACAGGAACAACATTCTGGATACTACCATCCAGAACGGGAACAACATTTTGGATACTACCATCCAGAACAGGAACAACATTCTGGATCCTACCATCCAGAACAGGAACATAATTCTGAATAATACCATCCAGAGTGGGAACAACATCCTGGATACTACCATCCAGAATAGGAACAACATTCTGGATACTACCATCCAGAACGGGAACAACATCCTGGACACTTCCATCCAGAACGGGACCAACATCCTGGATACTACCATCCAGAATGGGAACAACATTCTGGATACTACCATCGAGAACACGAACAACATTCTGGAAACTACCATCCAGAACAGGAACAACATTCTGGATAATACCATCCAGAGCGGGAACAACATCCTGGATTCTACCATCCAGAACGGGAACAACATTCTAGATTCTACCATCCAGAACGGAAACAACATCCTGGATACTACCATCCAGAACGGGAACAACATCCTGGATACTACCATCCAGAACGGGAACAACATTCTGGATACTACCATCCAAAACGGGAACAACATTTTAGATACTACATCCAGAACAGGAACAACATTCTAGATACTACCATCCAGTACGGAAACAATATACTGGATACTACCATCCAGAACGGTCAAAACATTCTGGATACTAACATCCAGAACGGGAACAACATCCTGGATTCTACCATCCAGAACAGGAACAACATTCTAGATACTACCATCCAGAACGGAAACAACATCCTGGATACTACCATCCAGAACGGGAACAACATCCTGGATACTACCATCCAGAACGGGAACAACATTCTGGATACTACCATCCAAAACGGGAACAACATTTTAGATACTACATCCAGAAAAGGAACAACATTCTAGATACTACCATCCAGTACGGAAACAATATACTGGATACTACCATCCAGGAACGGTCAAAACATTCTGGATACTAACATCCAGATCGGGAACAACATTCTAAATACTTCCACCCAGAACGGAAACAACATTCTGGATACTACCATCCAGAACGGGAACAACATTCTGGATACTACCATCCAGAACGGGAACAACATTCTGGATACTACCATCCAGATCGGGAACAACATTCTAAATACTACCACCCAGAACGGAAAACACATTCTGGATACTACTATCCAGAACGGGAACAACATTCTGGATACTAACATCCAGAACGGGAAAAACATTCTAGATACTACCATCCAGAAAGGAAACAACATTCTGGATACAACCATCCAGAACGGGAACAACATTCTGGATACTACCATCCAGAACGGGAACAAAATTCTAGATACTACCATCCAGTACGGAAACAACATTCTGGATACTACCATCCAGAACGGGAACAACATTCTGGATACTAACATCCAGATCGGGAACAACATTCTAAATACTTCCACCCAGAACGGAAACAACATTCTGGATACTACCATCCAGAACGGGAACAACATTCTGGATACTACCATCCAGATCGGGAACAACATTCTAAATACTACCACCCAGAACGGAAAACACATTCTGGATACTACTATCCAGAACGGGAACAACATTCTGGATACTAACATCCAGAACGGGAAAAACATTCTAGATACTACCATCCAGAAAGGAAACAACATTCTGGATACAACCATCCAGAACGGGAACAACATTCTGGATACTACCATCCAGAACGGGAACAAAATTCTAGATACTACCATCCAGTACGGAAACAACATTCTGGATACTACCATCCAGAACGGGAACAACATTCTGGATACTACCATCCAGAACGGGAACAACATTCTGGATACTACCATTCAGAACAGGAACAACATTCTAGATACTACCATCCAGAACAGGAACAACATTCTGGATACTACCATCCAGAACAGGAACAACATTCTGGATACTACCATCCAGAACGGGAACAACATTTTGGATACTACCATCCAGAACAGGAACAACATTCTGGATCCTACCATCCAGAACAGGAACATAATTCTGAATAATACCATCCAGAGTGGGAACAACATCCTGGATACTACCATCCAGAATAGGAACAACATTTTGGATACTACCATCCAGAACGGGAACAACATCCTGGACACTTCCATCCAGAACGGGACCAACATCCTGGATACTACCATCCAGAATGGGAACAACATTCTGGATACTACCATCGAGAACACGAACAACATTCTGGAAACTACCATCCAGAACAGGAACAACATTCTGGATAATACCATCCAGAGCGGGAACAACATCCTGGATTCTACCATCCAGAACGGGAACAACATTCTAGATTCTACCATCCAGAACGGAAAAAACATCCTGGATACTACCATCCAGAATAGGAACAACATTCTGGATACTACCATCAAGAACGGGAACAACATCCCGAATACTACCATCCAGAATGGGAACAACATTCTGGATACTACCATCCAGAACAGGAACATAATTCTGAATAGTAACATCCAGAGCGGGAACAACATCCTGGATACTACCATCCAGAATAGGAACAACATCCTGGACACTTCCATCCAGAACGGGAACAACATCCTGGATACTACCATCCAGAATGGGAACAACATTCTGGATACTACCATCGAGAACACGAACAACATTCTCGAAACTACCATCCAGAACAGGAACAACATTCTGGATAATACCATCCAGAGCGGGAACAACATCCTGGATTCTACCATCCAGAACGGGAAGAACATTCTAGATACTACCATCCAGAACGGAAACAACATCCTGGATACTACCATCCAAAACGGGAACAACATCCTGGATACTACCATCCAGAACGGGAACATCATTCTGGATACCACCATCCAAAACGGGAACAACATTCTAGATACTACCATCCAGAAAGGAAACAACATTCTGGATACAACCATCCAGAACGGGAACAACATTCTGGATACTACCATCCAGAACGGGAACAAAATTCTAGATACTACCATCCAGTACGGAAACAACATTCTGGATACTACCATCCAGAACGGGAACAACATTCTGGATACTACCATCCAGAACGGGAACAACATTCTGGATACTACCATTCAGAACAGGAACAACATTCTACATACTACCATCCAGAACAGGAACAACATCCTGGATACTACCATCCAGAACGGGAACAACATTCTGGATACTACCATCCAAAACGGGAACAACATTTTAGATACTACATCCAGAAAAGGAACAACATTCTAGATACTACCATCCAGTACGGAAACAATATACTGGATACTACCATCCAGAATGGTCAAAACATTCTGGATACTAACATCCAGATCGGGAACAACATTCTAAATACTTCCACCCAGAACGGAAACAACATTCTGGATACTACCATCCAGAACGGGAACAACATTCTGGATACTACCATCCAGAACGGGAACAACATTCTGGATACTACCATCCAGATCGGGAACAACATTCTAAATACTACCACCCAGAACGGAAAACACATTCTGGATACTAACATCCAGAACGGGAAAAACATTCTAGATACTACCATCCAGAAAGGAAACAACATTCTGGATACAACCATCCAGAACGGGAACAACATTCTGGATACTACCATCCAGAACGGGAACAAAATTCTAGATACTACCATCCAGTACGGAAACAACATTCTGGATACTACCATCCAGAACGGGAACAACATTCTGGATACTACCATCCAGAACGGGAACAACATTCTGGATACTACCATTCAGAACAGGAACAACATTCTAGATACTACCATCCAGAACAGGAACAACATTCTGGATACTACCATCCAGAACAGGAACAACATTCTGGATACTACCATCCAGAACGGGAACAACATTTTGGATACTACCATCCAGAACAGGAACAACATTCTGGATCCTACCATCCAGAACAGGAACATAATTCTGAATAATACCATCCAGAGTGGGAACAACATCCTGGATACTACCATCCAGAATAGGAACAACATTCTGGATACTACCATCCAGAACGGGAACAACATCCTGGACACTTCCATCCAGAACGGGACCAACATCCTGGATACTACCATCCAGAATGGGAACAACATTCTGGATACTACCATCGAGAACACGAACAACATTCTGGAAACTACCATCCAGAACAGGAACAACATTCTGGATAATACCATCCAGAGCGGGAACAACATCCTGGATTCTACCATCCAGAACGGGAACAACATTCTAGATTCTACCATCCAGAACGGAAACAACATCCTGGATACTACCATCCAGAACGGGAACAACATCCTGGATACTACCATCCAGAACGGGAACAACATTCTGGATACTACCATCCAAAACGGGAACAACATTTTAGATACTACATCCAGAACAGGAACAACATTCTAGATACTACCATCCAGTACGGAAACAATATACTGGATACTACCATCCAGAACGGTCAAAACATTCTGGATACTAACATCCAGAACGGGAACAACATCCTGGATTCTACCATCCAGAACAGGAACAACATTCTAGATACTACCATCCAGAACGGAAACAACATCCTGGATACTACCATCCAGAACGGGAACAACATCCTGGATACTACCATCCAGAACGGGAACAACATTCTGGATACTACCATCCAAAACGGGAACAACATTTTAGATACTACATCCAGAAAAGGAACAACATTCTAGATACTACCATCCAGTACGGAAACAATATACTGGATACTACCATCCAGGAACGGTCAAAACATTCTGGATACTAACATCCAGATCGGGAACAACATTCTAAATACTTCCACCCAGAACGGAAACAACATTCTGGATACTACCATCCAGAACGGGAACAACATTCTGGATACTACCATCCAGAACGGGAACAACATTCTGGATACTACCATCCAGATCGGGAACAACATTCTAAATACTACCACCCAGAACGGAAAACACATTCTGGATACTACTATCCAGAACGGGAACAACATTCTGGATACTAACATCCAGAACGGGAAAAACATTCTAGATACTACCATCCAGAAAGGAAACAACATTCTGGATACAACCATCCAGAACGGGAACAACATTCTGGATACTACCATCCAGAACGGGAACAAAATTCTAGATACTACCATCCAGTACGGAAACAACATTCTGGATACTACCATCCAGAACGGGAACAACATTCTGGATACTACCATCCAGAACGGGAACAACATTCTGGATACTACCATTCAGAACAGGAACAACATTCTAGATACTACCATCCAGAACAGGAACAACATTCTGGATACTACCATCCAGAACAGGAACAACATTCTGGATACTACCATCCAGAACGGGAACAACATTTTGGATACTACCATCCAGAACAGGAACAACATTCTGGATCCTACCATCCAGAACAGGAACATAATTCTGAATAATACCATCCAGAGTGGGAACAACATCCTGGATACTACCATCCAGAATAGGAACAACATTCTGGATACTACCATCCAGAACGGGAACAACATCCTGGACACTTCCATCCAGAACGGGACCAACATCCTGGATACTACCATCCAGAATGGGAACAACATTCTGGATACTACCATCGAGAACACGAACAACATTCTGGAAACTACCATCCAGAACAGGAACAACATTCTGGATAATACCATCCAGAGCGGGAACAACATCCTGGATTCTACCATCCAGAACGGGAACAACATTCTAGATTCTACCATCCAGAACGGAAACAACATCCTGGATACTACCATCCAGAACGGGAACAACATCCTGGATACTACCATCCAGAACGGGAACAACATTCTGGATACTACCATCCAAAACGGGAACAACATTTTAGATACTACATCCAGAACAGGAACAACATTCTAGATACTTCCATCCAGTACGGAAACATTATACTGGATACTACCATCCAGAACGGTCAAAACATTCTGGATACTAACATCCAGAACGGGAACAACATTCTGGATACTACCATCCAGAACGGGAAAAACATTCTGGATACTACCATCCAGAACGGGAACAACATTCTGGATACTACCATCCAGAACGGGAACAACATTCTGGATACTAACATCCAGAACGGGAACAAAATTCTAGATACTACCATCCAGTACGGAAACAACATTCTGGATACTACCATCCAGAACGGGAACAACATTCTGGATACTACCATCCAGAACGGGAACAACATTCTGGATACTACCATTCAGAACAGGAAACACATTCTAGATACTACCATCCAGAACAGGAACAACATTCTGGATACTACCATCCAGAAAGGAAACAACATTCTGGATACTACCATCCAGAACGGGAACAACATTTTGGATACTACCATCCAGAACAGGAACAACATTCTGGATCCTACCATCCAGAACAGGAACAAAATTCTGGATAATACCATCCAGAGCGGGAACAACATCCTGGATACGACCATCCAGAATAGGAACAACATCCTGGATACCACCATCCAGAACGGGAACAACATTCTGGATTCTACCATCCAGAACGGGAACAAAATTCTAGATACTACCATCCAGTACGGAAACAACATTTTAGATACTACCATCCAGAACAGGAACAACATTCTAGATACTACATCCAGAAAGGAAACAACATTCTGGATACTACCATCCAGAACGGGAACAACATTCTGGATACTACCATCCAGAATGGGAACAACATTCTGGATACTACCACCCAGAACGGGAACAACATTCTGGATACTACCATCAAGAACGGGAACAACATTCTGGATACTACCATTCAGAACAGGAACAACATTCTAGATACTACCATCCAGAACAGGAACAACATTCTGGATACTACCATCCAGAACAGGAACAACATTCTGGATACTACCATCCAGAACGGGAACAACATTTTGGATACTACCATCCAGAACAGGAACAACATTCTGGATCCTACCATCCAGAACAGGAACATAATTCTGAATAATACCATCCAGAGCGGGAACAACATTCTGGATACTACCATCCAGATCGGGAACAACATTCTAAATACTACCACCCAGAACGGAAACAGCATTCTGGATACTACCATCCAGAACGGGAACAACATTCTGGATACTACCATCCAGAACGGGGACAACATTCTGGATACTACCATCCAGATCTGGAACAACATTCTAAATACTACCACCCAGAACGGAAACAACATTCTGGATACTACTATCCAGAACGGGAACAACATTCTGGATACTAACATCCAGAACGGGAAAAACATTCTAGATACTACCATCCAGAAAGGAAACAACATTCTGGATACAACCATCCAGAACGGGAACAACATTCTGGATACTACCATCCAGAACGGGAACAAAATTCTAGATACTACCATCCAGTACGGAAACAACATTCTGGATACTACCATCCAGAATGGGAACAACATTCTGGATACTACCATCCAGAACAGGAACAACATTCTGGATACTACCATTCAGAACAGGAACAACATTCTAGATACTACCATCCAGAACAGGAACAACATTCTGGATACTACCATCCAGAACGGGAACAACATTCTGGATACTACCATCCAGAATGGGAACAACATTCTGGATACTACCATCCAGAACGGGAACAACATTCTGGATACTACCATCCAGAACGGGAACAACATTCTGGATACTACCATTCAGAACAGGAACAACATTCTAGAAACTACCATCCAGAACAGGAACAACATTCTGGATACTACCATCCAGAACAGGAACAACATTCTGGATACTACCATCCAGAACGGGAACAACATTTTGGATACTACCATCCAGAACAGGAACAACATTCTGGATCCTATCATCCAGAACAGGAACATAATTCTGAATAATACCATCCAGAAATGGAACAACATTCTGGATACTACCATTCAGAACAGGAACAACATTCTAGATACTACCATCCAGAACAGGAACAACATTCTGGATACTACCATCCAGAACGGGAACAACATTCTGGATACCACCATCCAGAACGGGAACAACATTTTGGATACTACCATCCAGAACAGGAACAACATTCTGGATCCTACCATCCAGAACAGGAACAACATCCTGGATACTACCATCCAGAATAGGAACAACATTCTGGATACTACCATCCAGAACGGGAACAACATCCTGGACACTTCCATCCAGAACGGGACCAACATCCTGGATACTACCATCCAGAATGGGAACAACATTCTGGATACTACCATCGAGCACACGAACAACATTCTGGAAACTACCATCCAGAACAGGAACAACATTCTGGATAATACCATCCAGAGCGGGAACAACATCCTGGATTCTACCATCCAGAACGGGAACAACATTCTAGATTCTACCATCCAGAACGGAAACAACATCCTGGATACTACCATCCAGAACGGGAACAACATCCTGGATACTACCATCCAGAACGGGAACAACATTCTGGATACTACCATCCAAAACGGGAACAACATTTTAGATACTACATCCAGAACAGGAACAACATTCTAGATACTACCATCCAGTACGGAAACAATATACTGGATACTACCATCCAGAACGGTCAAAACATTCTGGATACTAACATCCAGAACGGGAACAACATTCTGGATACTACCATCCAGAACGGGAAAAACATTCTGGATACTACCATCCAGAACGGGAACAACATTCTGGATACTACCATCCAGAACGGGAACAACATTCTGGATACTAACATCCAGAACGGGAACAAAATTCTAGATATTACCATCCAGTACGGAAACAACATTCTGGATACTACCATCCAGAACGGGAAGAACATTCTGGATACTACCATCCAGAACGGGAACAACATTCTGGATACTACCATTCAGAACAGGAACAACATTCTAGATACTACCATCCAGAACAGGAACAACATTCTGGATACTACCATCCAGAAAGGAAACAACATTCTGGATACTACCATCCAGAACGGGAACAACATTTTGGATACTACATCCAGAACAGGAACAACATTCTAGATACTACCATCCAGTACGGAAACAATATACTGGATACTACCATCCAGAACGGTCAAAACATTCTGGATACTAACATCCAGAACGGGAACAACATTCTGGATACTACCATCCAGAATAGGAAAAACATTCTGGATACTACCATCCAGAACGGGAACAACATTCTGGATACTACCATCCAGAACGGGAACAACATTCTGGATACTAACATCCAGAACGGGAACAAAATTCTAGATATTACCATCCAGTACGGAAACAACATTCTGGATACTACCATCCAGAACGGGAAGAACATTCTGGATACTACCATCCAGAACGGGAACAACATTCTGGATACTACCATTCAGAACAGGAACAACATTCTAGATACTACCATCCAGAACAGGAACAACATTCTGGATACTACCATCCAGAAAGGAAACAACATTCTGGATACTACCATCCAGAACGGGAACAACATTTTGGATACTACCATCCAGAACAGGAACAACATTCTGGATCCTACCATCCAGAACAGGAACAAAATTCTGGATAATACCATCCAGAGCGGGAACAACATCCTGGATACTACCATCCAGAATAGGAACAACATTCTGGATACTACCATCCAGAACGGGAACAACATCCTGGACACTGCCATCCAGAACGGGAACAACATCCTGGATACTACCATCCAGAATGGGAACAACATCCTGGATACTACCATCCAGAACAGAAACAACATTCTGGATACTACAATCCAGAATAGGAACAAAATTCTGGATAATACCATCCAGAAAAGAAACAACATTCAGGATACGACCATCCAGAATAGGAACAACATCCTGGATACCACCATCCAGAACGGGAACAACATTCTGGATCCTACCATCCAGAACGGGAACAAAATTCTAGATACTACCATCCAGTACGGAAACAACATTTTAGATACTACCATCCAGAACAGGAACAACATTCTAGATACTACATCCAGAAAGGAAACAACATTCTGGATACTACCATCCAGAACGGGAACAACATTCTGGATACTACCATCCAGAATGGGAACAACATTCTGGATACTACCATCCAGAACGGGAACAACATTCTGGATACTACCATCCAGAACGGGAACAACATTCTGGATACTACCATTCAGAACAGGAACAACATTCTAGATACTACCATCCAGAACAGGAACAACATTCTGGATACTACCATCCAGAACAGGAACAACATTCTGGATACTACCATCCAGAACGGGAACAACATTTTGGATACTACCATCCAGAACAGGAACAACATTCTGGATCCTACCATCCAGAACAGGAACATAATTCTGAATAATACCATCCAGAGCGGGAACAACATCCTGGATACTACCATCCAGAATAGGAACAACATTCTGGATACTACCATCCAGAACGGGAACAACATCCTGGACACTTCCATCCAGAACGGGACCAACATCCTGGATACTACCATCCAGAATGGGAACAACATTCTGGATACTACCATCGAGAACACGAACAACATTCTGGAAACTACCATCCAGAACGGGAACAACATCCTGGATACTACCATCCAGAACGGGAACAACATTCTGGATACTACCATCCAAAACGGGAACAACATTTTAGATACTACCATCCAGAACAGGAACAACATTCTAGATACTACCATCCAGTACGGAAACAATATACTGGATACTACCATCCAGAACGGTCAAAACATTCTGGATACTAACATCCAGAACAGGAGCAACATTCTGGATACTACCATCGAGAACACGAACAACATTCTGGATACTACCATCCAGAACAGGAACAACATTCTGGACACTACCATCCAGACCAGGAACAACATTCTGGATAATACCATCCAGAGCGGGAACAACATCCTGGATTCTACCATCCAGAACGGGAACAACATTCTGGATACTACCATCCAGAACGGGAACAACATCCTGGACACTTCCATCCAGAACGGGACCAACATCCTGGATACTACCATCCAGAATGGGAACAACATTCTGGATACTACCATCGAGAACACGAACAACATTCTGGAAACTACCATCCAGAAAAGGAACAACATTCTGGATAATACCATCCAGAGCGGGAATAACATCCTGGATTCTACCATCCAGAACGGGAACAACATTCTAGATACTACCATCCAGAACGGAAACAACATCCTGGATACTACCATCCAGAACGGGAACAACATCCTGGATACTACCATCCAGAACGGGAACAACATTCTGGATACTACCATCCAAAACGAGAACAACATTTTAGATACTACATCCAGAACAGGAACAACATTCTAGATACTACCATCCAGTACGGAAACAATATACTGGATACTACCATCCAGAACGGTCAAAACATTCTGGATACTAACATCCAGAACGGCAACAACATTCTGGATACTACCATCCAGAACGGGAAAAACATTCTGGATACTACCATCCAGAACGGGAACAACATTCTGGATACTACCATCCAGAACGGGAACAACATTCTGGATACTACCATCCAGATTGGGAACAACATTCTAAATACTACCACCCAGAACGGAAACAGCATTCTGGATACTACCATCCAGAACGGGAACAACATTCTGGATACTACCATCCAGAACGGGGACAACATTCTGGATACTACCATCCAGATCTGGAACAACATTCTAAATACTACCACCCAGAACGGAAACAACATTCTGGATACTACTATCCAGAACGGGAACAACATTCTGGATACTAACATCCAGAACGGGAACAACATTCTAGATACTACCATCCAGAAAGGAAACAACATTCTGGATACAACCATCCAGAACGGGAACAACATTCTGGATACTACCATCCAGAACGGGAACAAAATTCTAGATACTACCATCCAGTACGGAAACAACATTCTGGATACTACCATCCAGAATGGGAACAACATTCTGGATACTACCATCCAGAACAGGAACAACATTCTGGATACTACCATTCAGAACAGGAACAACATTCTAGATACTACCATTCAGAACAGGAACAACATTCTAGACACTACCATCCAGAACAGGAACAACATTCTGGATACTACCATCCAGAACAGGAACAACATTCTGGATACTACCATCCAGAACGGGAACAACATTTTGGATACTACCATCCAGAACGGGAACAACATTCTGGATACTACCATCCAGAATGGGAACAACATTCTGGATACTACCATTCAGAACAGGAACAACATTCTAGATACTACCATCCAGAACAGGAACAACATTCTGGATACTACCATCCAGAACAGGTACAACATTCTGGATACTACCATCCAGAACGGGAACAACATTTTGGATACTACCATCCAGAACAGGAACAACATTCTGGATCCTATCATCCAAAACGGGAACAACATTTTAGATACTACATCCAGAACAGGAACAACATTCTAGATACTACCATCCAGTACGGAAACAATATACTGGATACTACCATCCAGAACGGTCAAAACATTCTGGATACTAACATCCAGAACGGCAACAACATTCTGGATACTACCATCCAGAACGGGAACAACATTCTGGATACTACCATCCAGAACGGGAACAACATTCTGGATACTACCATCCCGATCGGGAACAACATTCTAAATACTTCCACCCAGAACGGAAACAGCATTCTGGATACTACCATCCAGAACGGGAACAACATTCTGGATACTACCATCCAGAACGGGAACAACATTCTGGATACTACCATCCAGATCTGGAACAACATTCTAAATACTACCACCCAGAACGGAAACAACATTCTGGATACTACTATCCAGAACGGGAACAACATTCTGGATACTAACATCCAGAACGGGAAAAACATTCTAGATACTACCATCCAGAAAGGAAACAACATTCTGGATACAACCATCCAGAACGGGAACAACATTCTGGATACTACCATCCAGAACGGGAACAAAATTCTAGATACTACCATCCAGTACGGAAACAACATTCTGGATACTACCATCCAGAACGGGAACAACATTCTGGATACTACCATCCAGAACAGGAACAACATTCTGGATACTACCATTCAGAACAGGAACAACATTCTAGATACTACCATCCAGAACAGGAACAACATTCTGGATACTACCATCCAGAACAGGAACAACATTCTGGATACTACCATCCAGAACGGGAACAACATTTTGGATACTACCATCCAGAACAGGAACAACATTCTGGATCCTACCATCCCGAACAGGAACAACATCCTGGATACTACCATCCAGAATAGGAACAACATTCTGGATACTACCATCCAGAACGGGAACAACATCCTGGACACTTCCATCCAGAACGGGACCAACATCCTGGATACTACCATCCAGAATGGGAACAACATTCTGGATACTACCATCGAGAACACGAACAACATTCTGGAAACTACCATCCAGAACAGGAACAACATTCTGGATAATACCATCCAGAACAGGAACAACATTCTAGATTCTACCATCCAGAACGGAAACAACATCCTGGATACTACCATCCAGAGCTGGAACAACATCCTGGATTCTACCATCCAGAACGGGAACAACATTCTAGATTCTACCATCCAGAACGGAAACAACATCCTGGATACTACCATCCAGAACGGGAACAACATCCTGGATACTACCATCCAGAACGGGAACAACATTCTGGATACTACCATCCAAAACGGGAACAACATTTTAGATACTACATCCAGAACAGGAACAACATTCTAGATACTACCATCCAGTACAGAAACAATATACTGGATACTACCATCCAGAACGGTCAAAACATTCTGGATACTAACATCCAGAACGGGAACAACATTCTGGATACTACCATCCAGAACGGGAAAAACATTCTGGATACTACCATCCAGAACGGGAACAACATTCTGGATACTACCATCCAGAACGGGAACAACATTCTGGATACTAACATCCAGAACGGGAACAAAATTCTAGATACTACCATCCAGTACGGAAACAACATTCTGGATACTACCATCCAGAACGGGAACAACATTCTGGATACTACCATCCAGAACGGGAACAACATTCTGGATACTACCATTCAGAACAGGAACAACATTCTAGATACTACCATCCAGAACAGGAACAACATTCTGGATACTACCATCCAGAAAGGAAACAACATTCTGGATACTACCATCCAGAACGGGAACAACATTTTGGATACTACCATCCAGAACAGGAACAACATTCTGGATCCTACCATCCAGAACGGGAACAACATTCTGGATACTACCATTCAGAACAGGAACAACATTCTGGATACTACCATCCAGAACGGGAACAACATTCTGGATACTACCATCCAGAAAGGAAACAACATTCTGGATACTACCATCCACAACGGGAACAACATTTTGGATACTACCATCCAGAACAGGAACAACATTCTGGATACTACCATCGAGAACACGAACAACATTCTGGAAACTACCATCCAGAACAGGAACAACATTCTGGATAATACCATCCAGAGCGGGAACAACATCCTGGATTCTACCATCCAGAACGGGAACAACATTCTAGATACTACCATCCAGAACGGAAACAACATCCTGGATACTACCATCCAGAACGGGAACAACATCCTGGATACTACCATCCAGAACGGGAACAACATTCTGGATACTACCATCCAAAACGGGAACAACATTTTAGATACTACCATCCAGAACAGGAACAACATTCTAGATACTACCATCCAGTACGGAAACAATATACTGGATACTACCATCCAGAACGGTCAAAACATTCTGGATACTAACATCCAGAACAGGAGCAACATTCTGGATACTACCATCGAGAACACGAACAACATTCTGGATACTACCATCCAGAACAGGAACAACATTCTGGACACTACCATCCAGACCAGGAACAACATTCTGGATAATACCATCCAGAGCGGGAACAACATCCTGGATTCTACCATCCAGAACGGGAACAACATTCTGGATACTACCATCCAGAACAGGAACAACATTCTGGATACTACCATCCAGAACGGGAACAACATTTTGGATACTACCATCCAGAACAGGAACAACATTCTGGATCCTACCATCCAGAACAGGAACATAATGCTGAATGATACCATCCAGAGCGGGAACAACATCCTGGATACTACCATCCAGAATAGGAACAACATTCTGGATACTACCATCCAGAACGGGAACAACATCCTGGACACTTCCATCCAGAACGGGAACAACATTCTAAATACTACCATCCAGAACGGAAACAACATTCTGGATACTACTATCCAGAACGGGAACAACATTCTGGATACTAACATCCAGAACGGGAACAACATTCTGGATACTACCATCCAGAACGGGAACAACATTCTGGATATTACCATTCAGAACAGGAACAACATTCTAGATACTACCATCCAGAACAAGAACAACATTCTGGATACTACCATCCAGAACAGGAACAACATTCTGGATACTACTATCCAGAACGGGAACAACATTCTGGATACTAACATCCAGAACGGGAAACACATTCTAGATACTACCATCCAGAAAGGAAACAACATTCTGGATACAACCATCCAGAACGGGAACAACATTCAGGATACGACCATCCAGAATAGGAACAACATCCTGGATACTATCATCCAGAACGGGAACAACATCCTGGATACTACCATCCAGAGCGGGAACAACATCCTGGATACTACGATCCAGAACGGGAACAACATTCTGGATACGACCATCCAGAACGTGAACAACATTCTGGATACTACCATCCAGAGCGGGAACAACATCCTGGATACTACCATCCAGAACAGGGACAACATCCTAGATACCACCATCCAGAACACGAACAACATTCTGGATACTACCATCCAGAACGGGAACAACATCCTGGATACTACCATCCAGAACGGGAAATACATTCTGGATACTACCATCCAGAATGGGAACAAAATTCTGGATAATACCATCCAAAACAGGAACAACATTCAGGATACGACCATCCAGAATAAGAATAACAGCTGCAGCAGCACTTTCTAAATGTCTCCTTGGGTGAGTCGGGTAGCTGTCAGAGTCCCCTCCCCCGATGGAGCGACTGATGGGGAAGGACTCTTCAGGTGGCTGAGTGGATCAGACGTATGTTTTTCCAGTTTGTGGCGATCTGACCCCGATGGGAGGTGTCCCTGGTCCAACCTCTGTTAATCAGAAGGGAAGCTAAACAGCTAAACATGTATCCAGAATTCAGGGGTGGTTCTGCATCCCACACATGATCGTATGTTGCCCATAAATCCATCCAGACATATATTCTCATGTTATAAATAGAGTGGGTCTGTCAAAATATGAGCTGAGTAACTCTATATCAGCGTGAAACTTGCTTCAGGTCTCCTCCTGCTGCTCTCTGAAGCCATATTTTCCCTTTACAATCATCTGAACAAACTGAATTATCTTTTTAGAGCAACCCGGAGCTCATTCGTAGCTCTGTGCTCATTTCCTACGCTCCCTGAATGCAGCATCTTTCTGCCTTGCCAAACCCTCATCCTGTATTCGCTGACAGGTGCGTCCTTTAAAGCCACCGTAGTTCCTCTTTATGCTGCTTTAAACGTCCCCTTAACAGGATTTCAGGGGAAAATTAAACTTTGACAACAACTGGTTTGATGACTAAATACTTTGTGTTTATGTTTAAGAGCAACACTAGTAGCTTTCCAGAAGATTCCTCCAGACATCGCTGCCATTAAAACTCATTTTCTGACAGAAAACAAGGGATGCTTGCCAAAGTCTGTTTAGTTTCCTAACGATGACCGATTACTTCGCAATGCTTAGACCTAACCAGGCAGCGTAACAAAACAAGTAAACCAAATGGGAAGTTCCTCAAACTATAAGAAAATACTAACAAATATTTTTTCATTTTTTTGTTTCATCATATGTAGTTTTTTTAAACTACTAAATATTTAATTATTAGAATGATTCAAATCCTTTTGATGCCAGTTTGATGTCTTTGTTTTTAATTAATGAAAAACCATAACATATTAGTTATTTTATATATCATATATTTACTGTGAATCTGAAGATCATTTATTATTAAAAAAAAAAAAAAGTAGTAATAAAACATATTTTGATGCATTTTTCAGTCATATTTATATCTTAGAACCACTTTACATAGAAGATTAATGGCTTTAGTGAATCAAATAAAGTGAATTTTTTCCCTTTTATCTAAAATTAGCCAATAAACTTCAGTTCTTAGCTAAAAGAGCTTGTAATCATCCAAATATGATAACAAAATGTTCCTGTTTTATGGGAACATGAAAAATAAAACTGGCATTTAAAGGGTTAATACATATTTGGTCATTTAGACAAGGGAGTGAGCAAATTGGGGAAAAAAATGGGGAAAATGTCATTCGTAAAGTTTCTATAGCATATCTTTAGAGATGACTTTTACTGTGCTTCAGGTCTCCTCCTGCTGCCCTCTGAAGCCACATTTTCCCTTCAGGATCAAAAGTGTTGTAAATGTTTCCGCAGTATCCCCTCAACCTTAATAAAAAAATAAATAAAAAAAAACCTGAAATTAGTATTTCAAAGTTTTTCACACACTTTCTTTTGAAAAATCATCTTGTATGCGGAAACGGTCAACATGGTGACCAAACGTTGGGGGGAAATTACCTGCAACGACAAACAAAGACCATAATTACTGAGAAGTAATTATGATCAATAGAATAATCTGAACTAATCCTTTGTTTTTATCTTTGTTCGACATAAATAAAATATTAAAAACAATAACCTCAGTGTGAGCTGGACGAACCTGGCAGGTAGGCTGAGCTGAACAGCAGCCAGGTAGATGTTAACTCACCTGACTGGTGGATCAGAGCAGTTTGCAGGTTTGTTGCTGTAGAATAAAAGATCTGCTTTTAGTGACAGACATTTTTATCCTGTAAAATCCAGATTACTTCCAAGCACAGCTTCATGTTGCGATGGTTCTGTTTGCTAGTATCCTCCATTGTTTAGCAATGTAACAAACAGAAGTGTTTTATTTTAAGAAGTTAGCAGGTCAGAAGCATGATGAAGCGGCCTCTGCTGGGTTGAAAGGTCGGCTGGTGGTCTGAAACCCGGCTGGCGGCAGCGGCTGCAGGAGCACAGATTGTGGAAGTTGTCTCGTGTTCTGAAGTTGTGAAGTGGAACAAGATAATTAAGTCGTGTGTGAAAAATGAGTTTCTAAATTTCTGCAAGTGGTCTTACTTTCAGACCATGCTTCCTAAACACCTAAGTTAAGAGTTTCGTACTAATTATGACTGTGATCTCAGGATTTCACTGGTTCTGTCACATTTCAGGACTTTCAGGATGCATGTCCCCCCGTTTGGGTTTGTTGGTTTTGGGTGACGATAAAATGGCAGATCCATCCATCTTCTACAGCCTATCCGGGGTCGGGTCGCGGGGGCAGCAGCCTAAGCAGGGAAGCCCAGACTTCCCTCTCCCCAGCCACATGCCAACTCTGCGGGGGGATCCCGAGGCGTTCCCAGGCCAGCCGAGAGATATAATCCCTCCAGCGTGTCCTGGGTCTTCCCCGGGGTCTCCTCCCAGAGGGACGTGCCTGGAACACCTCACCAGGGAGGTCCAGGAGGCATCCTGACCAGATGCCCGAGTCACCTCAACTGGTTCCTCTCGATGCAAAGGAGCAGCGGCTCTACTCTGAGCCCCTCCCGGATGACCGAGCTCCTCACCCTATCTCTAAGGGAGAGCCCACCCTGCGGAGGAAACTCATTTCAGCCGCCTGTATACGAGATCTCCTTCTTTCGGTCACGACCCACAGCTCATGACCATAGGTGAGGGTAGGAACGTAGAGCGACTGGTAAATCGAGAGCTTCGCCTTCTGGCTCAGCTCCTTCTTCACCACGACAGACCGGCACAGAGTCCGCATTACTGCAGACGCCGCACCGATCCGTCTGTCGATCTCGCGCTCCATCCTTCCCTCACTCGTGAACAAGACCCCGAGATATTTAAACTCCTCCACTTGAGGAAGGACCTGACTCCCGACCCGGAGAGGGCAATCCACCCTATTCTGGCTGAGGACCATGGTCTCAGATTTGGAGGTGCTGATTCTCATCCCAGCCGCTTCACACTCGGCTGCGAATCACTCAAGCGAGAGCTGGAGATCCCGACCAGATGAAGCCAACAGGACCACGTCATCCGCAAAAAGCAGGGACCCAATCCTGAGGCCACCAAGTCGGATCCCCTCAACACCTCGGCTGCGCCTAGAAATTCTATCCACATAAGTTATGAACAGAATCGGTGATAAAGGGCAGCCTTGGTGGAGTCCAACCCTCACCGGAAACGGATCCGACTTACTGCCGGCAATGTGGACCAAGCTCTGACACCTGTCGTACAGGGACCGGACAGCTCGTACAAGGGAGTCCGGTACCCCATACTCCCGGAGTACCCCCCACAGAGCAAAATGGCAGAGTTGCCTTTAAATGGTGTTCCTGGTGTCCGGAAACAAGGGAAACCTCTGATATATCATTATAATTCATTCTAAGAGTAAAAATGAGATTAGATTAAAAAAAATGATCCATGTAACAGGAATAATAAAGCCATAAATGCCATGCATGGAGACAAGTTTGACTGTATCTGCTAAGGTTTTATTTGAATTGTTTTCTGTTTTAGAGCCTGAAAACGCATGGCAACGCAGACTCCAGGAAACTTCTTCAAAAATGTCTGTCCATCTAAAAAATGAGCCATAATCATATATTTTGAAGGTCAAGAAGATAAATATTTCAACTTTAAAATGTTATTTTTACAGTCAAATTTTTTCACCTGCTGCAGTTAAATCGCTGCAGTGGATGACAGGAGCTGTTTTAATGCTGTTTATGATTCTCACAGTTTGTCATCCTGCAGGTGCTCCTGATGATTGTTTGCTGTGTTTTCTTAAAGGCCCTGCATGTTTTTTCCTTCTTGTTTTCAGATATAGCCGCTGGTTGTCCCGTTCTCTTCTTCTTCTGGCTGTTTCCTATCTTTTGCACCTGTGACTCGTCTTTTCTCTCGTCTGTACTGTCCTCTGTTCCGTCCCGTCTGTCAGGTCCATTACTTCTGGATACTTGTATTTAATTTTCTGAAGGAAGTTTAGGAAAGTTTGGAAGTTTTTATCATCAGCAAAAGTTGCTGTGACAAACAATTTTATAAGATACCTTTTTATTACGGTCTCTTCACGCTCAGATGTTCATCTCTTGTGGAATTTTGTTCTGAATAGATCTAAATATTAAATATTGTTAATTTAATTTTCCTACAAACTCAAACCCAATCAACCTTATTTACTGTTCATGAATGTTTCAGCTTTGCTTACTCTAACTTTGAACAAACAAACAACGTGAGCTTGAAGCACATTTTAAACTAGAGTTTCTGTAACTATGTCAAGTTTATGTAGTTTTTACTTCTAAATGTGTTCAGAAAAAAGTCACAGAAAATGTGAATACACAGTAAAAGTATCCAGAGTTTAGTAAACGTAGTCCTGTACGCTGCTGGGAGTAAGGAGACAGTTATGTAAAAAACTTTCCTGAGTTCTCGCGCAACTTTCTGCTCCTCCAAAACTTTAGGTCCTCTTTGTCGGAGGAGGTGTTGGGTTACACCCGGCCCACTTTGGTCAGCTGTGATTGGCCACAGGTCATGTCAGTCAGGGGTCACGCTGCAGGTAATTGGTCAACAGAGTTCCCATCTCCCGCCTTCTCCTCTTCACCGTTGCCATCTGAGACTCGGGTCCGACGCGGAGGGAGCTGCCGAGCGGCGCGCTGTCTGGAGTCAGTCCGGGGGACGAAGCAGGCTTACCGGTGGGACTTACCGCGGCGGGTTCACGGCTTTTCCCGGTGGAAGTCTCAACAGGACGGAGCTGAACCGGAAAGTTACCGGACGGAAAACTTTCTCATAGTTTGGAGTTTTTTTGTTTTAAAGAAGAGAAAGATGGCAGACAGCGAGGAGCAGCAAGTTTCTTCCACCACCCCGATGTTATACGAGGAGGTTCACCACTACCAGGCCGAACCGGAACCAGAACCAGAACCGGAGCCACAGCCAGAACCACAGCCGGAGTCAGAGCCCAAGCCAGACCTCTTTAGCTTGGATGATATCGTGGATCTAGTCGGCGGGGCTCAGGACGCCTTGCAGCGGCACATTGCTGAGGACAGCGCGCCACGCGAGTCCACGGCACCAGGACCCGTCCACGTACCCGAACCGGCACCAGAACCTGTCCACGTACCCGACCAGGCACCAGAACCTGTCCACGTACCCGAACCGAAGCCGGCACCGGCGCCAGAACCGGTACTGGTGCCAGAACCAGAGCCAGTACTGGTACCAGAACCAGTACAGGTGCCAGAACCAGAGCCAGTACTGGTACCAGAACCAGTACAGGTGCCAAAAGCAAAAGCAGAAGCAAAACCAGTAGTGGTTCCCGAACCGGAGCCAGAGCCGGTGCCAGAAGTGAAGGAACCAGAACCGGAACCTACAGCAGAGAGTCCACTCCCTGATTCCACAACCTCTTTTGTTTCCGGAGAGCCCGAAGTGGTCCCTCCCAAAGCCGAACCGGAGATTACGAAGACCGAACCGGTGCTGGAAGCAGTCCCCGCGGCGGAACCCGAACCTGCCCCCCGGAGCGACGCCCTCCCAGCGGCTGAAACCCAGAAAGCAGCGCCAGCCCCCGCAGAGGCAGCAGAGCAGCCTGCGGGACTACAGGAAGCAGCGGCTCCGGCATCGTGTGAGTATCTGAGGGGGAAACCGAGGAGGGGATGCGGGGTGGCGTGCGGGGCTTTGGGGCAGGGGAAGGAACCTGACCCGGGACAGACGCGGACTGGATCAACCTAACCCGGGACAAACGCGGACTAGATAGATCTAACCCGGACTAAATGAAGCTGTTTTCCATCGTGTCTTTGCGGCTGAACCGGGTGAGCATCGCGGGTTAAAAGGAGCTGAATGGGGAGCAGTTCGGCCGGTTCGGTTCGGCTCGGCTCGGTAATAAACGTCCTTCCCGCGGATCGGAGGTGTTTTTGGGCGGATTGGTGAGATCTGTTCCCGGTAGCGGCTTTCCGGTTAGCCGGCTGGTGAAGCAGCGGATGGTGTCTCGCCGTGAAGCCGATCTGCTGCTTGACTCCCGGCTTTAACCCAGAACGACGGAACCGCTGCTGAAATAGCGCGTTTTAGCGGAAAATGTTGCGTTTTTGCAGGAATTTGCGCAGAAGGAGCGGCAGGTTAGCTCCGGTTTGCGGTGTTGTCACGACGCGGCCCACCTGTTTGGACAGAACCGACAGAAAGACAGCTGTGGACAGGATGAAGCAGCCTCATTCCTCCATTTAAAGATCTTAAAAATAAAATGTAAACTTTGCTGTATCTGAGTGTGAAGTTGCAGCTCGCGCTGAATCATTCCCGTCTCGCGGCAGATGTCATTGTGTCCATCTGCTGCTAACCGCGGAGCTAACCTGCTTCCATTATCGGACAGCGGTGGGCTTGATGTTTGCTAATGCAGAAAAAATGGAGAATATGTTTCATATTTAGGTCTTGTTAAAGTTCTGGGAGGTGACGAGACCCAGCATGTTTTGTGCTGCTATCTATGTTGCAATGTCAGCTTGTTTCTTTAAACTCCTGTCTGTATTTTTGTAAAAAGATAATAATTCGCACCAGCGCGGTTGTGAACACAAAGGGCCATGTTTTACACATTTTTAGTCGATGAAAACAGGAAGAAGGTAAGGCATGGCATGAGAAACTGTCCGATATTGGAAGCATAGTCAGTGAGCACCACGGATTAGTCACAACAAAGGAATCCGCCTGGGTCCACTCCCTGTCGGCCTCCCCGCCCCGCTGCCAGGCCCTCCTCACATCCTGCAACCAGCTTGATGCAACTTGTTTTCATGTTCTGGCTTTAGACCTTCATTCTACGCCATCCTCATCCAACGGCGCTGAGCCCTGAAACAGTCCTGGTCCGGAGGCCTGGACCCGGTTCTCCAGAACTGCGGTTCTCCTGTTTGGGTTGAGCTCATCTGAAGACGTGTGTGTTGTTGTTGTGCAGAGTTGTGGCAGATTGCAGGTGAACAGGCCTGTGTGGAAGCCTGGAGCCGAGAGGCAGGGTGGGGCTGCTTGGCAAGGCCACTGGTGGAGGAGGATAAACCATGAGCTCCAGTTAGAGCAGCCAGTCATCCCTTCGTGTCTCATCAGGGGCCACGAAAGGTTTCCGTCTCCGGAGGTTTGTTGCAACTGGTTTCTGTCCAGACTGGGGCATGTCAGCAGTTTTATCATTTTAGGAACAAAACTAGGACTTAGTGGTTTCAGGAGGATTCCAGCTTTTCAGTTTGCAGGACGCCTGACAGGAATACGATGATTCCTACGGAGAATTCTGGAGGTTCTGTTCTGAACGGAACAACAACTCTGCTTGTCAACATGAAAACAGAAGCAGCTGCAGAAACTCAGACACAAACCCAGTTTCAGAGTCAGAACCGGACCCGATCCAGGTCCAAGGACCAGAACTTTAAAACAAGTTCTTCTCCATTCCAGCCGGAACCCGATTAGAGAAGTTCTGTTCTAAGTCTCCAGGATCCATGAAGGACTTCCCAAAACTCTTCTTCTTCGTTTTCTTCTCAGTCCAGATGATCCGAACCACTTCAGTGATGTTAAGGTCCTTGTTCTGGGAAGATCCGTCCTTCCATCGGACCCGCTGAGGTCCTGGTTCTGGGAGGATCCGTCCCTCCATCGGACCCGTTTCCACTGATCTTCAGTCCAGTTCTTGGGTCATGTGACCTCAGCCTTTACAGCCACGTTTCCATGGAGACCATTGCTGACGAGGTTTCAGTCAACAGTGGACGGATCAGCTGAAGGTCCAGATGTCTCTCAGGTCCTGGTTCAGGTCTTTGCTGGATTTCTGATCCTGATTCTTGTAGGTCTGGACGGATTGTAATCTCAGTACGATCTGGGTTTCCAACGATGATAAAAATAAAAGGGTGTGATTATTTTTCTCTCTGCAGTTTCCTCTCCTGCTGTCTTCAGCTGCTAATCGAGCGTCTCTGGCGTTGCAGCGCTGTGCTGTAAACTCCTCCCACAGCCGCTTTGCTTTCATTCAGACACTGTTGCCAACTTGGAGACTTTCTCTCTAAATCTGGAGACTTTTTTTGTTAAAAGCGACAAATCTAGCAGCTTTTACTGGAGTTATTAGAGACTTTTCTGGTGTTTTGGCGACTGACTTGAAGGCACATATTGTTCTGCAGTTACTGTAAGGAAGGAGCAGCGGGAGCCTCTCCCGTCCTAAAGCACTCCCAGGCGGCCAGTCTCAGTCGGCTCCGGCTGCAGGTCCATGTAGAATAACTGCAGTAGGTTGTGGAAGTTCACCTAAACATAGTTTATACCGTTGTCAGTGACAACTGGCTGCATTATTTTCCTATACATAGTTCGGCCAGTTAAACACTGTAACATCCCTCCGTTACGGGGCGTTACCATAGCAACGCGTTAACCAGCTGGTTCAGATCAGCCGTCTTTTAACAGGTGAAAGAGAGAAACGCGCTGCAGCCTGACAGCCGTTAGGCACTGATCAGTGGCCACGCCCTTCTGGTCTGAACAGGGTGACGATGATGATGGTGAAGATGCTGCTTCATCTGAAGGTGTGTTTTTAGCCCTGAGCTGTGACTGGCAGGCTGTCTGATCGCCCGCCACCGACCTACATCTTATTTTTGGGTCACCTACATCCGCCGGTGTGTGTTTGTAAAGTGCTGCTGAAGCGGCCAGGTGGATTAGATGGAGGGGGGGGTGTCGGGCGCCGTTGTCTGAGAGAGGGCAGCTGCTTCACCCAGAATGCCACCCAGCAGCCGAAGGCCTGGATGTGTCAAGATCCGAAGCATAATCTGTTTTAAATCCTGTCTCGTGTCTGAGAGTCCCACCGAGCTGCGCGGCGAAGGCGATGCGTCACTCCGACTGCTTCTACAGCCGCAGGAAGTGATCTTTTAGCTTAAACAGGTTTATTTGTCATGAAAGCAGCAAAATAGACAACAAAAAGGTAAAAATAGGAACAAAATAGTTCCACAGAAGGATTTACAGCGTTCAGCTTGATAGAAATGTAAAAACGGTCTTCTCAGGGCAAGACTTTAAAAAAAATGATGATAAAACTAAAAGGGTGTGATTATTTCTCTCTCTGCAGTTTCCTCTCCTGCTGTCTTCAGCTGCTAATCGAGCGTCTCTGGCGTTGCAGCGCTGTGCTGTAACGCTAATAATGCTAATAATTAATAATAATAAATAATAAAAGGTGGAACAGAAAGTAGTTTTTGAGTGTTCTTAAAGAGAGAAATATTTCTGCAGAATTCCTGGCCGGAAGGTAGGTGTGTGTGTGTGTGTGTGTGTGTGTGTGTGTGTGTGTGTGTGTGTGTGTGTGTGTGTGTGTGTGTGTGTGTGTGTGTGTGTGTGTGTGTGTGTTCCTCGGAGACCTTCAGCTTTTATTTCCGTCCATCTTTTCGCCAACATGGTGAAATAAATGTTCGTCAGGACGTCTAACCTGAACGTCGTCTTGATGACGTCGATGAAATCTGCCTTTTATTGAACCAGAACCGGAACCGGACCGTAGTCGGTGTGGTGGAGATTTAAGGTTCAGAGCTTCACGTTAAAATAAAGATCGGAGCAGAAACTTTTCATCTCTGATGGTTTTGTTTTGTTGACCTTTAAGAAAAGTGAAAATTGGAATTTCAACGTTCTGTCTTCGACTGAAACGTCGTCTTAAACGTACGAACAGAACCAGAACGGGTCCGAAGCGACCCGAACGGAGAGAAACCTCCTTCTGAGCGGACTGGACCTGGCGTTTGGATGGGCCGCCTTGTTGGTGTCGCAGCGTTTCATTGGTTAGTTAAAGGCTTTGATCTGAACCGATGGGACCTGGTCCAGGGTTCTGGGCTGGTTTAACTGGAGACCAGTTTCCTCCCAGTCCCGCCGGTTCTGGACATGGAGCGGGATTCTGGAAGAGCAGTTAGTGGACGCAGCTGGGCGGTCCTGGCGGGGGGTTTGTAGCGTCGACAGCGAGCGAAGGCCGGCAGCAGGTGAGGCGTGGCCTCGTGTCGGCGCCGCTCAGACACTTTTAGCAGCAGGATGAGACACGGCGGTTCGATTCCTGCTGGGCCTCCCAGCCCTATAAATAACTAGTAATCAGATTACCTGCTGGTAACTAGTCACCATCTGAGGCAGAACCACATGAAACCGGTTGGGCCAGACCGGGCTCGGGTTACGTTAGAGGGACACCCGGTCCTGGACCAGGACCTGGGTCCGGACCTGGTTCTGCAGTCTGATGCTGGACCCGGATCCAAACCCGGACCTGGTTCTGCAGTCTGATGCTGGACCCGGATCCAAACCCGGACCTGGTTCTGCAGTCTGATGCTGGACCCGGATCCAAACCCGGACCTGGTTCTGCAGTCTGATGCTGGACCCGGATCCAAACCCGGACTTGGTTCTGCAGTCTGATGCTGGACCCGGACCCAGACCCGGACCTGCAGCTTGTTGATGTGTGAGGAGCAGATGAAGATGTGGTTACGTTAGAGGGTTACCCGGACCCGGGAGGTTCTGATGCTGACCGGCGGTTCTGATGCTGACAGGCGGTTCTGATGCTGACAGGCGGTTCTGATGCTGACCGGCGGTTCTGATGCTGACCGGCGGTTCTGATGCTGACAGGCGGTTCTGATGCTGACCGGCGGTTCTGATGCTGACAGGCGGTTCTGATGGTTCAGATTTCCTGGCCTGGTTCGGGTCACATGGTGCTGATTTGAAGGCCAGAGTGCGTTCCAGGCTCTGATTGGTGCGTTACGAGTGCTGGAGCCTTTCTGAGGCCCGTCTCATGTTGGATGTTTGGACTGGAGTTGAACCTTCACGCCGTCTGTTGGCGAAGTGGACGATGAAGCTTAATCAGCGACCAATCAGAAGGAGCGGCTGGTGACACGCCGAGCTGGTCTGTGATTGGATGTTTGCTGCGTCGCTCAGATGGCTTCGTCACCTTTTTGTAAGATCTGATCAGGGATCAGTCGGGAATTCGTCTCTTTCCTGTCATCAGGCCGTGAGTCTGGACCAACTCTGCTTGTTGGCTGCGGGAGTCTTTAACACGCTGAAGCTGGAATTAAACCAGATGAATCCTTGTGAGGTTTCACAGCCTGGTTTCCTCTTGAAGCTTTCTGTTCTGCAGATTTCTGTCTCCTCTCCTGGTTTTTCCTCCTTTAAACTCACCGCCTGCTGCTTTCTCTCTCTTCTCCCACAGATGTACCTTCTCCTCTTAAAGCTCCGCCTCCTCCTCTGATGCACTTCCCTACAGGCAAGTTTTCTGTGCTCCCCGTCTCCACCAGTCACCTCCTCTCTAGTTCATCTTTACCTTCCATTGTAGTGGAGAATGGTGCACGGCATGTTTGTGGCGTTTGCTTGTGTTTGTGCTGCATTGTGACTCACATGAACTCAGTCTGTCGATAGTTAATGATCCTCCTCATCAATGCAGAATTTATTTTCCATGAAAATGTTTTTGGAGAGAAGTCGTTATGTACCATCACTTACCGGTTTGTGTTTGACCCACTGGGCATGGTTTACTGGCACCAGACCTGGGGAAAAACTTCTCACCACATTGTGTTAAACTTGTGGTATTTGTACCAAGTACCAGACAAATGCTGGAAAATGATGGCTGTGGAAGGTGGTCCGCCTCTTAAACTCCTGTTTGTCCCCCAAAAAACCAAACCAGAGCAACGTTCCTGCAGGTTTTGTTTTACATTTCTTCAGAAACCAAGGTGATGCATCAACCTGCAGGGTTTCATGCCTGTTTAAAGTAAAATTACTTTGTTTTTTCACTCTAAAATGTCTTAATGTCAGTTAGATACATCGGGAAAACTTTAAACACTTTTGTAGCTTTTATCAACCCTTAAAACCCCACTAGCTCTCAGTTTCACCTCATCTATCATCCTCTGTGTCTCAGGAACAGCAGTGTGTAACTCTGTGATGGTCATGTGACCCTCCAGCTGGTCTACGGAGGTTTTCCAGCGTTTCTATCCGTCCAGGAGGTTTACAGTCCAGACACAACATGTAGTGTTTATTCATAGACTCTAGATGGTAAATCCACCATTATTCATCACATCTTCATCACCATCACTACCATGTTGCTAAGAGACCTCTGTTTTCACCTGGACATGATGATGAAGACACTTCCTGTCAGACTTTCCACCAATCAGAGAGCTTAAACTGACGGTAACGTCCAATCAGGAGCAGCCAAAGATCAACAAGGGAGCAAAAGGTTCTATGTGTCTGAAAAGAGGAAATCTTTCTTGATTCATTCATTTTAAGTCATTTTAGTCTCACAATCAGACAAATGAGGCTGAAAACATGTCCGCATGCTGACTAGGATTAAAAGTTTCAACTTTCACTCATTTGTTCATTTTCTGTACTGCTCAGTCCAATTCTGCGAGCTGCAGCCAATCCCAGCAACATTCAGGCAAAAGGCAGGTGCAACCTGGACAGGTCACCAGTCCATCACAGGGCAAAAGCTTGAAAACAAAAAGGTTTTAAGGGTTAAGGGAGTTTTAAGGGTTAAGAAAATGGCAAATATTGCTGTAGAAGTTGGTCAAATTTAGTCTTATGATCCAATGAAAACAAATCTATTCTATGACCCACATTAGTCCAATTTATAACATTCCAGTTTTATAGTTTATTAGACACAACAAAGCACCTAAACACCGTTAGGGGTTATAATGGTTATAGAGGGGGCAAGGAGCAGTTTTATCTTCTGTACTTGTTGTATATTACAACATCATGTGAAGGCATAACAAACATAAATCACTTCACCTTTTAGTTTTTTCTGAGTACTGAACTCTGAAACACCAATAACCACTAAAAGAGAACCATAATTATCAGAAACTGAGCTCAATGTCATGCTTCATGTTGTATTGGGGTTCTCTGAGAGGTACCAGTTGTTTAATGGACCAGTTATGAATACAGTGTAGTGCTTATAGCCGATTGTTGCCATGGCAGTACTGCAGGTGTGAAAAAACCTAGTTTTAGTTGGTAGACATTAGACAAAACAATTCAAAAGTTAAATTGGCTGCATTGACAACTAGGAAGAAACATAATCAGAAATACATTAAACAGTTGCCAGTGACTTGTTTGTATCACATGCCAACATGTTCTGCTGGTCCCACCATGACTTCCACCAGCCATAACTTAATGTCTGGCGTTAAGGTGGCCTCACAAAACAGTGCAGTAAAGATAATTTCTACCTGAATGCCATATGTGTTTTCACGCACTCTGATTGTTCAGATTAAAATCTCCTGATTTAAATGTTTCCATGAAGCAGTTTTTTCCAGTTGGGCTTTAATCCAAATATTTGTGTCCATGAAAACATGGTTGCAGAGTGCAGTTGAAGAGACCCATGGAAGCGGGAAAGAGATTGAACAGCCCCGTTTCCACCAAACAGTCTGGCTCGGCACACTTTTTTTTTGTTTCCACAAGCAAAAACTGGGAAAGGTATTCGATCTGATCTGTCCTGCTTTTTTTGGAACCCTTCCATTGCAGTCCCAGTCTTATTGATCCGACCTAAAGTGTTGAGCTTGACACACTCCAATCCTCTGATTTGCTAAAGCAGTCATCACTTCCTGTGTAACTTGGGAAGAAGAGCAAACAGGAGCAGCTCCACGTTTGAAGATATGGTGGAGTTATTGGTTAAAGTTAAGAAGAAAGAACACAAACTGCTGGATGTCCACCATTCTGTGGTTGTCTTCTTTATGATTCAAGGAAGTTGTCATGTTATGACAAAGCTGACACATCAGTAGGCTAAGGGGTTAGCTGTGGAAACAGGAACTGCACCAAACCGTCCCGTCCTGAGCCAGACCCCCTGATAGAAACGTGGCTAAACTGATCTTACCTTATTTACCTGAACTGTCTAAAAAGGTCCCCATTATGTCAGTAACATGATCATTGTATTCTGTAAAAATGAAGAACAGATTAATGAAATGTGTGAATTTTGTCACTGGGTAGTGAATGCAACGAGAAACACAAGTAATTAGTAATAAATAATCTAAAGTAGGGATCCCCAGTCCTAGTCCTCAAGGCCCGGTGTCCGGCACGTTCTCCTAGTGCCCCTGCTGGAACACACCCGACTCCGATTAAGACAAGCTCTACATACGTCTCCTAAACACACATTGATTTGAATCAGTTGTGTTGCAGCTGGGACGCTCGGAAAACCTGCAGGACACTGGTCCTTGAGGAGGACCTGGAATGAGGATCCTTGAGCTAGAGGTATTACTCTAGAGACTTTACATTTGACATTGACAACATCCACAAATTCGATATCAAGATTGATCAAAGTAGAGAGTAATATTATTTTTCTGTATCTTACTGTCCGAGTACTGGTATTAAAATCTGAAAAGTTTATTCCTCAGACGACCTTCTGACTGTTGTTTTGATGCAAACAGGACCCTTTGGGTCTGCCCGCCAACCACAGCCGGCCTTTCAGCAGCACTTGTCTGGTCTTGATCTCTTGTGATATTTTCAGTAACTGTTCTACCCAGGTGTGGTGGGCACTCTGAGGAATGAGTATGTCTTTGATATGTGCTGTATTGCATTCTCCCTCCTCCCTTTCTACTCAAGCACTTGGGCAGAAGGGTGATTCCCCTGCCCCCATCTCTCCTATCTCCCCTCTTCACTCACCCGACTCTCTGGAAGAGCTCTCTCTGACTGAGAGTCCCAACCAGCCCCTTCCTTCGGGATCTGCTGCACCCTTGGGCTCCTTCTCCACTGAACACCCCAGTACTCTTTCCAAGGGCATGCCTTGGGAGGGTGAAGAGGGTGAATCTGGACTGGGCCGTAGTAAAAATAAGGAAGATCTTCTAGATTCGTTAGCTGGTCCTTACCTGAGTTTAGGGAAAGACCCAGGGCCTCATAATCCATGTGAAGACAGCGGCATTTCCTTCTCACCTGAGGAGAAGCTGATTAGCTCAGACAGGTCCTCCACTGGCCCCTCCCCTGTGACCCCCCTGATGATGGTACCTGAGTCTCACCTTGCCTCCTCTAACCCAACAGAACACTGGGATTCACCATTTCTAACATCTCAAGACAACTCCAAGGTCCCCATGGATTCCTTCTCCAAGGACACAACAACCATTGGCTCCTCCAGATACGAGCCAGACCTTCACGGCAACCAGTCCGATGAAGATGATGACTTAATGTATGAGATGAAGAAGAATAATAACCCATTTGAGGGCTATTCCCCATTGGCGGACAGCGGTTACTCCCACTTTGGAGAATCCAAGTCTGACAGCAAGGCACCTAAGATGTCAGAGAGTCCCACACCGGACCTGGTCCAGTATGGGCAGACTGGAGAATCCCAGGAGACCCTACCATCTGTCTTGGATGAAGGAAAAATATTTGAGACCAGCAAAATGGCCGCTGACTCTCTCATGCAGACAATGAATCAGTTCTCATCTGCTCTGAAAGATGATGATGATGAAGAGGAAGACGATGCTGTTTTGCCTCCCTCACTTCCAGACATCCTGAAGTCTTCCCCGCTCAACCCAGACAAGATTGACTCTGGCTCGTCCGAGGGAAGTCCAGAGGAGCAGAGCCCTATCTTTGAACGGAAGATGATGGAGTCCCCCAACCCTCCAATCAACCTCTCCGCCAACAATCCCTTTGCTTTTGATACAAAAGTGTCCCTGCTGAAAGAGATGACCGAGGAGATGGAGGTGAGAGGTGCAGAAAAAGCAAAGGTTGAAGACGACAAAACTTTTGGAGCATTTGATCTTGTGAAAGAGGCTGAAGAAACGACCCAGGTGAAAGGCAAGGAAGAGGAGCCTGTCAAGATTGGGCAGAAAGACTGGTTTTTGAGCCACGATTCTCCCAAAATAACCACAAAGTTTGAGCCCCTTGACTTGGGGAGCAAAAAGGCTGCTGCCGAGGATTCGGATTCGGAGTCGCCAACGGCAGACTCCCTGTCTCCGGTCCTGGAAGCCATGGGGAAGAATCCTGCCAGCTTCCAGGTAGAAACTGAGAAGAAAGACCTGAAGATGGAGATGGAAGAGCCAGAGGTGGCTGAGGAGGTCTCTGAGCATGAAGTCTCTTCTGAGGAATTTGAATTCATCGAAAGGCCACCAAGAGGCGTGATCGATGAATTTCTGGAAGCTCTGGATACTTCCAAGTTTGCCTCCTCCAAGCCCCCAGAGATCCCCATGGATGATGATCTCGGCTTTGGGCGAAAGGATGTAGCTCCAGTTGCACCAATGCCCCCCACAAAAGTAGCCCTGCCTCCAGAGGCCGAAGAACAGGCTTCGAGCAAGAGCTCCTACCTCCTCCTCACCCAGGCCGCCCCCCAGAAGAGCAAGGCCGAGCTGGAGAAGCTCGACATCCAGCAGCCTTCGACCCAAGCTCCCCTCACCCATTCCCCTGTCGGCAAACCAGCTGAACCAGCCGCAAAGAAGAGCGCGGAGGACGGCAAACTCTTTAAGATGCCGAAGCTGAACGTTGGAGCAGGTAACATAAACCACTTCTGGCATGGAAACATCCCCCCTCATCCTCATCAGTTTTTACTTCCATCTTCATCCGAGTAACTTCACTCTTCTGTTCTCCTGAGTTCCTGTTCCACCCTCCCATCCAACCAGCAGCCATATTCCTTTACATCACCTCCCGTCATGCATCAGCCTTTGTGTTGCATTTCGTTGAACTTTAACTCTGCATTCTGTTTCTGGTGTGCTTACTTTTCACCATGTTTGAACTTTTGGTTTTGCTGCATTTTGTGCATTTTGTCCCATGTCAAACCTCATTCCTGACCTTCAGATCATTGCATTTGTTTTGTTCTTTTACATGTTTGAGCTGCTTACACACACTCTGGAAGATATTTGGTACACGATGAGCAGGAATCAGAAAACACTTTTGCTCACCAAGCGTTTCGCTAGTCGAATTGGATTACCTTACACTCTGGTTTAAGCTTCCCTCTGCTCTGGAAATAACTTTTGAGATGCCAATCTGCAACCTAACACCACCTGACGGACCCAGCAACCCACTAAAGACTACATAACACCCAGACCTACCAGCCACTCCCAGTCACTGACTGGAAAACCTCCCCACACCCACCATGAACGATTGCATCAGTTTCATGTCCCTAAGGCTTCTCTGACTTCTTTCACTAGTTTGCAGCTTACCAGCTCCTCTAAATGTTTTTATTTTATAAAAGAGGGCTTCTGTTGGTTTTAATTGGGAGTTGAAGGAGCTCTCCAGCTGCCCGTCCTGTTCGACCCAATCATAGAAAATCTGAAAATTCAATATTCTTTGCACAAAAGTCATCCAGTATAAATATTAAAGGAAAAACACCAGTCATTGGTCAAGATTGGAGGAAAAAATAGAACTGCTCATTAATTCATTGCAAATGTATTTAACAAAAAAATATTCTTTGACTTTATATGATGCAAAACTTTTTATATTTTCATGAAGTCTCGCCATCTGAGCTGCTGAAAAAACATTTTCAGAAAAAGACTTTTACATTTAAGCCTTTCTTACATTGTGTCCACGACTACGAATAGCTATCCAGAAGCTGTTTTCTCAGCTTAGCTTTCAGGTGAGGGTGGTGAAACTCGCATCCAGTACAGCGCCACTCCGCAGAATAAATAAATATATTTATATACAAGCATTGCAATGACCTAATTTTACTCAGGAATAAGTCAGAAAGGATAAATTTAACCTAATGTTTACATAACTAAGTATTTGATAAATATCTATACATATAAATGATAAAAAGTAGGGCTGGGCGATATGACGAAATATATCATCTGGACGACAGAAAATGTCTCGTTTCATTTGAGGCTCTATCGTTTACGCCACGATAAGCTGCTTTACTGCAGTATTTTACGTCTAGATGCGCTTTACGGCACGCTGCGATAAATAAACATGGAGGAAGATGGTAGCAGACGTGTTCCAGAGCAGGATAATTCACTATAAGATGAGCAGCCGACCCAAACCGATGAGCTCGTTCCTAAAAGAGGCAAATTTCTTAAAACATCTGGTTATTGAATGCAGATTAAACATCTGCGACCTGCACATCTACGGGACGACGTTTCCTGTTTCCACTCGCATATAGATCTGATCTTCCTCAAAACTCTGAATATGGACTTAGAAAGTCCTAGTTCTGGGGTTTCTGAGGTCTCAGGATCATTTTTATACATGCATAGTGCTGACAGTGACTAACCCCGGATCCACCGACTGCAGAAGCGCCGCGGAGCAGTTGCACCGAGCTTTCCGTCCGACGCCCCACCTGCAGAGTTTCTGCGGTCGCGGTTCACATAAGGATTGCGTCATCATGCTATAGTTGGTGTAGGCCTAGTTGAAACTTTATAAAAAGGCTTTAAAGTGATCAGTTTAAAGTTATCAGTCTCAGTTCGACCGCGTCTCAGGTGCTGCTCTTCATTTTACATTGGTGATGTGGGGAGTCACTTTACTGAAACCGTCTCGCACCAAACGGCTTGGTGTCGGTAATTTACTCATGTTTCAGAGTAAAATGCATCTAAAGTGGACATGTAGTCTTTTACTGGTAAAGTCAACCGGATTCACTTTGATTTTCATCAGCTGACTTCCTGCCTGGACGACCTGCTCTGCTCCAGACTGACCTGGTTTCAAAGAAGCAAAAATAAAGCCGACACATAGTTTAGAGAAGCGGAAAGCGGCGGCGCTTCTGGGACACTTCAGAAAGGCCTCGCAGCACACCTGGTAGAACCAGTCCTGTTGACTGGTGTTGCCGCGATCAGCAGCGAAGGCGCGGCGCGGCCACGCTCGCTGGGACCAGCGTGACGGTCGCAGCTCCCTGACGGTGGGTCGGTTCGTGGAAGCTCAAACATTTTTCCTTGAGATGAAAAATTGCTCTACTGTCGGCTCAATCTGCTTCGAGTTCTTCATGGTTTATTTTTGTCTGTAAAATGTGGGACGAATGTTTTGTATTTTCAGAATGAATCCAACTTGCAGGTTTGTTTTGTAACTGCACCTGTTGCAGCTGGAAAACTGGTGATCACGTTTTAGCTCCATATAGGAGAGCAGCGGTTGGTCAAAGTTGTGGCGATTGGTCAAAATGATCAGAATTAGATGACGATCGGCCACATTTGGGTCTTTTGTTATTATCTGGAGGCGCTGAACATATTTGTCATTCTATTGGCTGGAATTTACCGGGATCGTCTGAGTTCAGGAAGTCGGCACTAGAAACCGTAGAGGAGCTGGATCGGAGTTTCTAAGTGAAGCTGAAAACAGGACGGTTCGATCAGAGGCACGAAGTATGGCCGTTTTTACAGTCAGAAATTTAAATAAACTTTTAAATACATTTATTTTTATTTTTAAACTTTCCAATACAGAAAAAGGCTTTTATGTTTCTTTTAGTTTGTTTTTGAATGAAACTGATAAATTTGTGATCAAACTGACATTTAAAGGGTTAAAATAATCAGAATAATTATATATTTGGTGGGTTTTTTTTTGTTTGTTTTTTTTGTGACTGATTTGAGGAAAAATATGGAAAAATATTGATCTGGAAGGTTTTTGGTCGAGGACTTGTCCTCTCATGACCGGAAAGGGTTGTAAGTGTAAAGGGAACAATGACCTAAAAGGACACAAATGTCCCAGATGACGAGGAGGTTAAAGGTCGTCTTCGTCGTTGATGCGTCTAAACGTTGGTTTGATTCCAACTGATGCTGGCAGATAAAAGTCAGATCAGCAGGATTCGGTTCTCTGGGACAAGCAGACGAGGCTTCAGCTGAGTCTGTGTGTTTGGAAGGTGTGTGTGTGTGTGTGTGTGTGTGGGGGGGTCCTCCTCTTCCTCCTCCTCCTCCCTGCATTGCGACACTGGCAGCCCCACAAAGGGTTCTCCGACCCAGAAACCACTCAGCAAATGTTCCTGGTTATGTAACTGGAGCTTCAGCAGATCTGTCTCCACGCCGACCGGTCCTGATCCGACTCGGTCCTCCTCGGTTCTGTTCAGACCAGAACTGGCTTCGTGTCATCTTGTCTCCAGGTGATCAAAGCTCCCGTCTGCCATGTTTTTGGTGATAAAACGTTAAATTTTTGCAGAGTGGAAAGTGGATTCTGACTCTGAGATGCTTTAACCCATAAAAGTGCAGCACCAGGTTTTTCTCATCTGCACATCTTTCTCTCACGGAACACACACACACAGTTTCCATGTTTCCACACGTCTTCCTGCTACTATCTACCTGCTCTCCTCACTGCAGCACCTCCACCTCAGCTGCATCCCAAACGTCTTCTTGGCTTTATTCCAGCCATAGAGGATCATTATTTTCCTGCTTTTCTCATCACTTGTTGATCTTTGGCTGCTCCTGATTGGACGTTACCGTCAGTTTAAGCTCTCTGATTGGTGGAAAGTCTGACAGGAAGTGTCTTCATCATCATGTCCAGGTGAAAATAGAGGTCTCTTAGCAACATGGTAGTGATGGTGATGAAGATGTGATAAATAATGGTCATATCATGGATCATGGTGGGTTTACCATAATGATGAGTTTCAGGAGCGTGATGTCATTTTACTGCCGCCATTGTGAGTACGGAAGACTTACTGGAACGCTGCTGGACTCGTGTTACGGTGACACTGATGTAACGTGAGGCTCACTGATAATTCCACAAGAGCTGAATAAAAGCTAGAACTGGATGTGATTCGGAAGGAGTCCCAGCAGATGTTTTCTAACAGCTAACATGGACCGACGAGCTTCCGGGTTTTCCCACATTGACCGGATTTGTGTTCAGAACGGAGAAAGTCTGGTTCTACGAGCACAGAGTCTGGCGACTGGCCGGGTCATTGACCCAAACGTACGGCCCCTCGAGCACAAGAAACTTGTTGCTGTGGACCAGAGGTGGCTTGCTGTAGTCCTCCAGGGCTAAATCCTGCAGGTTTTCCATGTATTCCTGCTCCAGCACACTTGACTCACATAGATAATTCATTATACCGACCTTTTATAGGCTGTTGGATCCATTTAATTTGATTCCGGTGTGTTAAAGCAAGAATACATGGAAAATCTGCAGGTCAGCGGCTTTGGACACACTGCTTAAGTTATGTTACGGTCCAGGTTCTGGAGAGGATCCGTCCCTCCATCGGACCCATTGAAGTCCTGGTTCTGGAGAGGATCCGTCCCTCCATCGGACCCATTGAAGTCCTGGTTCTGGAGAGGATCTGTCCCTCCATCAGACCCATTGAAGTCCTGGTTCTGGGGGGATCTGTCCCTACTGTGGACCCGCTGAGGTCCTGGTTCTGGGGGGATCTGTCCCTACTGTGGACCCGCTGAGGTCCTGGTTCTGGGGAGGATCTGTCCCTCCATTGGACCCATTTCCACTGATCTTCAGTCCAGTTCTCCGGTCATGTGACCTCTGCCGTTTCTGGCTTCTTGACAGCCACGTTTCCATGGAGACCATTTCTGATGAAGTTTCAGTCAACAGTGGATGGATCAGCTGAAGGTCCAGATGTGTCTGTCGGGTCCTGGTTCAGGTCTTTGCTGGCTTTCAGATCCTGATTCTTCTTCTTTAGTCCTCCACGTATTTCCGCCTCCATGCTGAGAGATGCTAACGGCTAACGGCTAGCAGGGGATCAGCTGGTTGCTGCTGACGTCCTGCTTTCTGTCGGGAACAAATGTCGTCATGACAAAGAGCCTAAAGATCCAGTTCAAACTGGATATTTGCTAAATTGTTTTCGTTGACGCGACATTCTGTTGGGAGCCGTGATGTTCTTCTGGAACTGGTCCAGCACCAGGAACCAGACGGATGGAGAACTATTGATGAAGACCAGGAGATCAAAATGAAAACAAGTCGATCCTGACCTGCAGGTCTGACTCATTTCTAGTCTCGCTGATCCTGCAGAGAGCAGATCTACATCCTCTGGGTTTAATCATGCAGCCGAGTCACGGATGAAATCCTTCCGCCTGAATAAGTCCGTAAAATGATCAAACTGCAGGACTGTAGACCATTTCAGGACAAGATTATTCCCAAACGTCATCCTAGAAACGTGTTTATCTGTTGCATAGATGAGCTGGAAGGTTATGCAGCATCAGGTCATAGCTGCTCCTGCAGCGCCCCCTGCTGTCTGCAGCCAGCATCTAAACCCAGCCAGGAGTCACACTACGCTACATTAAACATCCTTTATTTATCCTGCAGCCAAACTGACTCCCTAATCTGATCAATTTAACATATTTTCTTTTATTTACACAAGTTCTAGCTGGTTGTAAAGGTGACTAACCAGACTACTAACCAGGTAAAACACAACACCCATCACGGCTCTAAAGAAGAGAAATTTCAGCCAAATGGGAATTTTCTTTCTTCTGCTGTTATGTTGTTATAATAATCTGTATTTATGATAAGAGATATATGACATTTGTATCAGTTTATTAAAAAAAACAGACAGCACATATTAAAAACATCAAACATAACTATGTAAGATCACAGTAAGTTAATTTCCTTCTTCAGTCCCCAGCAGACCAACACAACAATAAAACATATATATGATATATCTACACACAGAGTATTTTATTTTCTTCCTCATCATAACAAATGTCAGAAAACAAAATGTTTTCAGCACTTTTAGGAGGACAAATGTCAGGTTTCTGATGTGAATATTGACGTTTAGCAGTTAAAGATGAAGGACAAATGTCTTCTTCCTCAGCAAGAGGTGAAAGGTCACCGCGGTCTCTTGTTACGCAGTCTTCTCTGTCGGCAGGGAAACCTCCACAGACTGCGGTGCTTATTCTGTATGAGCTTCTGCTCTGAGATGGACCGCGTTGGTACCAGATCAGAGCTGGTTCGGGTCGGAGCATTCACTCACTCATTCACTCACTCATTCACTCACTCATTCACTCACTCATTCACTCACTCATTCACTCACTCATTCACTCTCATTCACTCACTCATTCACTCACTCATTCACTCATTCACTCACTCACTCACTCACTCACTCACTCACTCATTCACTCATTCACTCATTCACTCACTCACTCACTCACTCATTCACTCATTCACTCATTCACTCACTCACTCACTCACTCATTCACTCACTCACTCACTCACTCACTCACTCATTCACACTCATTCACTCACTCATTCACTCACTCACTCACTCACTCACTCACTCACTCACTCACTCACTCACTCACTCATTCACTCACTCACTCACTCATTCAAGAAACTCCATATTCTGAGAATTCACAATGACAGCATCTGACTGTATTTACCTCGACAATCTGATATTCAGTCCATGATTTTTATACATTTAGTTAATTATACATTATCTATGTGAATGTTTCACTTAGATTGAAACACACCGTTTATTAAATTATTTGTTTCGGCTTGTTGGGAAGCAGCAGGAACAGTCGACAGTAGACCGACATGACGTTGCTAATTATTTAAACACATGATAGGAAATGTGAGCTGACTGATGGGGGGCCGGGGCCCCTGTACCGCACCGTCTAGCAACGCCCCTGCAGACCAGTAAATGGCGCCCACTAGTGGATGCAGTCGGAGCTGCGTGGCCCGGTTCTGAGGTTCTGAATGGATCCAGTTTCTTCACGCTGGATCATGTTTTACGCTCTTCTGTTGTTTTTCTGCACCTGTAGAAGCTTTTATACCAGTCAGCATGCAGTGTTCCGCCTCAGCTGTCCCGTTTGTCAGCAGGAGGAGGAGGAGGAGGAATGATGAAGGAAAAGGAGGTGAAGGGGGTGATGAAGTAGGAAATATAGAGGAGAAGGGAGGAGGAGGAGCAGGAGGAGGAGGGTGGAGCAGAGCTGGTTATAGTTGCTGCGTCAGAGCGTTGGCAGCAGACAGTCAGCTGACACTTCATTCGCTGGCTGCGGTCGCCTCCTCCTCCTCCTCCTCCTCCTCCTCCTCCAGAAGCTCAGCACTGTCCCACACCTCCACTCCGACTGCCTCGGTCCGTTTGGAATGTGTGTTTGCTGATCGGACAGAATGGAAAGCTCTGTGGAGAAGAAGGAGCCGGAGACGAAGCCGTGGAAAGAGCAGGGTACACCTCCACCTGTCTGTCTCTGTGTGTGTGTGTGTGTGTGTGTGTGTGTGTGTGTGTGTGTGCGCGCGCTGCTCCAGGTCAGATTATTGATTACTGATCAGGAACAATGAGGATCACTGAGCTTCTTAAAGAGGGAAATGAAGGTTTGAACTGAGAACAGGATTTTCTCATTCATAGTGCTCTCTGGACAGGGGGTCCTGGAGGGGGGGAGGTTGGGGGAGACAGGGGGTCCTGGAGGGGGGGAGGTTGGGGGAGACAGGGGGTCCTGGAGGGGGGGAGGTGAGGTGGCGGTCGAAGTCCTCTGACTGGATTATTTCCGCCCGTCCAGGTGTGGTTTCTGCTGCAGACCTTTGGGCAGTCAGCTGGTCTGACCGTCCGACCAAAGGTGGTTGCCACGGGGATGGGGGGGGGGGGGGGGGGGGTGACGTTAGCAGGGTGCTCTCTGATTGGCTCGTGAGTCGGGAAAGTGCCGAGGCTCAGGGTTCATGTTGTTTCTGTCGTCCACACTGAAGAACTGAACGAGTGATGATGAATTCATCCAATCAGCTTCACTGTTGCCGTATTGATCATTTCCTTCAGGTTTCTGCAGCTCAGAGTCTTTGATCAATAATTGACGTGACTGGAAACTCTGCAGATTGATGAAGCAGCGGATCAATCAGCTCTGATGTGATCAGTAACATCTCTGTGTGACTGATCAGCTTGTCCTGAACCTGCTGAGAGAAGCAGATGATTTATCGCTGTATTGATTAGCCACACTAGTGTTTATTAACACCGTTATTCTTCACATTTTCATCCTAAAAGATCACTGCATTGCTAAGAGACCTCTGTTTCCACCTGGACATGATGATGAAGACACTTCCTGTCAGACTTTCCACCAATCAGAGAGCTTAAACTGACGGTAACGTCCAATCAGGAGCAGCCAAAGATCAACAAGTGATGAGAAAAGCAGGAAAATAAAGGGACTGATGTGTTTCTGGGATTAAAAGCTTCAACTTCTACAGGCTGGGGGAGATCAGGAGACCAAACCCCAAAACAGCACAAAAACCTGAAGTTTCAAGGGTTAGAATTTCAATCTTTACATTTAATTTAGCAGATTATTTCATAAATAAAATGTTATTTAAAATCTGAGATGAGTTTGTGTTTAGTCTCATGCAGACGGAACACGCCTGGTTGGCTGACGTTAATCACATGACCGAAGCGGTCACATTTCAGTCGTTTGTAAACGGCTGGATCCGTTTTATCATCTTAACTTCCTGAAACATTGTCTGAAGTGTGTCATGCTTTGTGCTGAGTCGTGCTGATCCCATCGGCGTTTTCGCTGCCTGCTGATCATCACGTGCACGCTGCCGTGTACTGCTCTGAGGCTGCAGTGCTGCTGTCACCCATGTGCACGCTGAACTTTGTGTGTGTTGGTGATGCTGCAAGCTGCACTGTGACTCAGCAGGAATGGGAGTGTGTGCTTGTTGGAAGAAAGGTTGCTTTTCAGTGTGTCAGGCTGCAGACGTCCTGATGGGTAGAACTCGGTGAAAATGGTTTCCTGTTTTATACGAACTTCAGGAAGAAGATTTTTCTTCTTTTAACCTGTAAAAAGGTTTTTGGTTTAAACCTCAGATGATTCTTTCTGAATCAAAAACACCTTGTAGGGGTCTGCATTTACTCTGTGGGTGGATGGATGGATGGATGAGTGGGTGGGTGGATGAGTGGATGGATGGATGGATAAATGGATGGATGGATGAGTGGATGGATGGATGGATAAATGGATGGATGAGTGGATAGATGGATGGGTGGGTGGGTGGATGAGTGGATGGATGGATGGATAAATGGATGGATGAGTGGATGGATGGATGGGTGGGTGGGTGGATGAGTGGATGGATGGATGGATAAATGGATGGATGAGTGGATGGATGGATGGGTGGGTGGGTGGATGGATGAGTGGGTGGGTGGGTGGATGAGTGGATGGATGGATAAATGGATGGATGAATGGGTGGATGGATGGATTGATGAGTGGGTGGCTGGATGAGTGGATGGATGGATGGATAAATGGATGGATGAGTGGATGGATGGGTGGGTGGGTGGGTGGGTGGATGAGTGGGTGGGTGGGTGGATGAGTGGATGGATGGATAAATGGATGGATGAATGGGTGGATGGATGGATTGATGAGTGGGTGGCTGGATGAGTGGATGGATGGATGGATAAATGGATGGATGAGTGGATGGATGGGTGGGTGGGTGGGTGGATGAGTGGATGGGTGGGTGGATAAATGGATGGATGAATGGGTGGATGATGGTCTGGGGTCCCCAGGTCCGATCCTTAATGGCTGCCATCCTGCAGGTTTTATTTTTATTTTCTTCTTGAGTTTTTGCTTCAGTTTTACGACTTCTGCTTTTTATCCCGTTTCTCTACTTTTAGTTTTAACTTTTAGCTTGATGATGACGGGTTTTTGGAACAACCAATCGTTTCTACATTTCCTGACCTGATTTATTGGCGGATATTCATGAAGTCATGCTCATTGAACACAAACTGAACGGTTAATCCCTGAATGTTATTAATGGTAATCTGCAAATCCCCATTTTTCCTTCTAACAGGACAAATGTTCCTCTGTGACTATATAACCATCACATCCTCATTATTCTGGTTCGTGTTTCGATTATAAGAATCTTTTCAGCTCGGTGAGTAAAGGACGTCATTATGAACATCTGAGCTCGTGTTTTAACCAGCTATGAATTCGCTCACCCAGCTAACTACCCGTTTTGTTGTAGGTTAACTAGCTGGTTAGCTGCGCCGCTAAATGCAAATCAAACACCTCCCCAACTACGTTCCACATGTCGTCTGTTGTTAAAATAGCTAGCTTCTTCAGCTAATTCTGTGCGTTTTGCTGTCTAAACATGGAAAGGGGAGAAATTCTGGTTTCCTACAGCAGATTTTTTAGCCTCATTTCCAAACGTTTGCTGAAGAGTTTATTGTTCCAATGGTTGTCAAGAACATGTTGAAATCTTATGAACCATGGAGGGAGTTTCCAGCATTTGCATCCAGTGCGGATGAACTGTGATGGTCTGTATCAGATGTTTTGAGGACACCAACGCTAGTTCTTCTAATCTCTGGAAAGAAAGGACGTCTGTTTGGACGTCATGTGTTGATGTTAAAGACCAGAATGTTTAAAAGACTGGAACTGTCAGATCAGCTGCTCGCACTGCTCACATGATGCTCCTGAAACGTTTCCTCGGGCTGGCGGTAAACTCCTCAGCAGGGTCTGCAGCTTTCCCAGCATGCACCTGGACAGAGGACCAGGTCTGTCTAAGAGGCTGATTCTAGACTTTCAGCTGGTTGGATCTGGATTCTTTGCTTCTCTGGAGGCAGCCTTTTACAGCCTGGTTACTCAACACCTCTCCACCAACCTTTCACACAGATGCAGCATTATTCAGCTGGGTTATCTCTGCTGGCTTTACAGCTCAGAGGACGGTATCAGTAAAGACGTCAGCTGTCATGTTGGGACTTGAACCTGGAACTGGACCAGACCTCCTGTTTGCACACAAATGGATCAGAAATGGAAAAAAAGAAGCTACAGCACACATTTTATCTAAAGGAGGAAAATTTCAACTCTAAATGCAACTGAACAGAATCGTTTCATCATTTACTGAAGTTCCTGTGCTTACCTGATCAGATGGCAAACTGTTGGACTATCTAGGCTGAACAATCAGCTGTCTATGTAGTTGGACTCAGTGTTGAGCTGGTTTAAAGGCAGGGTGGTAAAAACTGCTTTTTCAGTGCAGTTTTTATTTTATTGCTTAAATTCCCCTTCAGACTGCAGCCAATTAATGAAAAGCTTAAACAGCAAGATGAAAATATTTAGTCACGTGTGGCGCAGACCGGCCTGGAAACACCATCCAGTCGTTTTAACCAGCGTGTTCTGAATGATAAAGAAAGGGGTTCAGACTTTTGAATTGTGTCGTTAGAACCGCGTTTTTCTGGGTCTACTACCGAACTTTAAAGCGGCTCTATGATGCTATGTCTAGTTTTCTGAGCTTTCTACAGTGTTATAGTGTTAAATACCGAGCAGACATGTGAGCGGCGCTGCTTTTTTTTTTTTATCATCTAAACGCATGTTTGAGCATGTTTCCCAGCACGCTCTATGTTCGGTTTCCATGGCAACGGAAACTATTGGATTTAGAGTTTTTTCTACTTTGAAATTTTAGTGACTTCCTGGAGGAGGGGCTCAGTGATTGGTCGTCTTCTCCAGGTTGTGCACGTTGACGAGAAGAAAGCCACGCCCACTTTCACTGCTCTATATAACTAATCCTAGCAGCTGACCAATCAGACGCAGCGTGCTGGACAGAGGGCGGAGCTTCCTCTGTTGGCGTGTTTCTGGCAGAAACTGATCTGAGAGGATCAATACAACATGAATGTATATGATTATTTCTTGTCCTTATGGACTTGCATATTAAAATAAATTAGACTGAAATTTACAGAATAGAGAAACTTTAATCATTCTGGACTAGTGTTCCACTCATCTGTGGCGCATCCCAAGGGCTTCTTTTATGGCCAGTACTTTGTCATGCCTGTAGGATCCATATTTAGGAATCAGAATATAATAATAATTCTGGTCATTTCTGATGTTTTAAGATGCAGATGTGACATGTTTCTTTGTCATGGGTCCAATTGAAGCTGATGACCTGTGTATTTCAGGTAGCGAGGAGGAGCATACACTTGGACAATGATTCACTGTATTGGCTGAATTTCTGATAGTTGCCTGGCAACATTGTGAGTTATCAGAAAGGTAACTCCCAGTGGGAGGCTGTTGTCTTTATAGGCTGCAGTTTCAGCCTCTATATGGCGCTGCATGTGACAAATATTTCATGTTACTTCATTAGATGATTGCTGGTTTTTTGGGGTTTTTTTGTTACTTTTTGAAGGCTTCTCTTAGGATTTTTTGTTTCGACAAAGTCAGAGTTTTTGGTTGGTTGTTCCAAATTATTTTCTCCCAGTTGAACTGGAGGTTGTTTTTTTTCTCGCATATTTTTTGTAAAACGCGTTAAAAATTAATTTACCTTTTTTATTTGTTTACTTTCTGAACATGAATTTATTTAGAGATGATAAAAGTGTGTCCTTTAATCAGTAACCGAGCGGGTCCATGCGGGCTGACAGGCCCGCCCCCTGCGCGCCCCTCCCCGTATGCGCGCCCCCTCCCCGCATGCCTCTCCTCCTCCAGGCGGAGCTCCTCCGTCCTCCTGCATGCTGAGCGGAGCTTCAAGATGGACGCTAAACAGGGTTAGTCTGCTTCTAATCTTCTGTCTGCCCCGCATCTCTCCTCTCCACGCGCCGGGATGTGCGTGATTCCTGCGGCCGCTCGGTGCATGAAAGCGGGACCGAGGCTGCGTTCAGGCCGGGCGGGCTGGAGGCGGGCCGGGCCGCTGGCGGAGGTCACGCCGGACGCTTAACGTTTGGTTCCCGTCGTGAGGTCCCGGTGGGGGGGTCCATCAGCCTCCCGGGGGTAAAACGCTCAGAGACCCTGTCAGGGTGGGGGGGTTGAACCGCAGCGGGGTGACAGGAGATCTACGGCCGCGGGCAGAGAGCTGTGATGCGGACTCTATTTTTAGCACCGCCGGCGCAGTTAGCAGCCTGCTACCATATGTAGCCTGGCGGCCAGTCTGCCCCCCTCCCCTCCTCTTCTCATGTGTGTTTTAGCTGCTGGTTGTCCAGACTTCCACACCGTGGCTGTCCGGGGGAGGGTTGGGTCTGGGAGCTGCAGCCGTCATGGAGGTAGCATGGAGCTAGCTGTTAGCTGCTAACTGCTAGCTGTCAACGCCCACGTGAAGCACCGAGGAGCAGAACCCCCCCATTGTCCTCGTCTCATTGTGATTTTAACCCCCCCATTGTCCTCGTCTCATTGTGATTTTAACCCCCACATTGTCCTCGTCTCATTGTGATTTTAGGGTTGATTGAGTCCCGTGAAGCTGCTGGACCGGCTCGTGGTGGGAAATCAGAGATCAGATGATTGATCATCATGAAATCACTGTGATTATTTCTGAACTTATTAATGTTCAGATCATTTCAGATGAACTTGTTCAGACTTAAAGGAGTGGAATTATTTCTGCATGTTTGGCTTAGTGTGATTTATCTGAACTGAAATAATCGTGTTTTTTGATGAAAGTATGAGGATGGAGGTTAATGGCTGATCCTTCCAGCCAGTTTAATGATTCATGGAAACACAGGAGAATATTGTGCTAACAGACACTGTCTATTCGGTTAGTAGATTTCTGTTAGATTAAAGCTGATGTGCTGCTTGCTGTCTGCCTCCACGGCTGAACTTTATTTCCATGTTTTGTTTCCAGTCTGAACTTTAGCTGTTTATCCTGCAGAGATGAAGTGACGTTATGTAATCCGGCTGATGACAACATTTGCTCAGAAACTGATTTATTTGTGTTGATAAAGCTTCAGAAAATCTTATTAAAGGGTTTCTGCCTCATAAGCTCATTTATTGGCTGTAAAGCCATCTTCTGAGAGATTTATTTGGGCGGCCGGCCGTGTTGTGGCCGGGCTGATAGCGCTCGCCGTTGTGGCTCTGCAGGGGAGATCAGGTCCCTCTGAGGCCTCGGTTTGCAGTCACCGGCAGCTGCACGGCCTCCTCCAGCACCCGGTCCCGTCTAATCTCTGGTTTCCATGGCGAAGCGGGAGGATGTCTGTGTGAAAGACAGGCATGTCTGCATGAGACCGGGACTTCTACACGTCTAATATCGTCCCCGACCCGCCAGGAATTCCCTCCTGAAATACAACCGAGCTCAGCTGTCTCTGACACCCCCCCCCCCCCCGTCCTCCTCTGAGTTCTAAATATGTAAAATCTCAGTAAATCACATGAATATAAACATAAATGTAATTTTGAAAAAGAAATTTTTAAGACAATACAGTTTTATAACTAAAACGTTAAACATAAAGGACATAAACATTGAACATAAAGGACTCTTTATTTAACGGCAGCATGTTTGCGCCAAACGAAGGGAAACTGTCGGTGCAGTTTGTTCCCCGTCAGACCACTGGAGACCACAGAGTTCTGCATGTAGAACCAGAACCAGGATTTCTGGTTCCAGACCGGTTTGTGAACCGGTCTGATTAATGCGGCAGGATGCGGTTCTGCTGGTCGGTCTGGCTCGTCCGGGTCAGAACTGATGGATCGGTGCAGATAAATGTGGCTGAAGGAACAGTGAAGATCAGGTCTGCAGATCAGGTCTGCATCGGCCAGTTGGAGTTGTTCCTGCCTGTAGATGGGATCAGGTCTGACCTGTAGACCTGATCCTGAGCCTCTCCGCAGGTTTCTGGGGACGTCTCGGGCAGGAGATGAGGAGGACTTCAGCTCGTGGTTCTTGAAGTCTGCTGTGGATTTAGAGGAGACTTTAGGATCAAACTAGTCTTCAGTTCTCTAGTCAGTTTTCTGTTTGCATCCAGAACTTCCTGGAACTCCAACTGACCCAGATGGTGGACCTCGCTGGTCCAGAGGACTCTCTTCCTGAAAGCACCAGGCTTTAGATGTTCTCCTGGGAACTTCTGAGGCTGAACGTTGTGAATGAGGAAGCAGGAGACCATGTGTTGCTGCGAGACGAGTCAGTCCTCCTGGAGGTCTCCTGGTTTTAACTCGTCTTCCAGTCGTTCTGCGTCCATCTGGTCTTCCAGAGGAACCAGTTACCCGAAACACTGTATGTTGGAGTGGTCGTCTGCTGGGTGGACAGTAGGTCTGGACGGATTGTAATCTCAGTACGATCTGGGTTTCCAACCATGATAAAACTAAAAGGGTGTGATTATTTCTCTCTCTGCAGTTTCCTCTCCTGCTGTCTTCAGCTGCTAATCGAGCGTCTCTGGCGTTGCAGCGCTGTGCTGTAAACTCCTCCCACAGCCGCTTTGCTTTCATTCAGACACTGTTGCCAACTTGGAGACTTTCTCACTAAATCTGGAGACTTTTTTTGTTAAAAGCGACAAATCTAGCAGCTTTTACTGGAGTTATTAGAGACTTTTCTGGTGTTTAGGCGACTGACTTGAAGGCACATATTGTTCTGCAGTTACTGTAAGGAAGGAGCAGCGGGAGCCTCTCCCGTCCTAAAGCACTCCCAGGCGGCCAGTCTCAGTCGGCTCCGGCTGCAGGTCCATGTAGAATAACTGCAGTAGGTTGTGGAAGTTCACCTAAACATAGTTTATACCATTGTCAGTGACAACTGGCTGCATTATTTTCCTATACATAGTTCGGCCAGTTAAACACTGTAATGTCCCTCCGTTACGGGGCGTTACCATAGCAACGCGTTAACCAGCTGGTTCAGATCAGCCGTCTTTTAACAGGTGAATGAGAGAAACGCGCTGCAGCCTGACAGCGGTTGTTTGGTATAAAAACTACATCCAGGCCAACGTAAAATAATTCCTATACTTCAGCAAATGTTGTAGAAAAGAAATAGAAATTTGTTATAAAATGTTTTCTGTGTAAACAACTGGAAACCCGGCCCATAAACGACTCATAACAACGGTTATAATGGCCAATGGCGAGTCGAGAACATCACGACGCCGAGTCGTTGTTTAATCCTTACTTATATTTATTCAGTTTACATCAGTATTTGCACTTTGTCAAGAAAAAGCTTCAAGTTATTTGTTTGTTTTCTAAAATATGTGGAATCCTAAAGACGTTTAAAAGCCACGGTTTAATGTAAACTATATGCATGTTGTTAAAGATAAAAGGATAATCGTGGTAAATAATCGAGATCTCCATTTCATGCAAAATAATAAGGATTATAATTTTTGCCATAATCGAGCGGCCCTGGTGGACAGGAAGGACTCCATGAGGACCCCCGGCTGACGGGAGTGTTTGAACACACCAGAACTCCCAGTCTGATGAACTGGAGGAAATGGAAATAGTTTGTTTCAAGAGAGAGAATGATGATGAAAGGTTAGGTGTTGTTTTCTGCTTCTGGCTGCTGAGTCTGTTCATACGTTGGTTTTACATCGTTTCAGCCTGAAACTGGCCGCTTTGGCCCCCCCCGTTGGGCGTTTCGGCGCCCCCGCAGCCACACCGAGTAGCTGAAACGTGACGTCCGCAGGCCGCCTTCTAACTTCTGCTTCACCCTGATGATGAAGCTGTGAGTCACGCTGATGTGGGTTTCCTCCTGGGGGGGTGGGATGGACACAGAGACTTCAGGACGTTTAGAGACGACGATATGAAGAGTCTGAACAGGAAATGTCAGAGGAGGCGGGGACGGCATGCTTAAACGCGTGTTCAGGTTTAACGTGAACCGGCGGCGTCCCGACCCCGTCGTGCTGGTTGGACTGAAACGGTCATGTGACTCGTGTCTGACTGATGGCTGTCGCTCCTGCAGTGGTGGATCTGCTGTACTGGCGGGATGTGAAGACCACGGGCGTGGTGTTCAGCGCCAGCCTGCTGCTGCTGCTCTCGCTGACCATGTGCAGCATCGTCAGCGTCTGCTCCTACATCGGCCTGGCACTGCTCTCAGTCACCATCTGCTTCCGGATATACCGAGGCATCCTGCAGGCCATCCAGAAGTCCGATGAGGGTCACCCGTTCAAGTAAGTAGCGAGGGGGGGCATCATTTCTACCCCGAAACAAAACGTTGTTGGGTTGTTCTGAATGGAGGAGACAAATGGAGCAGAACAACATCTCACATTATTTTCATCTAATTACATTTAACATGAATTCTTCTCCATTCAGAAAAAACTTTAAAAATGTCCAGAAAAAAAATGTATTTATTTACTATTCATAAGAATGATCTAGTTAATCAGATTTTTATTTAATGTAAATTTTCTGTAACGTTTGTTTGTCTCCATGGAGACGGTGCATCACTAAGTCTGACAGAAACTGATGATTTCTGAGACCGGCGGAGATCCAGCTGGATCATTAGAGATTAACACAAACTGAGCCCAGAGTCGGATTATCCGCTCATTTCCAGGTTTTACTGGGAGGAAAAGTCAGACTGGAGTCTTTAATCGGCTCTGAAACGACCAGAACGTACTGGTGGCGTCACCGTAGACACCAGACCATTTTTATACAGAGCGACGTGCAGTGATCGATCATCCACCACAGTCAACCCAACATGCATGTCTTCAGCCGCTGGGAGGAGCGAGAGAACACACACACACACACACACACACACACACAAACAGGATGCCACGCAGAAAGACCACCGTTCCACAGATGGGTTGATTTAAAGAGGTCTCACTCTGCTCAGAAAAAACAGAACCAAACACATAAACCTGAAAGAAATTCGGTCTGAGCATGCTCAGAACTCCAGCATGGCCAGACCCAGAAGTTAGAGAAACTGGTTGAATTTCAGATGCTCCAGTCAGAACTGGGTAAACTGGTTCAGTGGTCTGACTCTGGACCAGAACCAGTAGATGGAGAAACCAGACATGTCTGAAAAGATGTTGTAGTTTTGTAGTAATCCCTCCTCTGGTGTCCCTGCCAGGCAGTACCTGGACCAGGAGGTGGCGCTGTCTGAAGAGATGGTCCACAAGTACAGCGACATGATTCTGGCGAAGCTCAACAAGACCATTGGAGACCTGAGACGCGTGTTCCTGGTGGAGGACCTGGTGGACTCCATCAAGGTGAGAACGGTTCCCCGGCGAGCTTCTGGTTGAGCTGGTGGCGTTTTAACCCTCCTCCTGTGTGCAGTTTGCCGTGCTGATGTGGATTCTGACCTACGTCGGCGCCTTGTTCAACGGCCTCACTCTTCTCATTCTGGGTGAGTTTTTCTCACAATGCACTGGGGCGCTGCCTGTGGTATGAAGTCAGGTTGTCAGTAATCTGTTGTCGTTCTGGTGCAGGCCTGATCGGCGTGTTCAGCTGCCCCATCGTCTACGAGAAACACCAGGTAAGAGCCGCTTCTACCCACAATGCACAGCGGGTTTGTGGGGAAACAACGTCTCTGACATCTGCTCTGTTTTCAGGCTCAGATCGACCACTACCTGGCGCTGGTCAACAACCAGATCAAAGACGTCGTCGGAAAGTAAGTTTGGGCTTTTTAAGTCTTTAGACTGAAACGAGGTCATGTGACCGGCTGTTGAACCACTTCAAACGGCGACATCAGAGCTTTTAACGTGTCACCATGGCGATAACGCCACTCTGGATCTCAGCTCTCCTCTGATTGGTCACTGCGGTGGCTGTTTACACCCGACACCAATCGACCACGTTTCCATGGAAACCAGACCACAGATCATGTCCAGATGTGGTGTCTGATCTAGCTGTAAAGAGTCGGTCTTTACCAGCTGGCAGGATTCAGAAACTGGGTCCAGACCTCCCAGATAACCTCCAGACAACCCAAACCTGTCTCCATCATCCTTTTACATGCAGCAGTACCACCGGGAACCACTGGGGGGCAGCGGAGAGCGGCAGTTAGAAACATTCATACCGCTCTCCCAATTCCACTCGATTTTTCCACTGGTGGGCAGGCGGAGTTTGCTTGCTTGTTAACTTAGCAACACAACAGGGACGCTATCTGACCCCATACTGGTCCTTTGGGTCCTCTACTGGTCCTTTGGGTCCTCTACTGGTCCTTTGGGTCCTCTACTGGTCCTTGGGGTCCTCTACAGGTCCTTGGGGTCCTCTACAGGTCCTTGGGGTCCTCTACAGGTCCTTGGGGTCCTCTATAGGTCCATGGGGTCCTGTGCTGGTTCTGGCGTCCTGTACTGGTCCTAGGGGTCCTGTACTGGTCCTAAGGGTCCTGTACTGGTCCTAGGGGTCCTGTACTGGTTCTGGCGTCCTGTACTGGTTCTGCTGCTCATTCCTGTTCTCTGACCTGCAGGATCCAGGCGAAGGTTCCTGGGATGAAACGCAAGACGGAGTGAAGGGACGGAAAGTGGGAATATGGATTCAGGAAGTCCTGATGTGGATGGAGGGAAGGAGGAAGAGGAGAGGGGGGGGGGGTATGTTTGAGGGAGGGAGGGGTACATATGAAGGAAGGCTGGAGGAGGAGAGGGGGGGTCTGGTGTGGACGCAGCCCTTCTTCTTGTATTTGTCACAATAATAAAAACATTTTTTTTTCCAGTTCAGAATTCCTTTTGTTGTTTCCTGGAAAAGTTGCAGCGCCGAGGTCGACTCAATGCTGCCCGGTCTGATGGCTGGACGGCGGTCCGGTCTGATGGCTGGACGGCGGTCCAGTTGGACGGTGGTCCGGTCTGATGGCTGGACGGCGGTCCAGTTGGACGGTGGTCCGGTCTGATGGCTGGACGGTGGTCCGGTTGGACGGCGGTCCGGTCTGATGGCTGGACAGCGGTCCGGTCTGATGGCTGGACGGTGGTCCGGTTGGACGGCGGTCCGGTCTGATGGCTGGACAGCGGTCCGGTCTGATGGCTGGACAGCGGTCCGGTCTGATGACTGGACGGCGGTCCGGTCTGATGGCTGGACGGCGGTCCGGTCTGATGGCTGGACGGTGGTCCGGTTGGACGGCGGTCCGGTCTGATGGCTGGACAGCGGTCCGGTCTGATGGCTGGACGGCGGTCCGGTCTGATGGCTGGACGGCGGTCCAGTTGGACGGTGGTCCGGTCTGATGGCTGGACGGCGGTCCGGTTGGATGGCGGTCCGGTCTGATGGTTGGACGGTGGTCCGGTCTGATGGTTGGATGGTGGTCCAGCAGCGGTCGGCTCCTGTTTAATTAAGTCAAAGTTTTGAAATGTTTGTTTCTGTGAGGCTGCAAACCCCCCAGAAACAAGAGGAATAAGCCCCGCCCCTCCCACCGAGCACACCGTGGGGGGGTCAGGACCTTCTCCAGCCGGTCAGGTGGCGTTTTGTCTTTTTTTTTCCCCAGCTGCCATAGAGTCGAGCAGCGAGGGTCGTGTCCTGTTAGCGTGAGCTGCCGTGAGGAAGACGAGCGACGGCTCTTCGCTCGTGTTTTGTGATGAATCTTTTTCGCTCTTTGAGGTTTTTTGTGATTTTTTTTTTTTTTTTTTTTCGTCCCTGAAGCTTCGAGCTCGTTTCTTGGATCAGCTGGTTTCGCTTTGACGTGTGAACGCCGTCTGTGACTTCTGATGAGGCGGCGCGGGGAGGGGGGGAGGGGTTGTACTAAAATCTCTTCATGCTTCTGAGTAACTGTAGCTAGAAACATCTAGAAACCGTTTGGCAGACAAATGAAACCCATTAACTTCATGTCATCGCAGCTGTCTCGTAGAAACTCTGGAAGAAACGTTTACATTCATCAGGAAAATGTAAAATAAACCATCAGTCATACTGTCTGTGGAGCCGATATCTTCATGAAGTTGCAACTTAACGTGACTTTTGGGAAACTTTCAAGCATCTGTTTGTTATGCAAGTATAATTGTGAATGATAAACTTCTTCATACTTAAATTGTGACGATAAAAAGCTTCCAGCTGGGAGCCGTGTTTGTGGAATGCATTGTGAGATGTAAACAGTTATCAATAAAGCTTCTAGAAGAAGAAAGCTCCGCCTCCTCGTCTGTTCATTTCAGTCATCGCTGTGTCTAAGTGAAGCAGGATGATCTTTGATTCTCCAGTGTTTCATTTGTCTTGGTTTGATGCTAAATCTGCAGATTAATGCTGAACCTAACAACCTGCCAGACCTGTGAACTAAAACATCAGACAATCATCAGGAGCACCTTTAGGAAGAAAACCATCAACATGATGGGAGATTGGGGGCTGAGTTGTGTTGGGTCTGCTGGGTTGGGTTCCATATGCTGTTTGGCTTCTCCACACCCTAACTAACATTATCCGAGCTGGCCCACATTTTTGGGACCCTTTTTTCATGAGTCCTAGTATTGCTGAACAATTCCAAATGGGCGGGGCTTGAAACACTCCAACCCACTAATTGGTGGAAAGAATAATTACTTCTTGTGTGACGACAATAAAAACAGCATGATTTAGATGTAGCTAATTGGTGTGAATACAGAAGTCTGGAAGCCCACCTTACTGGGCTGCATTACTCTCCATAACGACTGGGATTAACGTGCCAGTGTACAAAAACGTCTCAACAGACTGTAAAAAGACGGGCAGAGCCTCCGTGACGTCACCCGTAGGTTTCTGTAGAGCCAAATTGAAGCCCAGTGGGCGGTTCCTACCATCGCCATCTTTGCAATGTGTGTCGTTTCTCCCAGAAAGTACAAATATGGCAAAGAGGTGGAGCTGAGAGGGGGGGCTGTGAGCGTCATGGTGGATGATTGACTAATCCCAATCTCCAACCTGCCTGTAGCTAAGCGCTAACCCAGAGAAAACAGGAGCTAGCCAGCTAACGGAAGTAAGCAGGCGAAAGCTAAGTCACGTTAACTGGCTATAAACCGCGGTTGTTCTACATTCCTCCTCCTTGAAGTGGGAGATCAGGTACCTGACACCCTCCTAAATATGCAACATTTATAGATAAAATTACTTCTAAATGGAGTTAGAAAAAAATTTCACTCCCCCCGCAGTTGTCATGAAGGTAAACCTGACCTATTAACCGAAACTGGATTTTTGTACCAGGTTGCAAACATGTTTATTTCTGCTGTAAACATGTTTATTTCTGCTGTGAAGTTGGTCTTTTTAACATGGGAGTCTATGGGGATTTGCTGTTTTGGGGCGTGTCCTTTTGATTGACAGGTACCAATCTCTGGCTTCAAGTCAGAAGAACGTAGAACAACCGCGGTTTTTAGCCTGTTAACAACGTGACTTAGCTTTAGCCCGCTTACCTCCGTTAGCTGGTTAGCTCCCGTTATCTCGGGGTTAGCTCGGTTAGCTTTTAGCTACAGAAAGCTCGGAGTTCGCTCGATGTCAATCATCCGCCATGACGCTCACAGCCCCCCTCTCAGCTCCACCTCTTTGCCCATATTTGTATTTTCCAGCTGAGACGACACGCATGCCCCTGCCAAGATGGTGACGGTAGGAACCGCCCTTCAATTCTGCTCTTCAGAAACCTATGGGTGACGTCACGGAGACTCCACCCATAGTTTTACAATCTGAAACAGACTGTTAAAGTACACAGGCAAGTTAATCCTAGCTGTTATGAAGAATAATGCAGCCCAGTAAAGTGGGCTTCCAGTCTTCTGTATTCACACTAAAAAGCACCCGAGGAGTTGAGAAGAATAACATCAACAACTGTAGACGTGGTGAAGCACTGGAAGAGTCTGTGTCTGAAACTATAACCTCTGATTGACGTCAGAACTCAGCACTGCCCTCTAGTGGATGAACTGACACAGGAACATGGATACCTGGAGGACCCATGGAAGACAGCGGCGTACGTTTACCTACGTAAAGTGGCTGAAATGGACCTGTAGGCTGATGGGCTGCTAGCTTCTCCTACAGACGAAGCTCTGGAGTTACATTTATTTACATGAGGTGTTTCACACAGAACTTATTGGTGGTTCTGCATACAGCCAGTCCCAGTGGGAACCAGAGCGACAGCTTGAGTTTTCGGGTGGTTTTTGCAGGTAGAACATGGAACTCATCTGCTGCAGCTTTTTTAATGTCAGACCTGATGACAGCAGAATGTGTGTGTGTGTGTGTGTGTGTATACACAATAAATCACAATAAAACAAACAGGAGTGTATCCTCTTATGGTTTCTTCTGTTTATCTCTACAACTCTTTGACACTTTTCACAACAGTTAATATTCAAGACAGAAAACTCATCCACACACAAGATCAGGCATAAATGATGAAGATATTCCCAAAAGTATTCCAGTGGTGTAATTTTACCATCACAATGCTTTGGATGTTTGAAAACAAAAAGCAGCAGCAGAGCAAAATGCTTTTTTTTTCTGTCCGTTCAGGATGGACATTCAGTGTAGCACCAGACGGAGTACAAAATAAGTCCAGATATGGATAAAAAATAAAATACAGCATAAGAAATCACCCCCCACCACCACCAAGTAAATTAAACAAACACAGATAGAAAGATCCAGAAAGGCACTTAAGTGTGATTATGTCCAGATGCAGCAAAGGCTCTGATACGACGACAGTTTTAGATTTTCTTTGATGCACAAACATGAAGAAATATCAAGAAACATGAAAATGCTTCCCCCAGTCAGGATGAAGTCAGAGACCTGCAGAACAAAGCTGGATTCTCTCTTGTGGGGGTAAGTTCATGGTAAACCCGGCTGGTTTTCTGTTTATCATGGTGAATCACCATAGTAACTTCCACTGAACGGCTAGCCTACGCTGTAGCAGGCTGAACAAACGACGTGAAAATGAAAACCTCTTGACAATCAGATCTCTTGGTGCACGGATTGGAAGAGGAGCTGAGGAGAGGAAGAGTTTTTAGGGACAGATGAAAACATAAAGCTTTTCGCTGAGAGCTTTGAGTTGAGTTTTTTTTTTCTCGGCTCCGTTTAGCTCCACTACGGCTGCATCTGACGTAAAAACACTCCCACATGCACAACTGCAGAACCGTGATTAAATGGAAACACGACTCAACACTGAATGCCTCACACTGGGGGGGAACCGAGGAAGTTCTGCCCCAAATGTAGGAAAATTAGTCTGTTTTGACTCAATGGAGTCAGCTCTCCTCCCGGGCCGTTGCTATGGCAACAGTGTTGCTTTCAGCCTGGATGTTGTGTTTAAATTATTCGTACTTTTAAAGAACTACTCCTCCACGGTGAAGCAGCAGACCTGCAGGGTTTCTCCTTGTCTGTGATTGGTCAGACGCTGAGAACTCCACCCCTTTTGTGTGAGTGTGCTCTGATCCCGATGACGTCATTTTGTTCCCGTATCTTCTGGCGCAGTTAGCAGGTGGAAAACCTTACCGGGATGTCTGGGTTATCTAACCAGCGAAGAGAGACGTTAATCCTGCTTCGTCCTACAGAACTCTGATGTTAACAACCAGAACAAGCTTCTGAGCCTTCATTTACCCACAAAGATGCTGTTTTTTTTTTATCTAAAATAAACTCTTAAATAAACTTTTACTTTTATGTACCTGTACATCATTGTTTGAAGGCCTCGTTTAATTGTGTTTAAATTCTGTTTTGTGTCATTATTTCTTTTGAATAAATTAATTTAGTTTCAATATTAATCCAGGTTTGGGGATCCTGTTGTAACCAGTTAAGTACTTTAATAAATTCAGTTTTTTCATGTTTTTTGCATATTTTCTTTGTTTCCTTTGAGTTTCCTGTTTTATCTTTACTCTAATAAACATTTTCCTCAACACATAAACAAAGCATGTGATGACGTCGTAATGACGTCGTAATGACGTGACGACGTGATCCTGTGACAGTATGATGTAACGGACGACGCGACGGACGGCGTCACGGACGGCGTCACGGACGGCGGACGACATGATGTAATGATGTAACATGATGACGTGACGTGAGGTGACAACGCGACATGAAAAGACGACGTGACGTGACGTGACAATGTGACAGGATGACACAACGTGACGACGCGATATGAAGACATGACGTGACGATGCGACGTGACGACAAGTCAACGCGATGTGACGACGCAATGTGACAAGACGACGTGACGGTGCGATGCAACATGACAACGTGAGAGTTCTGTTTGGTGGGAAAATCTAGCGGACAAGAACAAACTGAACAAATTTGCAGATTGTTCTGGACATCTAGACCTTCGCCGCCACAGCGACGACTTGATGGAAACCACGGAGACCAGCAGGACGTACGGCTCCAGGCTGGGAGAGCGGTGAGCCGCGGGGCTATAATTTGACTTAGTTCTTTTGACATTCTCCTTTCCCGTCTGAAGTCTGTCATGTTTGGTGTCTACGGAGGCCTGCGGAGGTCATGTTTGGTGTCTACGGAGGCCTGCGGAGGTCATGTTTGGTGTCTACGGAGGCCTGCGGAGGTCATGTTTGGTGTCTACGGAGGCCTGCGGAGGTCATGTTTGGTGTCTACGGAGGCCTGCGGAGGTCATGTTTGGTGTCTACGGAGGCCTGCGGAGGTCATGTTTGGTGTCTACGGAGGCCTGCGGAGGTCATATTTGCATGTGGATGAGTGAACAGAGAGAAGAGATTTGTAAACAGAGTGCAGAGATCAGCAAGGCGCTATGAAGGCCGGTTTGAAGATAAGTGTGCAACATTTAAACTTCGTGGTCTGCTGACATTCCTCCTCCTCCAGGGGGCGCTGCAGCTTCCTGCGGCCACTTCCTGCCGCCGTTTCCTGCCGCGGTCTCTTCCTTGGTCTCAGGTGAAGCTGCGAGGCTGTAAACATCAGCTGAGCATGGTCTCTCAGGCGGTGGAGGCGACCCGCTCCGGTCCAGTTGCGCTGCTGATACGGTGCTTCGGATTCCCGCGTTTACTGACATTTCCATACAAAGACGCTGAAACAAAGACAAACTTCACAGTTAAACTTCTCGCTGGTTCCAGCACATTTAAGTTCAACGTGAATGAGTTTAATTCTCCGAATGCTGCTCTGCTCATACGGAGCCGTACGTTCGGTACCCAGTGCAGCTGAGGTGTGTTCGACCTGGTTTTGCTGTGGTATTGGTCCTCCGTTGGCTCACCTGCAGTCATCTCCTCCTGTGCTGATCACGTATTTGTCGTCGTGGGAGAAGCGGATGTTGGTCACGTGGGCCGAGTGGCTGAGGTAGCGCTTGTGTTTGGCCTGAAAGCAGAAACGAGACAAAAACGTTCCGTTAGGCTTCATTTCAGGGAGTTTCAGAGATTTTTTCTTGTTCCTGGAGCTTCTCGTAACTGACACATGAGAAAAAACATGAAAAGATAGAAATCAAACCACGCAGAAGTTTAAATAGGGCAATACGATTCTGGTTCAGCTGGGTGAGCAACGCGTCATTGTTCCCTCTGTAACGCCTTTACGACTACTGTCAGAGTGGGAATATTTGTCACGTCCCAAAACATTTTAGTTTAGTTTGACACAAGTTGCTTGTAGTTCCTATTCAGGTGTTCTTAAGCCTCATTTATGCTTAACAGAAACTATGAACATGGAGGCTTTCATCTGTCTTTTGCTTCATTTACAGCTGTGGTTAGGTCTGTTTTAAGAGCCTTTGTAGATCTGTAGCACACAGATCAGTACCACCGAAAGCCACAGGGGGCAGTGTTGAGCTGATGTGCGACCAGCGAGAGGAACAAGCAAAAAGAACGTGAGGGGTAATTACAGTCCTACAGACCCCCTCTGTCTACAGTTTCTGAGACGTCGTCTCCATATTTATTGTCAGAAACCAACGTGAGAAGTTGGAGGTGACTCTAACCTCTGGTATTAGCTAACAACCATGCAACATCTGCTAGACTCAGATTGAAGGGATGCATCATTGTCACGGTCAAAATACTGAATTTGGTTATTGTTTTGGTTAATGCAGAACGTCTGTTTCTGTCAGAGAAACACAGAGCTGCATCAGATCCTCGCTGGTCAATCAGAGCTCCTGCCGTGTACATCGACGTCTGACCGCAAGACACTTCGGGAAGCTAAGTAATGGATTAGTTTCTCCGGTAAATAAAGCAGAATATCATCATCATCATAAAGCTGAAATCATCATGTTTCTGAGGTTGTTGCTGAAAAGAAACATGCAAACTGGAAACAGAAGTAGTCGATCTCCAGAACCTTGCGGAACCCCTTCCCTGACCCAGGTTTAGTCTTTTACATGTAAAAACTGGAACCTGATCACTAAAACAAAGCAGAACCCTGGATCCATATGAAATGTAAAGCCCACTAATTTTGAGGTTAATGGTGTCAAACTGTGTTGGTAAAAGTTCCTTGTGTCAGCGTTTTAAGTACTATGATGAACTCGAACCGCTACTTTGTAAATGAAGAATCAGGTTTTGTGTAACGACTTGTTTCCAGATGTTTCCAAGCTTTCACTCCACCAGCGTTTCCATGAACGCCCTCACATCAAAACTCACAAACTTCTCAGTGCAGGGGAAGTCGAACAGCTTGACCAGTCCAAAGTCATCGCCGGTGACAATATTCAGACCGGCGTGAGACACACAGGCGCAGCTCACGTCAGCTTTATCGGCGTTCCGAGGCCAAATTCCCAAAACTTCATCTCCAAAGATGCTGTAGAAGAGATGTAGCCCAACAGAGCAGCTTATGATCAGAATGGGTGGTAATAATACACACATAAAGTGGTGTGTGTGTGTTACCTGGTCCATGTTGCCCAAGTGATTCTGTCGATTGAGCTCTGATCACTCAGCAGCTTTCCTGAAGTAACCTCAAACACCTGCCGCTTGTAAGCTCCGGTGGACACCTGCCCACACACACACAGCATGCATGTTACCGTGTTACTGCAGAGTGATAATTACACGAGAAGCCTGATGTTGCAGCTTGGTTCTGTGTAGACTAAAGCAACCATTAATTACTCATATATACAATATGTACAATAATATATCCCTGGTTGAGAGGCTGGCTGTATACCTGTACGTAGTGGCTGTGTACCTGTACATAGGGGCTGTGTCCTGTAAGCAGCGGGTGTGTACCTGTATGTTGCTGCTGTGTATCTATATATAGTGACTGGGTACTTGTTCATAGCGGCTGTGTACCTTTTTGTAGCGGCTGTGTACCTGGATATAGTGGCTGTGTACCTGTAAGTAGTGGCTGTGTACCTGTAAGTACAGGCTGTGTACCTGTATGTAGTGATTGTGTACCTGTTCGTAGCGGATGTGTACCTGTAAGTAGCGGCTGTGTACCTGTAAATAGTGGCTGTGTACCTGTAAGTACAGGCTGTGTACCTGCATGTAGTGATTGTGTACCTGTTCGTAGCGGATGTATACCTGTATGTAGTGACTGTGTACTTGTTTATAGTGGCTGTGTACCTGTATGTACTGGCTGTGTACTTGTACGTAGCGGCTGTGTACATGTATGTGGCGGCTGTGTACTTGTACATAGTGGCTGTGTACCTGTACGTAGGGGCTGTGTATCTATATATAGTGACTGGGTACTTGTTCATAGCGGCTGTGTACCTTTTCGTAGCGGCTGTGTACCTGTAAGTAGCGGCTGTGTACCTGTAAATAGTGGCTGTGTACCTGTAAGTACAGGCTGTGTACCTGTATGTAGTGATTGTGTACCTGTTCGTAGCGGATGTGTACCTGTATGTAGTGACTGTGTACTTGTTTATAGTGGCTGTGTACCTTTATGTACTGGCTGTGTACTTGTACGTAGTGGCTGTGTACATGTACGTGGCGACTGTGTACCTGTATGTTGCGGCTGTGTACCTGTACGTAGCGGCTGTCAGCAGAGAAGTCCAGCTGCAGGATAAAAGCTGCGATGTCGCTGCAGTAAACCAGACGGTTCAGACTCGGTCCTCCGCTTACATCGTATACGTCCACCGTGTTCTCCACTGAACCGACCGCCAGCAAGCGGCGGTTTGGACTAAAGCTGCACACAAACACGGACACAGCAGCAGACACGCTTCATCATGGCTGCAGCTAATGCTATGACAGAAGCCTGCAACACGCAGACCCCCCACCCCCCTTCATCTCCCCGTGTCCTACCGGACATCCTGCAGGGCGGCGCTGCGGTCCCGTTTTTTTGCCCACATCTTGAGCGAGTTAGCGAGAAGGAGGAGAAACTCGCCGTTCTTCATCCCCACCGCCAGCATCTCTCCGTCAGCGCTGTAGCTCACACAGCGGGCGGCGTGGCCGACACACACTTTGTTCAGCAGTTTCTGAGACAGAAGGAAATGATCTGGAGTGTGAATACCAGTTCTGGTGTTTGCAGGTCTATTAACTCATCTGTTTAAGTCTTTTATCTTTCTATTTATTCACGCCTCATCCGCTAAATCCGCCGCGTACCTTGTCGGTGAGGTCCCACAGCCGGATGGTGGCGTCGTCGCTGGCAGTGATGCAGACATCTTTGGCAGGATGAGCTGCCAGACCCCAGATTCCTCCCTGAGTGTGACTGTCTAGCAGCAGGTTGGATGCCGCGTTCTTCTCCCCAACCTCGATGATCTCGCCGTCCTTCGTCCCCACCAGGATCTTACCCTGAGGATGATGAGGAAGGGTGTGTGTGGTGAGGAAGGCAGGGGGATCAGGAGGGTCTGAGACCATGTCCACATGTAGCCGGGTTTGTGTAAAGCCGAATATCGTCCCCCTCCCGCCGGTAAAAACGAGTCCACACGACGCTGGTTTTTAAAAACAAATCCGCATAACGGCGTTGTTGGTGCAAATTCACACATCTTCACTTTGGTGGGAGGTTTTTAAAACCATAGTTTTTAACAGCATAAAACCTTGTTTTGATGTGGATGAAAATGGGAGAAAATATCTTGGCTTTGTGAGAAATCTGCGACGTGCGGACAAGGCTGAAGCTCTCACCTTGCATCTGCAGACGGATCGCACACACTCCACCTGCTGCCCCGTCTCCAGCTGGAAGGCTCGGCATCGCTTCATCTCCTGGTCCCAGAGCTTCACGGCACCACCCTCCTTAGTCCTAACACACACACACACACACACACACACACACACACACACGTCTGTCAGTGGAAACAGCCTCAACTTTTACTTTAAGACCAAAACAACACACAATGAAGCGTAAAAAGTTCATGTCACTGAGCAGCGCAGAAACTTCCTGGTGGCTTAAAAACAGACTTTTTTTTTTTTTTTTTTTTAACATATATGGTTGATTTAATCACATTTAATCATGAGATTTAAATAATTTATATCAGATCTAAAAGTTTAATCGACAAGTTTTTTTTAAACAGAAGTTTTTATCAAATCTACCATTTAAAATGAAAACCGGAGTTTTTACAGTTTTATTGTTGTGGGTTGTTGTTTTATGACTTTTACACTGTTTAAATGTAAAATATTTTAGCTGATCTACTCTGTGGCTGCAGATGGAAATGAATCCTGACACATCATCTTTCCTCCATGTTTCTCTGCCTGATCCCGACAATTAAAAACCAAATAAACAAAATGATATGAAATCAAAGTCAATACAGGAAAAAATAAACAAAAAAAAACTAAAATATGATAAAATATTTAAAAGATTTAAAACGTTGATAAAGATAAATAATAAATAAATTATATAGAAACAAATACAAACTTTTACAGAAAAGCTTGGTGTGGTTTATACGTGTTTATATGTGTCAAACACACGATTCACACGACTGGAGTGTGACTGTTACTCACGGCCGCTCTTTGCCGCCGGTGACGATGAGTCCGTCCCGCAGCGTGGTGTACATGGTGAAGACGGGGCCCGTGTGGGCCTTCGCCACCACCCTCAGCAGGCAGTGATCCCGCCACACGTAGACGTCTCCGTTGATGGCGCCGGTGAACGTCAGGTTATTCTACACACACACACACACACACACACACACACACACACACACACACACACACACACACACACACACACACACATGCAGATAAGTCAGATGTGTGCAGTGGTTTGTGGACATCTAGTGGTGCAAACTGGGAATGCAACCAACTGCAGCCTCTTCATTTCTTTGAGCGTATTTTACAAATATTTTACTGATAAATGAATAAATAGAAAAGTAAATTTAAGTCTCAACCTTTGGCTGAAAGTAAAAATAACAACGTGGAATGTAGAGAAATGACTGTTTCTTCCTGACAGGAACAGGGTTAATGTGGTTGTTTGTGTTTTTACAAAGTTTCTGTCACTTTGTGGCTGTTTGACTCAAACTCAGCACCCTGATCAGCACCCGGTGTTGGGTATAACAGCAGAATCTATCAAAGGTTTAGTCTTTCACGGACCAGGTCCACCCAGACCACCAGGACCTGATCCACCCAGACCACCAGGACCTGATCCGCCCAGACCACCAGGACCTGATCCGCCCAGACCACTAGGACCTGATCCACCCAGACCACCAGGACCTGATCCACCCAGACCACCAGGACCTGATCCACCCAGACCACCAGGACCTGATCCACCCAGACCACTAGGACCTGATCTGCCCAGACCACCAGGACCTGATCCACCCAGACCACTAGGACCTGATCCACCCAGACCACCAGGACCTGATCCACCCAGACCACTAGGACCTGATCCACCCAGACCACCAGGACCTGATCCACCCAGACCACTAGGACCTGATCCACCCAGACCACCAGGACCTGATCCACCCAGACCACCAGGACCTGATCCACCCAGACCACTAGGACCTGATCCACCCAGACCACCAGGACCTGATCCACCCAGACCACTAGGACCTGATCCACACAGACCACCAGGACCTGATCCACCCAGACCACCAGGACCTGATCCACCCAGACCACTAGGACCTGATCCACACAGACCACCAGGACCTGATCCACCCAGACCACCAGGACCTGATCCACCCAGACCACTAGGACCTGATCCACACAGACCACCAGGACCTGATCCACCCAGACCACCAGGACCTGATCCACCCAGACCACCAGGACCTGATCCACCCAGACCACTAGGACCTGATCCGCCCAGACCACCAGGACCTGATCCGCCCAGACCACTAGGACCTGATCCGCCCAGACCACCAGGACCTGATCCACCCAGACCACCAGGACCTGATCCACCCAGACCACTAGGACCTGATCCGCCCATCCAACTAGGACCTGATCCGCCCAGACCACCAGGACCTGATCCACCCAGACCACTAGGACCTGATCCACCCAGACCACCAGGACCTGATCCACCCAGACCACCAGGACCTGATCCACCCAGACCACTAGGACCTGATCCGCCCAGGCAACTAGGACCTGATCCGCCCAGACCACCAGGACCTGATCCGCCCAGACCACCAGGACCTGATCCACCCAGACCACTAGGACCTGATCCACCCAGACCACCAGGACCTGATCCACACAGACCACTAGGACCTGATCCACACAGACCACCAGGACCTGATCCACCCAGACCACCAGGACCTGATCCACCCAGACCACCAGGACCTGATCCACCCAGACCACCAGGACCTGATCCACCCAGACCACTAGGACCTGATCCGCCCAGACCACTAGGACCTGATCCACCCAGACCACCAGGACCTGATCCACCCAGACCACTAGGACCTGATCCGCCCAGACCACCAGGACCTGATCCGCCCAGACCACTAGGACCTGATCCGCCCAGACCACCAGGACCTGATCCACCCAGACCACTAGGACCTGATCCACCCAGACCACCAGGACCTGATCCACCCAGACCACTAGGACCTGATCCACCCAGACCACCAGGACCTGATCCACCCAGACCACCAGGACCTGATCCACCCAGACCACTAGGACCTGATCCACCCAGACCACCAGGACCTGATCCACCCAGACCACTAGGACCTGATCCACACAGACCACCAGGACCTGATCCACCCAGACCACCAGGACCTGATCCACCCAGACCACCAGGACCTGATCCACCCAGACCACTAGGACCTGATCCGCCCAGACCACCAGGACCTGATCCGCCCAGACCACTAGGACCTGATCCGCCCAGACCACCAGGACCTGATCCACCCAGACCACCAGGACCTGATCCACCCAGACCACTAGGACCTGATCCGCCCAGGCAACTAGGACCTGATCCGCCCAGACCACCAGGACCTGATCCACCCAGACCACTAGGACCTGATCCACCCAGACCACCAGGACCTGATCCACCCAGACCACCAGGACCTGATCCACCCAGACCACTAGGACCTGATCCGCCCAGGCAACTAGGACCTGATCCGCCCAGACCACCAGGACCTGATCCGCCCAGACCACCAGGACCTGATCCACCCAGACCACTAGGACCTGATCCACCCAGACCACCAGGACCTGATCCACACAGACCACTAGGACCTGATCCACACAGACCACCAGGACCTGATCCACCCAGACCACCAGGACCTGATCCACCCAGACCACCAGGACCTGATCCACCCAGACCACCAGGACCTGATCCACCCAGACCACTAGGACCTGATCCGCCCAGACCACCAGGACCTGATCCGCCCAGACCACTAGGACCTGATCCGCCCAGACCACCAGGACCTGATCCACCCAGACCACTAGGACCTGATCCACCCAGACCACCAGGACCTGATCCACCCAGACCACCAGGACCTGATCCACCCAGACCACTAGGACCTGATCCGCCCAGGCAACTAGGACCTGATCCGCCCAGACCACCAGGACCTGATCCGCCCAGACCACCAGGACCTGATCCACCCAGACCACTAGGACCTGATCCGCCCAGACCACCAGGACCTGATCCACCCAGACCACTAGGACCTGATCCACCCAGACCACCAGGACCTGATCCACCCAGACCACCAGGACCTGATCCACCCAGACCACCAGGACCTGATCCGCCCAGACCACCAGGACCTGATCCGCCCAGGCCACCAGGACCTGATCCGCCCAGACCACTAGGACCTGATCCACCCAGACCACTAGGACCTGATCCACCCAGACCACCAGGACCTGATCCACCCAGACCACTAGGACCTGATCCACCCAGACCACTAGGACCTGATCCACCCAGACCACCAGGACCTGATCCACCCAGACCACTAGGACCTGATCCGCCCAGGCAACTAGGACCTGATCCGCCCAGACCACCAGGACCTGATCCGCCCAGACCACCAGGACCTGATCCGCCCAGACCACCAGGACCTGATCCACCCAGACCACCAGGACCTGATCCGCCCAGACCACCAGGACCTGATCTGCCCAGACCACCAGGACCTGATCCACCCAGGCCACCAGGACCTGATCTGCCAAGACCACCAGGACCTGATCTGCCCAGACCACCAGGACCTGATCTGCCCAGACCACCAGGACCTGATCTGCCCAGACCACCAGGACCTGATCCACCCAGACCACTAGGACCTGATCCACCCAGACCACCAGGACCTGATCCACCCAGACCACTAGGACCTGATCCACCCAGACCACAAGGACCTGATCCACCCAGACCACTAGGACCTGATCCGCCCAGACCACCAGGACCTGATCCACCCAGACCACTAGGACCTGATCCGCCCAGGCCACTAGGACCTGATCCGCCCAGACCACCAGGACCTGATCCGCCCAGGCCACTAGGACCTGATCCGCCCAGACCACCAGGACCTGATCCGCCCAGACCACCAGGACCTGATCCGCCCAGACCACCAGGACCTGATCCACCCAGACCACCAGGACCTGATCTGCCCAGACCACCAGGACCTGATCCGCCCAGACCACCAGGACCTGATCCACCCAGACCACCAGGACCTGATCTGCCCAGACCACCAGGACCTGATCCGCCCAGATTCTGCGTTTGTAGGCGGACCGAGTCCACTTCTTTGGTTGAATCAGAATTTGTTTGGAGCGTTCATGTTTCCCCAAACGAAGCAACTTTCAGAGCAAATGGACTCGGATTCTAATCCAGATTTCACCCTTTTCCTGTCGTCTCGCAGCTCAACGGGAAATATTAATAATTGTTGTTCAGAAGGCTGCTGGCAGGCATGAAGAAGCCTGTGTCTGAACACTCATTACAGTCCCGCTACCCGAGACCGTCTGACTGACGCTGCTGCAGCTTCTGTTTTAACACAAGTTGGTCAGTGAAGGCAACAACTCACAGCGCCGAAGGCCACGGCCAGCATCGTCTGCATCCTGCCGTCCTCCACCGTCCCCACCACACCCTTCTTGTACATCAGCGCACCGCCAGCCAGCGTCCAGAACTTCACATGTTTGATTCCCACCGACACGAATTGAGAGTCTGAGTCCGGCCGAAACTCCACGACGAAGATCCGGTCGGGGTGTCCAGATTTACTGCAGACCCTGGATCCTGCAGTGCAGACGCTGCTGTTAATGACACATCTGTGGAGGGTTTTCCTTCATCACACACACTTTAAATGGAGACAAAGTTACTGCGCAGCTTTGTGTTCTTGTCAACATGTTCAAATCCACACGGATAATAACCACATCTGCTCGTTAACAACATTATTATTCTGTACGCAGCATTTCTACTGTAAAACGTGAAAATGGACGAACAGATGAGAGGCTGTTTTTTATTTTATCCTGTGATTAGTGACAACAGATTGCAGGATAGGGATCATATTTTCAGGACTTCTGCAGGATGTTTGTCCCTCCAGGGCTACTGTAGACAGGGTTTGTGGAATCTCTGGTTGTGGAAACAAACCAGAGATTATTTTATTTCATAAAAATAAAATAATTTAGTTATAAAATGTCATGCATCACAAGCACATGAAGTCATGGTGACGAATTCCACATGTTCATGACTTCAGCCCTCAGTTCTTTTAAAAGCAGGAACAAAGGGGGAGGAGGACAAAGTGCTGCCTTAAAACCCGTGTCTGTAGCAACATGGACTCAGTGCTGCCCTCTAGTGGATGAACTGACAACGTAAACGACGCTTCGTTCAGCTGTTTCTCAGACAGAAGGAAATATTCTGCACAGCCCAGGTGTGTGTGTCTGAGAGGAGGAGGCGTGTTAGGTGTGGTCGTCATCTGATGATGTCAGCATGTGCAGAAGATGATGAAGCGTTTACATCCATCTATCCATCCATCTATCTATCCATCCATCTATCCATCTATCCATCTATCCATCTATCCATCCATCCATCTATCCATCCATCTATCTATCCATCCATCTATCCATCTATCCATCTATCCATCCATCTATCCATCCATCTATCCATCTATCCATCTATCCATCCATCCATCTATCCATCCATCTATCTATCCATCCATCTATCCATCCATCTATCCATCTATCTATCCATCTATCCATCTATCCATCCATCCATCTATCCATCCATCTATCTATCCATCCATCTATCCATCCATCTATCCATCCATCTATCCATCTATCCATCTATCCATCCATCCATCTATCCATCCATCTATCCATCTATCCATCTATCCATCCATCCATCTATCCATCCATCTATCTATCCATCTATCTATCCATCCATTCATCCATCTATCCATCTATCCATCCATCCATCTATCCATCCATCTATCCATCCATCCATCTATCTATCCATCTATCTATCCATCTATCCATCCATCCATCCATCTATCCATCTATCCATCCATCCATCCATCTATCCATCTATCCATCCATCCATCTATCCATCCATCCATCCATCCATCTATCCATCCATCCATCCATCTATCCATCTATCCATCCATCCATCTATCCATCTATCCATCTATCCATCTATCCATCCATCCATCTATCCATCCATCTATCTATCCATCTATCTATCCATCCATTCATCCATCTATCCATCTATCCATCCATCTATCTATCCATCCATCCATCCATCCATCCATCCATCCATCTATCTATCCATCTATCTATCCATCCATCTAAGTTCGCCTGTAAATGTGACTGTTTGTGTAGTTTGTAACGTCTACATGTAGGAATTTATTTTACGTGATGTTTGATATTTTTGCGTTCTGATCACACATCTGTGAATTAGCCAGTTACAGACAACATGGTGGATCAGAGCGTGCATTGCTGTAAGTGATCAGTCAGACCCTCCTGCCAGCGCCACACAGTGATGGTGTGTTCAGGTTCCACTCCCACAGACAGCAGCAGCTTCCCCGTGGCGCTGAAGTTCACGTAGCTGATGCCTTTAGCGTGCGGGCAGCGGAGGATGGACAGAGTCTGTTTACTCATGGCATCCCAGACGTGGATGGACGGGGTGGTGCCTGCGGGGGGAGAACCAGAACTCCTGTAAAAACCAGTCTTACCAGCATGTGCACGTCAGAAACAAGGAAACGACAACACCAATTACCAGGACAGAGCAAGCAGCTAGAGGATCAGTGCAGCAGACAAACACCCCGAGAACCAGACCAGTCCCAGACCCATGACAGGTCCAGTCCAGTATAAGGCTGATGCCAGACCACTGAGAGACTAGTATTATACCAGTAACAGACTGATATCAGTCTGGTGGTAAACCAGTTGATCATTTTCAGTTTTATTCATTCATTTCACTGGAGGCAGGACAGGTCTCCAGTCCATCGCAGCGTTTTCAGTGTAAACCAGTAGAAACACCCATCATGCTCCAGTTTTTCACTGTTGGTGCAAGTCGTCATGGCAACACAGATGCTGCCTTCGGGTAATCAGGAATAAACTTCAGCTTTATTTACATTAAACAGACATATTAATAAAAATCAATACCAGCATGTTTAAATGATAAACTACTGAATTCAATTCACAGTTTTCACCTGGAAAATCAAAGTTGTCGTTAAAGAAGAATTTTTTAAAAAAAGAAAAAGAAGTTTGTTTTTACAGAAACGCCTTTTCGTTATGAGTTATAAGACGTTAACACGTGAAAACAAACTGACAGAAACATGAAATGTTTTTGGATTTTGGTGGATTTTCGTTAAAAATCCCCGTTTTCAGTCTTTTTTGCAGCCATTTTACAACCAGCCACAACATTTTCTGACTTGGATCAGAAACATCCAGTCAATGCGCTTGTAGTGAAACAAAATGTCTCATTTGTCCTCCAAACTGGGACCAAGATCAGTAAAACTGGTCCAGTCCTGATCGTTCACAGCCTCATACTGGAAGTTATTAGTCAATTTATCAATAAAGTTGTGTTGTTTTACTCTGATAAAATATGCTGTTTAGGAATGAACTGATGTAAAACATCTGGACCGTAAACATCTGGACCGGCTGCTTTCTGGGTTTCAGGGAGTGTGTCGCGATGGGGAAGGCGGCGTGGTTGTTTTACCTGGAAGTTCACTGACGTCACCTGACGTGTTGAAAGAGCGATGGTGACAAATGCAGCCAGCCAAAACAAAAACACAAAGAAAACAACAAAAACATAAACAAAATAAACACAAACAGAGGAAAAGCTGCAGTGTATCTTTGGAAATGTCAAAGAAACACGACGCTAATATTTGCTTAGTTTCCAACTCAAACTTATTCAGTCTGTATTTCAGCGTGGTTTACGTAAAGGTCAGTGGAGGACCAGCTTGCTCTGACATCATCAGCGTTGGCGGGAAGATCATCGTCCACGAGAAGCCAGAAATTCCCAGGAAGAAAATGACGCCATTTTGTTCTGGCGGACGCGGCTGAAGACTCGACACATCGGGTTGGCAGAACTTTTTTCCATGTGGAGCTCCGAGAAGTATCGTGTGATTGGTCGGACGTTTGAGGTGGGCGTGGTTAACACGGAAAAGCATGAAGCGGAAAGTTGCTGCTTTCACATATTTGCAAAGTTCTGGAAGCTCTACCCGTCAGAACCTGTTAGCTAGCCAGGCCCCTGTAGCTGGTATGTAGCTACCTAGAGAAGCTACATACCAGCTACTACTGGATGGCAGACCCCCTCTGCCATCCAGTAGTAGCAGCCTGGACCCCAGGCTGGCTGGGTGACAGTCAGGAGGTGCATAGTGCCGAGCTTATCTAAAACTGTACGACAGGAAGTGATGTAGGAAAAGGTGGATGGTGTTGTTCCAAAAGAAAAAGCACCCCCGCCGTGAAAAGCGCGCAATCGCAATAAGCGCAGTGACAGCATCTTGCCTGTAGATGGCGTGTATTCATGCTTTTTAAGGCTAATAATGATAACAAGAACTTTCCTTACAATAAGCACAACGTTTGGAAAAAATCCTGCAGGGCTTTGCAATAAAGGCAAGTTCGGCGTTCCGAAGGAAAAAACTAATCATGTCCACAAAAATAAGGAAAAAACAAGGAAAAAAAAATCTGCAACGTGCCCACATTAGATAGTTATTTACTCTGTAACTTTAACCTGATAGGTGTGTTTCTGTGGGAGTTTCACTCAGTAGTGAGCAGCTGTTTCGCCGACGTTGTTCGTGACGCTGAGACGTTGTCCAGGCGGTTTGGTCCGCCGTTATGTCAGCTTCAACACAAACCAAAGAAAGTCCAACCCAGAGACTATCTCCCTGAGCCTCCATGGGAATACCTCAGGGTTCGGTATTCCTTTTTCTTTTTAGTACACTAGTGTGGACCAAAAGGTCCGGCTCAGTACGGAACGGGTCGGTCCAGGTGTTTTAGTGTTTCCACGTGTCTGGAGTCCGACACTTTGCAACACAGTGATTGGTCGAAAGGTTCATAACTTCCTGTGTGACTCGGTAACAAGAGCAAAGTAGGAACCACTGCATGGCGGATATTTGTTTCCTTGAGCTCCGCCACCGGTCATGTTAAACTCTGTTGAGTGAATATTATTGATCATTAATGATGTCTGGAACTTATAAAATAACAGAAATCATAAAGTAAAATAATCCTGGATTTATTTTAGCAAATAAAAATCAACATAAATCTTATTGTCAACTCCTGAATAAAAAATGTTGCATCGTAAACGTCTGCTGGTTGAGATGTTCCATTCACTGCAAATAAACGTCACAACTAAAACCAAACACTCGTCCGTTGGACACTTTCATGTCCCTAAAGATGTCGGAATCAAACTTTCGCCTCTTTCAACAGACTTAAATCAAATCATCTTCTCATGATTCTTCCTGATTTTCCGTCTTTCAGCTAAAGTTCTCCGTGTCCCTAAGTTTGTAGAAATAAAGAGAAGCAAGCAGGTTAAAGTAGAAGCAGAGGAGAAGAACGCAGGACTAGTTTAGTAGAAACCAGTTAGTAGAGAAACACGCAGCCATGCACAACCAGCCTGTCAGAAGTCACGCACACACACACACACACACTCAGGCCAATCGTACCGATCTGACCACTGGCGATGATGTTTTTGTACTTCGGGTGCTGGTTGACAGTCAGACACAGGATATCATCTGTGTGCTCCATGTAGAAACTCTGAGTTCCTGCAGTCCACAAAGACACGTGAATGCATCACATGTGAAATGAAGGAAGTGAGCTGTGTCGGTGTGATTGGAATTTTCCAGAAGAAAAAATACTTCAAATTCTATTTTAAACAGAATTATAGTAAAATCATGAGCTGAACTTGTGCGTTACGAGTATAGAACACATGTTGCCATGGTTACCGGTGCTGAGGCTGTGGACGATGGCGGTAGCAGCAGTGTGGTAGACGATGTCGGTGCCGTCGTTGAGGTAGTGCAGGTTGTTTCGACAATCGAAGCCCCGGAAACCGAACACATGATCTAACACCAGGTCCTGCAGACGGAGGAAGAAGAGACGTGATGATGAAGATGGATGGAGAGACTGGCGAAGAGAGGGGAGAAGAAGACACACCTCGACCAGCCTCTTCTTCTTGGACGTGTTATTCTTCTGGAGTTTGTCGGGCTGCGGCGCTGCTCGGCTCACCGGCGGCCTGCAGGGTCAGTTTGTTAACCAGACAGGGATTGAAAATAAAGACAACTAATCAGCGTCCAGTCGACACAGACCTAATCCATCCAGCGGGCCAGTTTGTGGCCCCTGAAGGGCCAATTTCAGGCCCTGGCCTGAAGGCTTGACAGCCTTGCTATATGAACAAAAACAGGTGGACAGGTGTTACCTGGACAGCAGAGGGACAAAACCCACACAGACTAAAACCTGAAGGCTTCATGCCTTCTGGAAACTACCATGTGGCTACAGCTACGTGCTAAGCAGATACTAGCATGCTAGTGCTAATCGTGCTAACAGGTTACCGCGCGCAGCATGCAGGACGTGCTGATCTGCTCTGGTGCTGCTGGAAGCTGGGAAACCTGCTGAGTTCGGGACTAAATCAGAGAAAAGAGGCGAAAGCCCAAAAGATCTCTGTCCTGCAGAGACTTTCTGAGAAACAGCGGGAAAATGTGGAATCCTGCTCTCAGATCCAAAACGGTGCTCCTGATGAGGCATTGCATGTTCCCAGCACACAGCAGAGTGATCTGCAAACACAAGTTCAACTGCTGCTCCACCTTTTCTCAGCTTTAGGTCGGATTTAGTGGATATAAAGTCCTGGATGGTCCTTAACTGACTAAAGCCTTGTTGTTTGGGCCACCAGACCACCAGAAAACTGATCTTGGTCTCTTCCATCGTCACAATAAAGCTTTCATCAGGAATGTTGGAATAACATTAAGAAACCTTCTCATTGGATAAACACATGAACTGTGAGGTGAAAGCAGCCGAATCCCGTCTAAGGTCACACCCTGTCTGTCCTTCTCTGACTGGGACAAGGTTATCTGGGCTTTTACTTACTCCAGACAGTTACGCCAGTACACCTGTCTGAGCTGCATTCCGCTTCTTGTTACACCTGTGTGGTCTCCTTGCACCTGCTCCCGGCTTCTTTAAAGCGGCTCTATGATGCTATGTCTAGTTTTCTGAGCTTTCTACAGTGTTACAGTGTTGAATATTCATCAGACACGTGAGCGGCTATTTCTTTTTTTTTTATCACCTAAAAGCACGTTGGAGTTTTCCAGCACTCTCTACATTCGGTTTCCATGGTGACGGAAACGATTGGTTTTAGAGTTTTTTTAACTTTGAAATTTTAGTGACGTTCCGGGGGGAGAGACCGTAGACTGTAAATAAAAGCTGGGCGGAGCCTCCGTGACATCAACTGTAGGTTTCTGAAGAACTGAGTTGAAGCTCGGTGGGCGGTTCCTACCATCACCATCTTGGCAGGGGCATGCATGTCGTCAAAGAGGTGGAGCTGAGAGGGGGGCTGTGAACATCATGGTGGATGATTGACATCGAGCAAACTCCGAGCTTTCTGTAGCTAAGAGCTAACCGAGCTAACCCGGAGATAACAGGAGCTAACCAGCTAACGGAGGTAAGCGGGCTAAAGCTAAGTCACGTTGTTAACCGGCTAAAAACCGCGGTTGTTCTACGTTCTTCTGACTTGAAGCGGGAGATTGGTACCTGTCAATCAAAAGGACACACCCCTAAATATGCCGAACTTCAAGATTAAATGACTTTTAAACGGGCGAGTTAGAAAAAAAATTCACTTCCCCCACAGTTGTCATGAAGGTAAACCTGACCTATTAAACCAAAAATGTATTTTTGGACCAGGCTGTAAACATGTTTATTTCTGCTGTGAAGTTGATGGGGATTTTCTCCATTTTGCACCCCCTAGTGGATGAAGGAGGAGCTGCAGGTTTATGCACTTCCACATAGGCTTCACTTTTTACCGCCGAAGGCTCCATCCATCTTTCATATACGGTCTATGGGAGGGACTCAGTCTTCTCTTGGTTGTGCACATTGACGAGAAGAGAGACACGCCCACCTTCGCTACTCCTAGCAGTTGACCAATCAGACGCAGACATGGGGTGGAGCTTTCTCTGTTTCCTTGTTTCTAGCAGACGCTGATCTGAGAGGATCAATACAACATGAATGAAGGGGTTTGTGAAGAATGATTGATTATTTCTTGACTTTCTACGCTTGCATATGAAAATAAATTCGACTGAAATGTGTATCATGGAGACACTTTAAGATTTCCATGTTTGTTTTTAAATCCTTCAGATCTCATAACTCTCCACGCTGAGAGCTACAGATCAGGTCTTATTGATCCGACGTCCCAGTGTCAACATGGAAAGGACAGAACTCATTCATTTTCTGCCTCCATCTCCACATTAAGACTTCTCAATCCGCTGAAATGTCCAAAACTCGTCTCATTTTCATTGTTCTTTCAGTCCAGACTGAGCACTGGAATTGTTTACCCTTTTATTCATGCTTGTTGTTTACTTTTGTTTGTATTAGTTTCTATGTTTATTGTTTTTTCTACAACTTTTGCGGCCCTTTGTAAATAAGGTTGGAACAGTAAACCAGCAAACTTTCAGAGGCAAATCCAAAGAAAACAAACTTTAAATGCTGATGTCAGATACTGTGGTCGTGCACGTGCACATGCACACCTCTCCTCTGCAGACATCTCCTTCAGCTGTTGGTGAGGTTTGGTTCCCACCATCTCTCTGATGCGGACAGCGAACATCTTGGTGACGTAGTCCACCGTCTTCTCCCGGGCAACGTCGCTGTCGTAACCTGTCAACACACGTCAGAGGTTCTGCTGCATGGTTTCCACATGCACACGTCTACACACGTCAGAGGTTCTGCTGCATGGTTTCCACATGCACACGTCTACACACGTCAGAGGTTCTGCTGCATGGTTTCCACATGCACACGTCTACACACGTCAGAGGTTCTGCTGCATGGTTTCCACATGCACACGTCTACACACGTCAGAGGTTCTGCTGCATGGTTTCCACATGCACACGTCTACACACGTCAGAGGTTCTGCTGCATGGTTTCCACATGCACACGTCTACACACGTCAGAGGTTCTGCTGCATGGTTTCCACATGCACACGTCTACACACGTCAGAGGTTCTGCTGCATGGTTTCCACATGCACACGTCTACACACGTCAGAGGTTCTGCTGCATGGTTTCCACATGCACACGTCTACACACGTCAGAGGTTCTGCTGCATGGTTTCCACATGCACACGTCTACACACGTCAGAGGTTCTGCTGCATGGTTTCCACATGCACACGTCTACACACGTCAGAGGTTCTGCTGCATGGTTTCCACATGCACACGTCTACACACGTCAGAGGTTCTGCTGCATGGTTTCCACATGCACACGTCTACACACGTCAGAGGTTCTGCTGCATGGTTTCCACATGCACACGTCTACACACGTCAGAGGTTCTGCTGCATGGTTTCCACATGCACACGTCTACACACGTCAGAGGTTCTGCTGCATGGTTTCCACATGCACACGTCTACACACGTCAGAGGTTCTGCTGCATGGTTTCCACATGCACACGTCTACACACGTCAGAGATTCTGCTGCATGGTTTCCACATGCACACGTCTACACACGTCAGAGGTTCTGCTGCATGGTTTCCACATGCACACGTCTACACACGTCAGAGGTTCTGCTGCATGGTTTCCACATGCACACGTCTACACACGTCAGAGGTTCTGCTGCATGGTTTCCACATGCACACGTCTACACACGTCAGAGGTTCTGCTGCATGGTTTCCACATGCACACGTCTACACACGTCAGAGGTTCTGCTGCATGGTTTCCACATGCACACGTCTACACACGTCAGAGGTTCTGCTGCATGGTTTCCACATGCACACGTCTACACACGTCAGAGGTTCTGCTGCATGGTTTCCACATGCACACGTCTACACACGTCAGAGGTTCTGCTGCATGGTTTCCACATGCACACGTCTACACACGTCAGAGGTTCTGCTGCATGGTTTCCACATGCACACGTCTACACACGTCAGAGATTCTGCTGCATGGTTTCCACATGCACACGTCTACACACGTCAGAGGTTCTGCTGCATGGTTTCCACATGCACACGTCTACACACGTCAGAGGTTCTGCTGCATGGTTTCCACATGCACACGTCTACACACGTCAGAGGTTCTGCTGCATGGTTTCCACATGCACACGTCTACACACGTCAGAGGTTCTGCTGCATGGTTTCCACATGCACACGTCTACACACGTCAGAGGTTCTGCTGCATGGTTTCCACATGCACACGTCTACACACGTCAGAGGTTCTGCTGCATGGTTTCCACATGCACACGTCTACACACGTCAGAGGTTCTGCTGCATGGTTTCCACATGCACACGTCTACACACGTCAGAGGTTCTGCTGCATGGTTTCCACATGCACACGTCTACACACGTCAGAGATTCTGCTGCATGGTTTCCACATGCACACGTCTACACACGTCAGAGGTTCTGCTGCATGGTTTCCACATGCACACGTCTACACACGTCAGAGGTTCTGCTGCATGGTTTCCACATGCACACGTCTACACACGTCAGAGGTTCTGCTGCATGGTTTCCACATGCACACGTCTACACACGTCAGAGGTTCTGCTGCATGGTTTCCACATGCACACGTCTACACACGTCAGAGGTTCTGCTGCATGGTTTCCACATGCACACGTCTACACACGTCAGAGGTTCTGCTGCATGGTTTCCACATGCACACGTCTACACACGTCAGAGGTTCTGCTGCATGGTTTCCACATGCACACGTCTACACACGTCAGAGGTTCTGCTGCATGGTTTCCACATGCACACGTCTACACACGTCAGAGGTTCTGCTGCAAGGTTTCCACATGCACACGTCTACACACGTCAGAGGTTCTGCTGCATGGTTTCCACATGCACACGTCTACACACGTCAGAGGTTCTGCTGCATGGTTTCCACATGCACACGTCTACACACGTCAGAGGTTCTGCTGCAAGGTTTCCACATGCACACGTCTACACACGTCAGAGGTTCTGCTGCATGGTTTCCACATGCACACGTCTACACACGTCAGAGGTTCTGCTGCATGGTTTCCACATGCACACGTCTACACACGTCAGAGGTTCTGCTGCATGGTTTCCACATGCACACGTCTACACACGTCAGAGGTTCTGCTGCATGGTTTCCACATGCACACGTCTACACACGTCAGAGGTTCTGCTGCATGGTTTCCACATGCACACGTCTACACACGTCAGAGGTTCTGCTGCATGGTTTCCACATGCACACGTCTACACACGTCAGAGGTTCTGCTGCATGGTTTCCACATGCACACGTCTACACACGTCAGATGTTTAATGTACAGAGGAGAACACAGCAAAACAACAACAAACAACACACGATAACTTGATTGCGTGATGAAACAAGCGTGATATTCAACCCATCTGGATAATAATGGACAATCCACAACTTATTAAAGATGAAGAAATAAAAAAAAAGGAAATTCTACAAAATAAGGAGACAAAACAGAGAATAATGTTGCAACGGGAAAATATTATGAATAATATTCTAATTATATTACACTTAATTTTTCTCCTCAATGCAAAACTGTTTAATAGACAACATGAGATAAAATCTGAATCCTATTTTTAGTTGTTTTTTAGTGAAAACACGAAGTCTCATGACAAACACACGAGCAGCTTCAATGTCACGCAGACTGACGGATAAAAATGAAGAAAACTTCCATTGAGATGCACAAAGTTAAATAGTATTAATGATCAATATGAGCCAAAGTTTAATCAAATTACTGGAAAAAAAAACTTTAAAAAGCTACTTTCAGATTAACAGTGACATCAGATATGAAATAAATCAATCAACTTCACCACCGCCATGATAAACAGACCGATTCCGACATTTACAGAGAGCCACTGAACGCATCACAAGCTCAGACAACACAAACCTGTCAATCAAAGGGATCAATCAGCTTTGTTATGATCTATGATTGGCTGGAAGTCAGGGGGCGGGCCTGGAGTCAATCCTACAGATGCCAGCAGCTGCTTTGTGGCCTGGTTGCCAATAGCAACCTGCATCCTCCAGTGATTAAAGCTGAGTTTACCTTAGAGACGGACCCACCTCCATCCTCCTCCACGTCATCGTCTGACTCCTCGCTGTCCACCAGCGGCCGGCTGTCACGAAACAGAGACCCCTCCTCCACCTTGACCCCTCCTCCTCGTTCCCACGCCCAAATCATCAAAGCGGTGTCGGCTCCGCCCACCGTGAGCAGCATGGCGTCGTCCTGGGCCCAGCGGACGTTGGTCACCTGAGCGCTGTGCCCCACATAGCGTTTAAAGCGGGCGTACTGACCCTGCAGGAGGAGGAAGGAGGAAGGAGACAGGAGGAGTCAAGAGGAGTAAGGAGGAGTCAGGAGGAGCTAGGAGGAACCAGGAGGAGTCAGGAGGAGCTAGGAGGAGCTAGGAGGAATCAGGAGGAGTCAGGAGGAGCTAGGAGGAACCAGGAGGAGTCAGGAGGAGCTAGGAGGAACCAGGAGGAGTCAGGAGGAGCTAGGAGGAACCAGGAGGAGTCAGGAGGAGCTAGGAGGAACCAGGAGGAGCTAGGAGGAGCTAGGAGGAATCAGGAGGAGTCAGGAGGAGCTAGGAGGAACCAGGAGGAGTCAGGAGGAGTCAGGAGTCTGAAGCTTTATACAGGAATTTACGTTTATATGTTACCAGACTTCTACACCCATTTTCCCTCCATTCCTCTCCATCGTTCCCCACAGCCAGAAAAGTTCTTGTTTTTTTATGTCTGCATTGACTCAGCTGACTTCATACCAAATGGGAAATCCCAACATGGACCAACTGAAAGTACTTTAACCCTTTAAATGCTGCTTCCATCACATGACGTCACTGTTGTCAGGAAAAGATAAAGTAGAAAACTAGTTACTTTCCACATTCAGGTGGAAGGGAATTATCAATGTTGTTTTTAATTAAACCAAGACTGGTTAGAAAAAAATCCACCAACCACCCAAATTCTCTAATATGGACCATAACTGTGACATCATCAAGTCATATTGAGTTTTATTTATGAAAATGTTTTATGTGAAAAGCTGCACAAAGTGCTTTACAATAAAACTATTCATTCTTTAAAAAACTGGAAGTAACAGTAAAATTAAATTTTCCCACCTCTACCCCACTCTGCACAAACCCATTAATGTCCTTCAACTGATTTTCAGTGAAAATGATTTCAGTAAATAACTGATTGGCTGGTTACTTCTCAGATACATGGTCGGAAGGTGGAAACCTGCTAGGGTGGTTCCAGCTCTTCCAGCTGAGCATCAAACTGGACGGAGATCCTAAACCCGCTGGAACTCTCCATGCTGGATCAGTTCTTACTGTTTCCTGTGACTAATTCACATCAGGCTTTTTCATCCAAATCCAAGTCCATTTCCTCAGAAAGTCGCTTCCTTTGGGGAAATGTGAACACGCCAAACAAATTCTGGACCTGGTCTGCTTACAAACGCAGGTTTCAAGTGGACCAAATACAGGAAGCGGACTACATAAAAAGTCCCTTCCTGCATGAGGCGTAGCATTGTGGGTAAATCCATAGCGATGGCGTTAAGGGTCCTCTGCCTCATCTGGTGTTCATACTGTGTCCATTGTTGCAGTGGATTTCTGCAGGATACTTGCATAAGACACAATAAAAACCCAAAACAGCCATAGTTTGGTCTCCATGTTTAACTGGCAGGTGGAGGAAACAGTTTTCTTCTTCACGCCGGTCTGGTCCTCTCTTCCGCTAAATACTAGTGCAGCGCCACCTCTGGTGGGAATGGGGAGATATTAGTGTAATGGTTTGACTGGTTTGACATAAAGTGCAGCGTGAACACGGTCCGCATGGATACACCCCCCTACAGGTGGACCCAGTCCCCAACCGGACCGGGTCCCCAACCAGCCCAAGACCCCAACCGGACCGGGTCCCCAACCGGACCAAGACCCCAACCGGATCGGGTCCCCAACCGGACCAAGACCCCAACCGGACCGGGTCTAGAGGACTGTCCTGATGGGAATGCACCAAGTGGAGCTGGTTTCTGCATCACCTGAAGTGCCAGACATGAGGCGTGACTAGTCTGCAGCCCCATTTTGAGATGAGTGTGTGTGTGTGTGTGTCTCGTACTCTGACAGGGTAGCGGAACAGTTTCAGGAAGCCGAAGTCGTCTCCGGTGGCGAGCAGTGCCCGGTCTCTGGTAAGCGATGCGGCATTGACGTCGGTGATGTCACTGTGCGTCGGCCAGATTCCCTCACAGCTGGAACCCAGAACGCAGGTCCAGCTGGACCAGTCCATCCGATCCAGCTGCGCATGCAAACACACACACGCGCACACACAATAATGTGTTACATCACAAAAAACAAAGACATCATCATCATTATCATTATTATTATTATTATTATCATTATTATTATCATTATTATTATTATTATAATTATTATATTCATAGTGAATATTATTATATTCACAATGACGACACAGACCTCTGAGTTCTTGATGGTTTGTCTTTTTCCTCTCGGAGCTTCAAAGAAAAGTTGCTCTTTGGCTCCAGTGTTTACCTGCAGCAGTTTACCTACAGCAACAAGCAACAAGCACAAATAAACAACATGAAACGAAACGCCGTCATGCCTCACTCTTCTGCACTGAGCAGCTTTTTAAAGACTGTTGTCTCGTCTATGCGAGGTGAAGATGACGTTAGAGTCACCCGACATGCTGCAACAAACCAGACCTGAACCAGGAAGCAGGATGCACTTCCCCCGGGTGTCTTTCTGTTACTAAGCTTAAGAAGTGATACTAGAAGTGGGTTATTAACTCATATAAAGGGGGCGGAGTTTGGAGCGTTTGACCAATCCAAGACATGGAGAGACCCTGCTGACCAGCTGCTTCACCGTGGAGAAGTAGACATTTATACTTCATACATGAAGAATCATAAACTCATCATTGCTATGGCAACAGTGTTGTTTTTGGTAAACTGGTGAGATGATGGGTTATCAATTGATGGGACAATATAAACAGACTCATTTTCAGATGTTTGGGGCAAAACCTCCTCAGTTCCTTCCGTTCCTTTACATTCTCATTCAGGTCTTCCGACTGCAGGTCTACTTGAGGTTCCAGAGTCTCTGAGAGTACGATGGGAGGAACAACTTTCGGCTATCAGGCTTATGGAACCAGCTCCCACTGTGGGTTCGGGAGGCAGACTCCCTCTCTAACTTTAAGATCAAGCTGAAAACCTTCCTTTTTAATGAATCTTATAAATTAGGATATGAGCATCTCCTGAGCTGGAGTCTGCATGTACAGGGCCCACCTGTCCAGGTTATGCTTATAGTTAGGAGTAGTCTAACCATCCATTAGTTATGCAGCCATGGAGACGTCACCTGATGTGCTGAGTACTTCCTTGCTCCTTTTCCCTCATGTATAACTAAATGACATAAATGCCTTCCCTTCATTAACATATTTCACCTATTTATGCAGGTCTTCCTGAATAAGTGCAGTTGTACATGTTGGTCTTTCCTGTCCTCTCCACCCCAACCAGCAGAGGCAGATGGCTGCCCTCCCTGAGCCGGGTTCTGACGGAGGTTTTCTTCCTGTTAAAGGGGAGTTTTCCTTCCCACTGTCGCCTCGTGCAGCTCAGGATGGGGGATTGGACCAAAGTCAAGATTCAATGCAATCAGTTGGTTTCTACCAGCTAGCCTATTTGGTTTGAATTTATGTGTCTTTAAAGTGCTGTCAGACGACACTGTTGTGAAGTGGCGCTATACGAATAAAGCTGAACTGAACTGAATGACTTCAGACCATAGACTGCATATAAAAAGATGGGCGGAGCCTCCGTAGGTTTCTGAAGAGCTGAATTGAAGCTCGGTGGGCGGTTCCTACCATCACCATCTTGGCAGGGGCATGCGCGTCGTCTCGCCCGGAAAATACAAATATGGGCAAAGAGGTGGAGCTGAGAGGGGGGCTGTGAGCGTCATGGTGGATGATTGACATCGAGCAAATTCCGACCTTTCTATAGCTAAGAGCTAACCGAGCTAACCTGGAGATAACAGGAGCTAACCAGCTAACGGAGGTAAGCGGGCTAAAGCTAAGTCACGTTGTTAACCGGCTAAAAACCGTGGTTGCTCTACGTTCTTCTGCAGTTTTATGCACTTCCACACAGGTTTCACTTTTAACTGCCGGAGGTTGCCGCTTGCTTCAGATGTAGCCATCAGGATGTCCATTTTCCAAGAGATCTGACAGGTCAGCAGGGGGTGCTTTAATACTGGCTGATCTCTTTTCCAGAACATAACCTGCTCCGGAGCCGGTTAGCCGCTCAGCTTAAGTGACCATGATGATTTATCTGGTAAGATTATCTGAAATTAATCCCAAAAGAGAAAATCCAGCTGGCTGGTACTGGTCTCTGGTCTGGTTCAGTGACAAACAAGAAAATGATTTATGGATGGATGAAGGGATGGATGAAGTGATGGAATCAGACGGTATAAATAAAGTTAAATTGAATGAATGAATCCTTCAGGAAGGATAACTCTCTTCCTGAAACAGCCGCCGTTACCTCGGCCATCCCAGTCGATGTGTGTGATGTAGCTGGAAGCGCCTTTACAGATCCCGACTCTCTTCGTGCTTAGCACGTTGTAGATGTCCACGAAGCTGTCATGAGACGCCACCGCCAGGTATTTACCTGAATCTGACAGGACGAAAAACATCAGATTCACTTTACATGCCCTCAAAGAAAGCTTCTTTACTCCTTCCCCACCCCCTCCACACACCCCTCTCACACACACACACACACATCCGCGCCATCACTTCCAGTGGTGTCGTCCAGGATACACGCCGGTACATGAAGTACACCCATGTCTAAACTTCTAAGCTCCCTGTGATGCTGTGATGCTGCTTCATGCTGCCGACACATGAAGCTACGTCGCTCAGCAGCTCAGCTAAGGTTACCGATGCTACGCGGGTGCAGTTAACCATCAGCTGCATTAACTTTAGCCTGAACATAGACATAATGAAGACATATATACATAAGTCTATGAGCGTGTCTCTCACCAGCTCTATGTGTTTCGTTTCTATGTTTAGTAATTTCTTCCTCCCTGAAACCGAAGAGCAGAAGTTATGTGACGGTTTATGAGAATAAAATAGAGTCTTAAATGTCCCTTTTTATGAAACAATGTTTTTTCTGGGTTTTTTTTTTTATTTTATTTTTTTTGTTTTGTTTTTTAAAACAAGGGCAAAACATTTAGAGTATACCCACTTCTTGAGGGACCACTGATCACTTCTACAGCAAGAGTCTCTCAGGAGTCGGTTTGACCTGTAAACTCTGCTGGATCTTCCTGACAACCATCACTTCTATCATTAGATGTGACCCTCCAGCTGATCTACGGTAGTTTTCCAGCATTTCTATCCATCCAGAAGGGTTAGAAAGCAGAAAAATGGATGCTCTTCATGCTGTTATGTCTGTTTGACATGCTTTCAGCCTGAAATCTGCCAGCTGAGGCTGACACGTCACGTCTCAAGCTTCTTCCCTAACTCTGTAATCCTGTGTGGCCTTCACATTTCACCCTGATGAGGAAGTCAGACGCTGATGTGGCTTTCCTCCTGCGGGGGTCTGACAAAGCGTGTCACCTCCGAACCCCCCCCCCCCACAGAATCTTCAGGAAGTTTAAAGATGCTTTGCCTCAACATGATCACATGAAGAGGTTGTGCTGAACAGATGTCTGCATGTTGAGTTCTATTTGTAGTTTTACGTGATAAAAAGAAATGAGGGAAAGGAAAACAGCATAAAATGATGAAAGAGTATTAAGGGTTAAAGTAAGAGAAGTGCTCAGGCAGAAAGGAGTCAGCTGTTATCAGAGGTCAGAGTCAGGCGCTGACCTGCCACAGCACCTCTGTGACTCATGTATCCATACCTGGAGTGAAGCGAATGTCAGAAATGGCATCACGGCGATGGTGGAAGCTGAGCAGATCCTCCAGCGTGTCTGCGTTCACCACCAGCACGCCGCCGTCGCTCAGACCAACAGCCAGCGCTTTCCCATCCGGGGAGAAGGCACAGCAGCGGCCGCCTACAACACACACTCAGCTTCAAGCCAAAACATCTGGAAACAGCTGGAAATCTAAAGGAGAGCATGTTGAAAAGGAAAAGCCACCTCTCTTAAGCTTGCGGACGGCCACCATGCGGTGATTGGCTGACGTCTCCCACAATCGCAGGGTTTTATCGTCACTTACTGTGGCACAAATGGGAAGGAGGGGGTGAGGGGCCAAACCCCAAACCTCACCCTCCATATGACCCTGAACACACACATTACCACACACACGTCAACATGGTCAACTGCCATCAGATGTTTCACTGACACATCACAGTTATCAATATCGTCCTACAAAAAAGTAAAGAAGTGCTACGAATGAATAAAGTAATCCTAGGATGTAGTACTATAATCCTAGGAAGTAGTAAAGTAATCATAGGAAGTACTAAAGTAATCCTAGGAAGGAGCATAGTAATCCTAGGAAGTACTAAACTAATTGCGGGAAGTAGTAAAGTAATCCTAGGAAGTACTAAAGTAATTGTAGGAAGGAGTAAAACAATCCTAGGAAGTACTAACGCAATCGTAGGACGTACAAAAGTAATCGTAGGAAGTACTAAAGTAATCCTAGGAATATTAAACTAATCGTAGGACGTAGTAAAGTAATCCTAGGTAGCAGTAAAGTAATCCTAGGAAGTAGTAAAGTAATCGTAAGGAGTAGTAAAGTAATCCTAGGAAGGAGTAAAATAATCCTAGGAAGGAGTAAAGTAATCGTAGGAAGTAGTAAAGTAATCGTAGGAAGTAGTAAAGTAATCCTAGGAAGGAGTAAAGTAATCGTAGGAAGTGGTAAAGTAATCTTAGAAAGTAGTAAAGTAATCCTAGGAAGTAGTAAAGTAATCCTAGGGAGTAGTAAAGTAATCACAGGAAGTACTGAAGTAATCGTAGGAAGTAGTAAAGTAATCCTAGGGAGTAGTAAAGTAATCGCAAGAAGTAGTTAAGTAATCCTAGGAAGTAGTAAAGTAATCGCAGGAAGTAGTAAAGTAATCCTAGGAAGTAGTAAAGTAATCCTAGGAAGTAGTAAAGTAATCATAGGAAGTAGTAAAGTATTCCTAGGAAGTAGTAAAGTAATCCTAGGAAGTAGTAAAGTAATTGCAGGAAGTAGTAAAGTAATCCTAGGAAGTAGAACAGTAATCGTAGGAAGTAGTAAAGTATTCCTAGGAAGTATTAAAGTAATCCTAGGAAGTAGTAAAGTAATCGCAGGAAGTAGTAAAGTAATCCTAGGGAGTAGTAAAGTAATCACAGGAAGTACTGAAGTAATTGTAGGAAGTAGTAAAGTAATCCTAGGGAGTAGTAAAGTAATCGCAAGAAGTAGTTAAGTAATCCTAGGAAGTAGTAAAGTAATCGCAGGAAGTAGTAAAGTAATCATTGGAAGTAGTAAAGTAATTGCAGGAAGTAGTAAAGTAATCTTAGGGAAGTAGTAAAGTAATCGCAGGAAGTACTAAAGTAATCGTAGGAAGTAGTCAAGTAATCCTAGGAAGGAGTAAAGTAATCCTAGGATGTAGTACAGTAATCCTAGGAAGTAGTAATGTAATCGTAGGAAATACTAAAGTAATCCTAGGAAGTAGTAAAGTAATCCTAGGAAGGAGTAAAATAATCCTAGGAAGGAGTAAAGTAATCGTAGGAAGTAGTAAAGTAATCGTAGGAAGTAGTAAAGTAATCCTAGGAAGGAGTAAAGTAATCGTAGGAAGTGGTAAAGTAATCTTAGAAAGTAGTAAAGTAATCCTAGGAAGTAGTAAAGTAATCCTAGGGAGTAGTAAAGTAATCACAGGAAGTACTGAAGTAATCGTAGGAAGTAGTAAAGTAATCCTAGGGAGTAGTAAAGTAATCGCAAGAAGTAGTTAAGTAATCCTAGGAAGTAGTAAAGTAATCGCAGGAAGTAGTAAAGTAATCCTAGGAAGTAGTAAAGTAATCCTAGGAAGTAGTAAAGTAATCATAGGAAGTAGTAAAGTATTCCTAGGAAGTAGTAAAGTAATCCTAGGAAGTAGTAAAGTAATTGCAGGAAGTAGTAAAGTAATCCTAGGAAGTAGAACAGTAATCGTAGGAAGTAGTAAAGTATTCCTAGGAAGTATTAAAGTAATCCTAGGAAGTAGTAAAGTAATCGCAGGAAGTAGTAAAGTAATCCTAGGGAGTAGTAAAGTAATCACAGGAAGTACTGAAGTAATTGTAGGAAGTAGTAAAGTAATTGCAGGAAGTAGTAAAGTAATCCTAGGAAGTAGAACAGTAATCGTAGGAAGTAGTAAAGTATTCCTAGGAAGTATTAAAGTAATCCTAGGAAGTAGTAAAGTAATCGCAGGAAGTAGTAAAGTAATCCTAGGGAGTAGTAAAGTAATCGCAGGAAGTACTAAAGTAATCGTAGGAAGTAGTCAAGTAATCCTAGGAAGGAGTAAAGTAATCCTAGGATGTAGTACAGTAATCCTAGGAAGTAGTAATGTAATCGTAGGAAATACTAAAGTAATCCTAGGAAGTAGTAAAGTAATCCTAGGAAGTAGTAGAGTAATCGTAGGAAGTAGTAAAGTAATCACAGGAAGTAGTAAAGTAATCACAGGAAGTAGTAAAGTAATCACAGGAAGTAGTAAAGTAATCCTGGGAAGTAGTAAAGTAATCGCAGGAAGTAGTAAAGTAACCATAGGAAGTAGTAAAGTAATCTTATGAAGTAGTAAAGTAATCCTAGGAAGTAGTGAAGTAATCCTAGGAAGTAGTAAAGTAGGAAGTAGTAAAGTAATCGTAGGAAGTAGTAAAGTATTCCTAGGAAGTTGTAAAGTAATCACAGGAAGTAGTAAAGTAATAGCAGGAAGTAGTAAAGCAATCACAGGAAGTAGTAAAGTAACCCTAGGAAGTAGTAAAGTAATCGCAGGAAGTAGTAAAGTAATCCTAGGAAGTAGTAAAGTAATTGCAGGAAGTAGTAAAGTAATTCTAGGAAGTAGAACAGTAATCGTAGGAAGTAGTAAAGTATTCATAGGAAGTAGTAAAGTAATCCTAGGAAGTAGTAAGGTAATCGCAGGAAGTAGTAAAGTAATCCTAGGAAGTAGTAAAGTAATCGCAGGAAGTAGTAAAGTAATCCTAGTAAGTAGTAAGGTAATCGCAGGAAGAAGTAAAGTAATCCTAGGAAGTAGTAAAGTAATCGCAGGAAGTAGTAAAGTAATCCTAGGAAGTAGTAAAGTAATCACAGGAAGTAGTAAAGTAATCCTAGGAAGTAGTAAGGTAATCGCAGGAAGAAGTAAAGTAATCCTAGGAAGTAGTAAAGTAATCGCAGGAAGTAGTAAAGTAATCCTAGGAAGTAGTAAAGTAATCGCAGGAAGTAGTAAAGTAATCCTAGGAAGTAGTCTCCCAGTCAACAACCTTCAGTCTTCCTCATTCTGAGGCTCAGTTTGACCTTCAGCCAGTCGTCTTCCTGCCTACATGCTGCCATGTGATTGGCTGCTTCGATAGGTGGCGGTGAGGAGTGTTACTGTGGAGATTCAGTCATTCCTGAGGTTCTGGTCCAGTTCAGAGATGAGAATAAATGTCACACATCCGTTCAAATACCAACACAGTTCCAGTTTTCCCACCTGCACCAGCAAAGTCATTGGTCCGGTCTTATCGATCTCCAGGACTTCTCCATTTTTTGTTCCTACCAGGATGTGACCGTGGCCCAGTGTGATGGCCCTGATGGACGGGTTGTCCTCCAGTAGAAGGCCTGCAAACATCCTCACATGTAAACAGAGCTGTCATCTGTCTGTATCAGAACACAACTTCCTGGTCTTTGCTAGTAGATATGATCTGATCTCCTGAAGGTCTAGGCGGAGTCTGGGCTGAGTCTGGAATGAGTCTGGACCATAGACTATATAAAAGATGGGCATCTAACCTGTGTTCACAGTGCACAGATAACAGACCAGATGACTACATGCATGCTGTATGGTCCTGTTCACCAGTGCAAAACTTTTGGCTTGAGGTGTGCAGAGATTTATCAACATGGCTCAAATGTACAATCCCAGCTTCTGTCTCTCTCTGCATACTTGGTCACTTTGGTGATATTAACATGCACGTATTGTCCTGACTGCCTTGTGTATCGCAAAGAAAACTATTCTCATGATTTGGAAGACAAAAAAGAATTTAAGCATTATTCAGTTTAGAAACCTCCTTTCAGACCACATCAGTAATGAGACGATGTCTGCCTCCTCAAAAGATCAGTTGGACGAATTTTGTTTTCTCTGGTCCCCTGTAATCAGCTTCATCACTTAATGTGGGTGGGGGGGGGGGGGGAATGTGACCTTGTTATACACTCCGAGGATAAGAGATGGTGGGGGATCTCTGGTGTATGTGGGTCTGTGGTGGCCTCCTGGGTGGGGATCTTGGCTGCCTTGCTGCTGGGGTGGCTGCGTCTCCTGTCCTGGGGGGGCTTGGGTGGGTCAGCGGTTGGAGTTGCCTCGCGGCGGCGGGGTGCGGTCGCTGGCAGGGGGGTGACTGGGTGGGGGTCCCGGGCTCTGGTGCCCGGGGCTGTCCCCTGTCTCCCGTGGGGGGAGGGCCGGCCTGCACCAGGAGGGCTCGGCTGGCCTGGACTTGCTGCTGTTGTGGTGGGGGGGGGCGTGCCCTGGTGCTTGGTTGTGGCCCTGGGACCAAGAGAGTGGGTTGTCTCAGCATTCGTATGTATGTGGAGGTCGGTGTGTGGATGTTTGGATGTGTGCATAGCGAGTGTGTGTGTGGAGGAGTGAGTTGGTGTATGTGTGGACATGTGGGGGATGGGGGTGTATGTGGGAGGGATGCTTGTGTGGTTGTGGTGGTGGGTGTATATCGGCGGGTGGAGGGGAAGTGGTTAGGAGGGGTTGGGATGTGGATGTGTGTGCCTGTGAGTGTGTGTGTGTTGGTGTGTGAGTGTGTGTCATGGCGATGGTGGGAATGTATGTATGTGCTGGTCCCCCTTTGCGTGTGGTTGGTTCGTGCCTTCTGGGGCTGGTGGCGGCTCCCTGGTCTGGGTTGCTGGGGGCTCTGGTTGTTAGTGCAGCTGCCCCCGGTTTATCCTGGTCCTTTCCGGCCCCGGAGATGGGGGGCGTGCCGCTGGCAGCTCATCTTCTGGAGGAAGAACCCACTTTCCTCTGGACAAAAATCCCCGGTCCCTTCTCCTTCCCCGCTCTCGATCACACACAGGTAGGGCGTTGGGAGGTGGGCACGTTGTGCTGGGTGATGAGGCCATCAAGGTGGTCTTGATCACTGCACCTGCTCACCTCTCAGTTTTAATTACATTTAGTCACCACAACACAAAACACTGACGATTCATGGTCAAGTTTTGGGGGGCGGGACATGCAGTGTACGGCGGGTGGGGCTGCTTAGGCGGTTCCTCCCCCGACACGGTGCGGTTACCCCTCTCAATTTTAATTGCAATTAACAGACACTTCACAATCATTCATTAGCGGGGAGGGAGGCAGGGGCATCGGGGTCCTATCCCCCGGTGACAGAGATGGAGCCTCCGTGACGTCACCCGTAGGTTTCTGAAGAGCTGAATTGAAGCTTGGTGGGCGGTTCCTACCATCACCATCTTGGCAGGATCATGCGTGTCATCTCACTCGGAAAATACAAATATGGTCAAAGAGGTGGAGCTGAGAGGGGGGCTAAAGTAAAGTAGGAAGTAGTAAAGTAGTAGTAAAGTGGATGTCAATCATCCACCATGACGCTCACAGCGTCATGGTGGATGATTGACATCGAGCGAAGTCCATGCTGCCTGTAGCTAAGAGCTAACCGAGCTAACCTGGAGATAACAGAAGCTAACCAGCTAACGGAGGTAAGCGGGCTAAAGCTAAGTCACGTTGTTAACCGGCTAAAAACCGTGGTTGTTCTACATTCGTCTGACTTGAAGCGGGAGATCGGGTACCTGTCAAGCAAAAGGACACGCCCCTAAATATGCCAAATTTCGAGATAAAATTACTTTTAAACAGGTGAGTTAGAAAACATTCACTCCCCCCACAGTTCTCTCCATCATCCAATTATCCATCCATCCATCATATATCCATCAATCATTCATCCCTTTATCTATCCATTCATGTCTCCTCCATCATCCATCCATCTATCCATACATCTATCAATCCATCCATCCATCCATCCATCCATCCCTCCCTCCATCTATCCATCCATCCATCCACCATCGTACCTTTAGAACCAGGAGAAAGTGCGGCTCTCTTGATGGCGTAGGTTTTTAAGCAGCGGTCAAACATGTCGTCCCACAGCTCCACCACGCCATCCTTCCCTCCTGTCACAAAGCCCTGCAAACAAAGTAGTCACTGTTACTCACTATCAGCTGATAAGTGAATAATCCTGGATTAGTGGCCATCCAGTTTAGTGCAAAAATAAATATTTTCCTGTCCTCCCTCTCAGAGCTGCCTTCATCCTCGTCATCCTCCCCTGACAGCTTTGTCATTCTTGAACTCAGCCTCTTCACTTGGTCTTTTTCCTCTGAGACTCAGACCATTGATGCTGCGTAAAGCAGGCAGTAAGACAGCTTGTTTTAATCCTCCCTGAGAATCTGAGATCTCTTAGAAATCAAATGTCAAATCAATCACAGCTGAAAACACAAATTTGGAACATTCCAGCCTGTATTCTGACTTTCCCACCAGTTTCCCATCTTCCACGTCCCCTTTGTCACATCCTTGCCTGTCTATTCCTATTCCTCTGGCTTGGTGAGTTTTGACCTGTTTCTTTTTGCCTGCTTTTCTTGCCAGCCGATTATGCTTTCTGTTATGAAAGTACTGTTTCAAGTAATCTCTGTCCAGCGTGTGTGTCCACCTCCTACCGAGACCTGACATGAAGAAGACAGAAAAAGAGTTTGGTGCAGCAACAGTCGATTCGCCAATCTAGGTGAGGGTGTCAGGATTGGGTATAAAAGGTGCGTCCATCAAATAAAAAATGTCATTTTGTTTTCTTAAATGTGATTTGGTGACATCTTGCAGCTTGTTCTAGATGCATCAGCAGAACTTTATTCTCCGGGGCTCCAGGAAGTATTGTGTGATTGGTGGGACTATTGAAGTGGGCGTGGTTAACGCGGAAAAGCGTGATGGGAATGTTACTGCTTCCACATTTTTGCTGGTGCAGGTTGAATGGATAGTTTCCACCACTTCCAACTGATGGAAGTGGTGGGAAAAACGTGGAATTTAAAGACACGGATCCTGATGCACGCACAAGCCGCCACAAAGTTTCTGGTTAAAGATGAAATGACAAGGTTAGATGTTCAATTCCCACAGAAAACAGACCCGCTACGTCGCAGGCGAAGCTTTTCATGGAGTATGAATAAACCAGACCAAATCAAACTTTGTTCTCGCTTTTGTGGGCTGGAGAGCAAAAACAAAGTTCTCACATCAGGTGGAGAATTTCACAAGCTTTAGTCTTTACATCAACGACAGAACTTTGCGTCAAACAGTCTGAGTTGTGAATTTTTATGTGAAAAATGAGTGAAAATAGATCATGTGAAGTGTTTCATCCTATTGCAAACATTCATTCATTTTCTGAACTGCTTAATCCAATTCAGGGTCGCGGGGAAGCTGGAGCCTATCCCAGCTGCCTGTGGCTTTTGGGCAACAGGCAGGGCACACCCTGGACAGCTCGCCAGTCCATCGCAGGGCCACACAGAGACACACAACCACTCACACTCACTCCTATGGGCCATTTAGAGTAACCAATTAACCTAACATGCATGTCCTTGGATGGTGGGAGGAAGCCGGAGTACCCAGAGAGAACCCACGCATACACGGGGAGAATATGCAAACTCCACACAGAAAGGCCACTGACTGAACCCCTCCCCAGCCAAGGATTGAACCAGTGACCTTCTTGCTGTGAGCCGTGCAGCCCCCTATTGCAAACAATTTCTGAAAATATTTTCTCCTGCAACAAGTTTTGGATTTGAATTGAAACATTTTTAAAATTTAAAATCATGTGAGGAAGATGTACTTCCACACTTGTGTCCATGCTTTTCTTTTTTTTCCTCTTTTCCTCTTTTTTTTATAAAAAAAACCCAGAAACAAACCCACACAAATACAACAGGAAAAAAAACCTCATTACATCGACATCCCCCACCACCCACTCAGTGCCACACATCCATCCTCCCATTCATCATCCATCCATCCATCAGCCCTGCTCACCTTATCCAGGGAGAACATGGCGAACACCGGCCCATCATGGGCTTTGACGGTTTTCAGCAGATTTGGTTCCTTCCAGATATAAACGTCTCCGGTTGCGGCTCCAGAAAACACCAGCGCCTCACTGCGACCATAACACACTGACATCATGGTCTCTGGTCGGCTGATGCTCTTGAACGCACCCCGCCTGAAGGTCAGACCGCCGCCTGTTAGTGAAGAAGAAGAATGTCATGATGCCGTTGGAGCTTCCATCACTGGAACATTTTCTCATCTCTGATGGATGCAGAGATCATGTTCTCCTCCAGAAACGGCAATGATCTAAAAATATTCATCTTGCCTGTTTTGAGATACAACTGAATGAAGCTGAAACCATCTGTTAATGTCAGTGTTTTACCTGCATGTTGCCAGAACCTGATGTGTTTGATCCCCACTGTGACCAGTTTGTCCATCAGCAAGGGATTACACTTCACCACAAATATCTTCTCCTTATGACCGCTGGGGAATAAAAGATCAGTAAATGCTGTAGTGAATGAAGGAAAGTCACATGAAACAGGAAAATTCCAATGTTTTGCCCTGTAAACAGTCCCAGTTAGTCTGACATCTAAGCGTGAAGTCAGCAGCTGTAAAGTTGATCCGTTGAAGCAACACAGGACCTAGTTGTTATGTGGATGAACATCAAATCACTGGACTAAAACTGTATTACTTTATGTGCTTCTGGGCTGTAGGCTCTGGATCATTTGTGGTATAAATATATTTTCAATTTAACAGCACAGACTTTGGTAGCTAAAATGTTTGTATAAATTGAATAAAGACAATATTTGATTATAAGCCTTTAATGCTGTATGTATCATATTTGATAAAGTTTCTGGGACCTTTTGCATCACTTGATGATAAAAACTTTGCTCATAACCCAGTTCTACACAATCTCATAATTGTTTTTTGCCTTCTGGTGGATACTTTTACGTATCACATGGTGATAAATTGTTATTATATGTTTTGTGTTTGTTTGTTTTTTTACATTGTGGAAAAGGACCAAAAATGATTTTCCAAAATCCTACTTTACAAACTTCCAGATTGCAGGGATTTGGCTTCCATGACATTAAAATATTTCCTCATCATGTCATATGTAAGTAAAGACATAGCAGACACAGTAAATATTAGTGAGGTCTCCATGTTACATTTAGGAGTTAACGTTCCAATTGCTGTGATAAAATATAGCTATTTTGTGACTGTATACACCACAAAGGAAACTAAGTCTGTAACTTTCCATTAACACTAAAACTGTTGAAACCATATCACACATTTACAACCAACTTCACTGCATTTGCATTTACACTGAGAAAAAATATAATATTTTTGTTCATTTGCTGCTCAACACCAACAAAGTGCTCAGTACACAGTACAATGGCTTCCAGTGATCTTGTTTGTTAGCAGCAACCCATTTATCACATCGTTCAAGGTCAGGAGGTGGTCTGGAAAATGAAATTGCATCATTGGGAGGTTCTTTGGAATATCCAAAGACATCGCACCAACAATGTTAGCTGTGGTATTAGCCGTTATATTAGCCCCATATCAGCAGTGATTTTAGCCGTGGTATTAGCTGTGGTACTAGCCCCAGTATCAGCGATGACGTTAGCCATGGTATTAGCCCAAGTATCAGCAGTGATGTTAGCTGTATTATCAACCACAGTATCAACACTGATGTTAACTGTAATTTAGCCCCAGTATCAGCGATGACGTTAGCCATGGTATTAGCCCAAGTATCAGCAGTGATGTTAGCTGTATTATCAACCACAGTATCAACACTGATGTTAACTGTAATTTAGCCCCAGTATCAGCGATGACGTTAGCCATGGTATTAGCCCAAGTATCAGCAGTGATGTTAGCTGTATTATCAACCACAGTATCAACACTGATGTTAACTGTAATTTAGCCCCAGTATCAGCGATGACGTTAGCCATGGTATTAGCCCAAGTATCAGCAGTGATGTTAGCTGTATTATCAACCACAGTATCAACACTGATGTTAACTGTAATTTAGCCCCAGTATCAGCGATGACGTTAGCCATGGTATTAGCCCAAGTATCAGCAGTGATGTTAGCTGTATTATCAACCACAGTATCAACACTGATGTTAACTGTAATTTAGCCCCAGTATCAGCGATGACGTTAGCCATGGTATTAGCCCAAGTATCAGCAGTGATGTTAGCTGTATTATCAACCACAGTATCAACACTGATGTTAACTGTAATTTAGCCCCAGTATCAGCGATGACGTTAGCCATGGTATTAGCCCAAGTATCAGCAGTGATGTTAGCTGTATTATCAACCACAGTATCAACACTGATGTTAACTGTAATTTAGCCCCAGTATCAGCGATGACGTTAGCCATGGTATTAGCCCAAGTATCAGCAGTGATGTTAGCTGTATTATCAACCACAGTATCAACACTGATGTTAACTGTAATTTAGCCCCAGTATCAGCGATGACATTAGCCATGGTATTAGCCCAAGTATCAGCAAAGATGTTAGATGTGGTATTAGTCTGAGTATCAGCATTTATGTTTGCTGTAGTATTAGGTGTCATATTGGCCCCAGTAATCGCAATGATGTTCGCTGTGGTGTTATCAGTACCGTGCAGTGGCAAGTTTCTCCCCTCTCTTCCAGTCCCAAACAACGATTGAATGTCCGTCATCGACTCCGACTGAAACCAGGCTCTTTCCATCAGCTGTAAGGACAAAAAGAAGATTTAATAAAGAAAGAAAGCTCCTAAGAAGGAATGAAAACATCCATTAAGACTTAAAGATGGTTGAGATCTGGCACAGGAAGACTGTGAAGTAAAATGGTGTCTACATCATCAGTCCACTACCTGAGAAGTCCAGCGAACACACTCCTCTCTGATGGAAACCTCTGAGTAGAGAGAGACACTTCAGATTCTGGATGTCCCACACATGAATGGCCGGGTCCCGTCCCACCTAGACACGTCAAACAGACCCCATCAATCAGAGTCCACCTGCCTTCAGGTGAAAATCTAAACATTTCATCTCAGGCTGCATTCACACTGCAGCTCACTTCTGATTTTTTGCTCTTATGTGAGTTTGTTTGGATTTTTTCCTGACAGTCTGAACGGCACAAATCTGATTTTAAAATCTAGACCAAACCAGTTTCATACACTGGTACCGCCACCTGGAGACCACAGCTGCACCTGGACACCACACCTCCACCTGGAGACCACAGCGGCACCTGATGACCACACCTTCATCTACAGACTATACCTTGGCGACCACATCTCCACCCAGTGAACAAATCAAAGATACTTTTTTCATCCTTGAGGGGAAATTCAAAGTTCAAGCCAGCTCGGCCAAGGTTAGACATACAGACATGTAACACTAATGACAAAAGAAGAACACGGAACCAAGTTTAAGCTCAGGCCACGCAGCCAGTTTTACCGGCGCCGCCTTATAACAGGTAAGAACAGAGATACATTAGGATAATAGGAGGTCGAGGGAAAAAAGGTCATGTAACTCCGGGCTGCGCCACAGATAACGCAGTCCGAAGATACAAAGAAAAAAAAAACCTCATACATTGAAGCACAAACTAAAACAAGACACACAAAGTCCAGGAAGGCGGTGAGTCATGTGGGAGGGTCCTGGGGGTGGATGAGGAGGGGGACAGAGCATCTATGAACATGTCTTCTTCCGTTCTCAGGAGGGGTTGCGCCGGCCCAAGGCCGCTGGGAAGCCAAAGCCAGATATGATTGTTGTTTTAGGTTCCAGGCGAGGAAAACAATTTGCCCTCGGCCTTGAGTCCATAGCAGGTCTCAGGCTGGCAGCTCCAAACAGCCGAATGGGGGGGGGGGGGGGGGGGGGGGGGTCAATTTCCACCGATTCTAGCAGACATTTTCTCCATGTTGTTATTGATTCTGCGGACCAGCTCCGGGACCTCGGCCAGATGACCCGTTTAGGCTAAACTGGTATCCTGCGAATGGTCGAGTCCAGTCAAAAGATGTAAACATCCTTCACGTCCTCAGAGGACAGATCCGCCAGACACATCGGTCTCCACCTGGCCCATGGGTCCTGAACGTATCCAGCCGGAAGCGTCCCCTCAGGACATGCGGGCTCCCCTCTCCCCGATCTTTGAGTTGAGAAAATTTGATCAATGGTGTTGAGAGACCAGCCGATCAGATTCATGATGTAAATTTGAGTAAAGAGATGTAAAAAGAGGCTCCGAGTCAGACAGGACAAGACTAAAGTAGCAGGCCAGAGTGGGAGGAGAGGGGAGGAAACAGGAGCAAAGAGAAAAGCGTCCTCCTTCGCTGAGAACAGGAGTGGATCACACCTCCACTTTACCCGTTGAACTTCACAGACTCAGATCTGATCTTTTTCTTAACCCCACACTGTTTTTTATCTTCTCTTACCTCTTCCTTATCATTAATAATTCCTTTTTCATCTATTTATTTATTTTTTACCCTTCTTTATTCATTCGTCCATTCTTCCATTTCTCTCTGATCCATCTTAAACCAGTAAGTCTCCCATAAACCAGTAAACCTTCATTAATCCAGTAAACCTTCATCAAACTAGTCAACTGTTATTAAACCAGTAAACCTTCATTAAACCAGTAAACCTTCATTAAACCAGTAAACCCTTATTGAACCCGTAAACCTCCATTAAACCAGTAAACCCTTATTGAACCAGTAAACCTCCATTAAACCAGTAAAACGTTATTAAACTAGTAAACCTTCCTTAAACCAGTAAACCTTCATTGAACCAGTAAACCTCCCTTAAACCAGTAAACCCTTATTGAACCAGTAAACCTCCATTAAACCAGTAAACCCTTATTGAGCCAGTAAACCTCCCTTAAACCAGTAAACCCTTATTGAACCAGTAAACCTCCCTTAAACCAGTAAACCCTTATTGAACCAGTAAACCTCCCTTAAACCAGTAAACCCTTATTGAACCAGTAAACCTCCATTAAACCAGTAAAACGTTATTAAACTAGTAAACCTTCCTTAAACCAGTAAACCTTCATTGAACCAGTAAACCTCCCTTAAACCAGTAAACCTTCATTAAACCAGTAAACCTCCCTTAAACCAGTAAACCTCCCTTAAACCAGTAAACCTTCATTATACCAGTAAACCTCCCTTAAACCAGTAAACCTTCCTTAAACCAGTAAACCTTCATTAAACCAGTAAACCCTTATTGAACCAGTAAACCTCCATTAAACCAGTAAAACGTTATTAAACTAGTAAACCTTCCTTAAACCAGTAAACCTTCATTAAACCAGTAAACCTTAATTAAACCAGTAAACCTCCCTTAAACCAGTAAACCTTCATTAAACCAGTAAACCTCCCTTAAACCAGTAAACCTCCCTAAAACCAGTAAACCTTAATCAAACCAGTAGACCTTCATTAAACCAGTAGACCTTCATTAAACCAGTAAACCTCCCTTAAACCAGTAAACCTTCATTAAACCAGTAAACCTCCCTTAAACCAGTAAACCTTCATTAAACCAGTAAACCTCCCTTAAACCAGTAAACCTCCATTAAACCTGAACAAGTGCAGGAAACATCTGATTAATGAAGCTCATCCTTTCTACACGCCTAACTTTATGTGTGTTTGCATGTGATGTAAATGTGTGTGTGTGTGTGTGTGTGTGTGTGTGTGTGTGTGTGAGAGAGTGTGTAAGAATGTGTGCGACCTGTCCCGTTGCAGCGTAGTCTTTCAGCGGGTGGATGCTGAGACTCAGGATGTCGTCATCATGGCCCAGGTAGAAACGCTGGCTGTGCAGCTGCCGGTTGTAGACCACGCCCACCGCCGCTACGTGGTACACCACCTCCCCCCCCTGAGTGTAGAACAGGTTGTTCCTGCAATCGTAACCGCGGTAGCTGCACACACACACACACACACACACACACACACACACACACACACACACACACACACACACACATGCAGATAAGTCAGATGTGTGCAGTGGTTTGTGGACATCTAGTGGTGCAAACTGGGAATGCAACCAACTGCAGCCTCTTCATTTCTTTGAGTGTATTTTACAAATATTTTACTGATAAATGAATAAATAGAAAAGTAAATTTAAGTCTCAACCTTTGGCTGAAAGTAAAAATAACAACGTGGAATGTAGAGAAATGACTGTTTCTTCCTGACAGGAACAGGGTTAATGTGGTTGTTTGTGTTTTTACAAAGTTTCTGTCACTTTGTGGCTGTTTGACTCAAACTCAGCACCCTCTGATGACCTTTATGTCCAAAAGTCTTCACAAAAACTTCTAGAAAGTCATCATACATGAGTATTTCTTGTGTTTTTTCATTAATCATTGCAAGCTGAATGATTTAACATATAATGAATATTGAAGGCATGTGTTCTTGGTGGTGATTAGACACTCGCATGTTAATGATGAGCGGTAAAACTGATCTGATTGTGCTGGTATTTGTTACGTCGTGTCAGAAACTCGCTCTGGGGACCTTCGTGGCAAAAGTCTACATAAACAAAAAACTGCTAGAAAATGATCAAACATCAGTATTTTCTCGTGTTTTTTCATAAATCACTTGAAGACCTTTAAGCCTACTCAAAACTACCGACTATCATTTCAACCTGATAAAAGCCTGTTTAATAATTTAAATTATTCATTATTCATTAAAAATATGCTAAACGTTAAATATTTTCTATAGAATTACTGCTACAGGGATGAGGCATCAGTGGTAATTAGAGTCTTTGATATGTAGAAGTTCAGCAGTAAAATGAAATTGTAGCATCAGATACTTCCACTGGAAACCTTCGTGGCAAAAACTCTCCCATTAACTTCCATTAAAACTTCATTTTAATTTTAATTTCAAAACTATTTTAATCTCACTGTCATCACAGTTTCTAATCCTTCATTTTTTCACGTCCGCATCTCATTTGGACGAAAAGTTCTGATGTTTTTTACTTTTCTCCACAGGAAGCAGGAGCAGGAAATCCTGGTATTTTACAGTTATATCACGTCATTTTGCAACAGTGACAAATATTAATTACAACAGTGAAGGTTAAAGTGCTTTTTGGGGTGTCAGTGACCTTTCTCCTGTTCAGTCAGGATTTCAGAAAACATTCCTGTTTCTGTGTTGGGATGTCAAAGTTTTAAAGTTTTAAAGGCAAACTAAACATAAAAAACACGGAATACGAACCAGAGAAGTGAAAAACAGACCTAATTTCATCACAGGTTAGCGGCGGCATCAGGCCTGTTAAACAACAACGCTGAGACAGTAAAACCAAACGTTTTGTGACCTCTCAGATACAAGCTTTCAGAGTTTTGGTTGATAAAACCACAAAGATTTGACAACAGCTTCTGAAGTGAGATCTTATCTGAACAGCAAGCTGAATGTTTCGCTCAGACCCTGTAAAAAGCACCACAAGGGCTGACCTCTGTGTCACGTTTCAGCAGGTTTTTATTTGGCCTGGTGAATAAAAACCTGGTAGAACATGAACACAAAGCGGCTGCATGCACCACACAACTAGCGGTTAGCTTGCAACACTTCTGTTGTGCTGTGTTTCTGAGGATGCAGTGCACGCCTGGGTGCACTACACTGTTTCTGGTCCTATTCTGCATAGAAACTGGGCCTCAGATTTCATAACCTTCACTAGGAACTATGACTTCTATAGTTCTCATGTCTGCCACCTAGTGGTGGAACGTGGTAACAGGTTTAAGCTCTTTCTGGAGACGTGCCTGGTGCTTAGGGTTAAAACAGCCTGAACTGTAGATGGTTGTAGCGAACGTAGCTTCCTCTCCACAGACAGAGTAACGTTACCCGTGAACAAACTGCAGCCGGAGTCCTTGGTCTGGTCCTCTCTGCCTCTTCAGAGATCCCACCTGCTGCTTCTTCTCTCTGCTCTGCTGCCTCAGCTGCGGCAGGTCCTCCTTATAAACCTGCAGGAACACAAAGGCGTCTCTGATTGGCTGCTCGCTGCTGATCAGAGGAGCTGCAGAGCCGCTCATGATCCGGTTTATCCACTGGGAACAGGATCAATCAGAAAACATCTGAAGAGGCTGAATATGATGAATAGATCCAGATGTTTACAGATCTTGATGCGTCATTCTCGATGCATCTTCAGTCTCTTCGTCTTCATCATTTTCCACCTTTTTATCTCTCTTTGTGCTTATTGTAGCGCAGGAATGTCCGGCTAATTTCATCAGTATCCACATTCAGGCCAACCAGACTCCAGTAAAACCAGTAAAATATCAGCGTAATATCAGGGTAATAACAGCATAATATCAGGGTAATAACAGCGTAATAACAGCATAATATCAGGGTAATAACAGCGTAATATCAGGGTAATAACAGGGTACTAACAGCGTAATAACAGCGTAATATCAGGGTAATATCAGGGTACTAAGAGCGTAATAACAGCGTAATATCAGGGTAATAACAGCGTAATATCAGGGTAATAACAGGGTACTAACAGCGTAATAACAGCGTAATATCAGGGTAATAACAGCGTAATATCAGGGTAATAACAGCGTAATATCAGGGTAATAACAGGGTACTAACAGCGTAATAACAGCGTAATATCAGGGTAATAACAGCGTAATATCAGGGTAATAACAGGGTACTAACAGCGTAATAACAGCGTACTAACATCTAAACAATTTGTCCAGCTGCAAATATGTTTATATGTATTTACCTAACCTTTCAGTAAACAAGAAAGAAGGGATGGGAGGAGGTGGAGAGAGGAAGAAGATGGAACATAGAGGAGGAGAGGAAGAAGGGATGGGACAGGGTGCAGCTCTATCTGGGAACAGTGTGTTGCGGCGGCGTGTTGCGGCGGCGTGTTGCGGCGGCGTGCAAGCGGCGCTCACAGGGCTGCACGCTATGATGGCTGTCGGCAAAGATAGGGCCTGCCATACCGTCACCATGACAACTACATGAGCCCTGCAGGCTGATGGGAAAAGGAAGCTCAGGGATCACGGTTGTCATGGAAACAACCCCTCAGACCGCCGTCTCAGAATCCTTACCTGTCTGTCGTAGTTTATCTGCGTTTCCTGCTCGATGTCGGAGTCGAGCTCCGGGACGTCCGACTCCTCGCTGTCCGACTCCTCGCTGTTGGAGTCTCCGTGACTGTCTGAGGAGGAGACAGGAGGAGGTCCGGTCAGCATCAGAACCGTCCGGAAGGGACACTTCGGTCCTGAGGCCGTCCCAGTTCTGGTTGCCATGGTTACTAACAAGGAGACTACATGTTCCTCATTTTTCTTGTATTTTATGTTTCAGGAAAAACACTTTATTTCTCTCGGGGAGGAATGAGAAAAAAGAAAATCAAATAAAATGAAATGAATAAAATAAATGAATAAATCCGCTGTGTGTCCTCGCCATGACTGAAGTTCTGTCACGGTGAAGGTGTCATCATGGCCTCCAGTAAAAACAGACTCAGCACCGGTCCTGGTTCTGGTCCTGGTCCTGGGCCTGGTTCTAGTTCTAGTTCTGGTTTGGGTTCTGGTCCTGGTCCTGGTTCTGGTCCTGGTCCTGGCCCTGGTTTTAGTTCTGGTCCTGGTCCTGGGCCTGGTTCTAGTTTTAGTTCTGGTCCTGGTCCTGGGCCTGGTTCTAGTTTTAGTTCTGGTCCTGGTCCTGGTTCTAGTTCTAGTTCTAGTTCTGGTTTGGGTCATGGCCCTGGTTTTAGTTCTGGTCCTGGTCCTAGTTCTAGTTCTAGTTCTGGTTTGGGTCATGGCCCTGGTTTTAGTTCTGGTCCTAGTTCTAGTTCTAGTTCTGGTTTGGGTCATGGCCCTGGTTTTAGTTCTGGTCCTGGTCCTGGTTCTAGTTCTAGTTCTGGTTCTGGTTCTGGTCCTGGTCCTGGTTCTGGTTCTGGTTCTAGTTCTAGTTCTGGTTTGGGTTCTGGTCCTGGTTCTAGTCCTGGTCCTGGTCCTGGTCCTGGTCCTGGTTCTGGTTCTAGTTCTAGTTCTAGTTCTAGTTCTAGTTCTAGTTCTGGTTTGGGTTCTGGTCCTGGTTCTAGTTCTGGTCCTGGTCCTGGTCCTGGTTCTGGTTCTGGTCCTGGTCCTGGTCCTGGTTCTGGTTCTGGTCCTGGTCCTGGTCCTGGTCCTGGTTCTGGTTCTGGTCCTGGTCCTGGTCCTGGTCCTGGTTCTGGTTCTGGTCCTGGTCCTGGTCCTGGTTCTGGTCCTGGTCCTGGTCCTGGTTCTGGTCCTGGTTCTGGTTCTGGTCCTACTGTAAACCAGTCTACCGTCAGCTGCAGCGTTCCTCACCTGGCACATTGACGTCCACACCTCCGTTCATGACCGACTCGGGGAGAAACCTCCACTGGAAGAGGGCGTGGTCGGCCCCGCCCGTGGTCAACACCCACTGCAGGTCATGTGACCACCGGACGTTGGTCACATGAGCCGAGTGGCCGATGTACTTCTTGAATTTGGCACCTCGAGGAAAAAACAAGAGCAACGGTTAACGACATCACCTGGAGGAGGAGGAGGTGAGGAAGGGGGAGGAAGGGGGAGGAGGGTCATGAGGAGGTCAGAGACCTCTCCTGAGGCAGGGGAAGCGGTACAGCTTCACCAGTCCCTGGTCGTCCCCGGCAACCAGCACGGCGGCGGCGTGGTTGGCGTCCACGGCGTTGACTGATGTTGAGTCACAGTATTTGGACCAGATGCCGCCGACCTCTGGACCCAGGACGCCGCTCCAGGAGGCCCAGCGCTGACCTTTCACCTCCTCCTTGATGACCGGCTTACCCACTGCAGGAGGAAGAGGAGGAGGAGGAAGAGGAAGAGGAAGAGGAAGAGGAAGAGGAAGAGGAGGAGGAAGAGGAAGAGGAAGAGGAAGAGGAAGAGGAGGAGGAAGAGGAAGAGGAAGAGGAGGAGGAGGAAGAGGAGGAGGAAGAGGAAGAGGAAGAGGAAGAGGAAGAGGAGGAGGAGGAAGAGGAAGAGGAAGAGGAGGAAGAGGAAGAGGAGGAAGAGGAAGAGGAGGAAGAGGAAGAGGAAGAGGAAGAGGAAGAGGAGGAAGAGGAAGAGGAAGAGGAAGAGGAGGAGGAGGAAGAGGAGGAAGAGGAAGAGGAGGAGGAAGAGGAGGAAGAGGAAGAGGAGGAGGAGGAAGAGGAAGAGGAGGAAGAGGAAGAGGAGGAAGAGGAAGAGGAGGAGGAAGAGGAGGAAGAAGAGGAAGAGGAAGAGGAGGAAGAAGTGGAAGAGGAAGAGGAGGAGGAAGAGGAAGAGGAGGAAGAGGAAGAGGAGGAAGAAGTGGAAGAGGAAGAGGAGGAGGAAGAGGAAGAGGAGGAAGAGGAGGAAGAAGAGGAGGAAGAAGAAGAAGAAGAAGAAGAAGAGGAGGAGGAGGAAGAGGAGGAAGAGGAGGAGGAGGAAGAGGAGGAAGAAGTGGAAGAGGAAGAGGAGGAGGAAGAGGAAGAAGAGGAAGAGGAAGAGGAGGAAGAAGTGGAAGAGGAAGAGGAGGAGGAAGAGGAAGAGGAGGAAGAGGAGGAAGAAGAGGAGGAAGAAGAAGAAGAAGAAGAGGAGGAGGAGGAAGAGGAGGAAGAGGAGGAGGAGGAAGAGGAGGAGGAAGAGGAGGAAGAAGAGGAGGAGGAAGAGGAAGAGGAGGAGGAAGAAGAGGAGGAGGAAGAGGAAGAGGAGGAGGAGGAAGAGGAGGAAGAGGAAGAGGAAGAGGAGGAGGAGAGAAACCGTTCAGCCGGTTTGATCTGCTCAGAAGGAAGTGAGACATTCAGACGGAAACTGGAAATGTGACTTCCGGATCCTGAGCAGCATGCGGCGGAACTTCCGGATGAATCCCACAGAAAACGTGGAGTGTGGAGGGAACGTGGGAGTGAGGGAGCTGTTGCCATGGTAACGTGTGTTTGGCCTGTCCGGACTCACGGGGCATCCTGTAGAAGAGGCGCTCTCCAGCGCCGTCGTTGGTCTGCAGGGTGCTGCTGTCCAGAGACCAGTCCAGGTGTGTGATGAAGCTGCAGGACTTACTGCATTCTCCGACCTGGAAACAGACAGAAGAAGCGTCATCTCGCTGCAAACAGGCGCTGAGCTGCAACGTCTCCGCCTCGGCTCAAGCTCCTGGCCTTCTTGTATCTCTGGGTGACAGCGTAGACGTCCACCAGTCCGTCATTGGAGCCCACGGCCAGGTACGCTCCATCCGGGGAGAACTTCATCTCGTGGATCACCTCCTTCCTGTCCTTGATGTGGACGACCTCCGTCATGTCTCTGAGGTGGAGAAAGGGCCGTTAATGTGACGTTAGCAGACGGGGAGCGATGGGGGGGTGGGGGTCTGGTCACCTGACTCTCAGCACGGTGAAGGATCCGTCCTTCATCCCCAGAGCCAGCTGGGATCCGTCCACGCTGAACGCCACGCTGCGCACCGCCTCCTCCATGTTGCAGCGAGCGATGAGGGCGTGATCCACCAGACTCCACAACCTGACACACACACACACACACACACACAGTCCCTGTCTGACCCACACACACTTTTCCTTCCAGACCTTTCCTCCCAGTTACAGCACCACGGGGAAGGATCCACATCCCTTCTGGTCTGCTGCTTGTCTCCAGTAAATAAACAGTCTCCATGGCAACGGCCGTCCTTCCAGCCGTCCTCGTCCGAGGACATTTCCAGTAAAAATAATTTACAGGAGATGATTTAATCCACGTTTGGATCGACGTGATTGGCTCATTGATCACTGAGTCGATGTAGTCTGAAGACACGTCAGCAAATCGCACATGACTTAGCGTAACCAGGTGACAGAAACACTTCCTCCATGCCATGACACGCTGTGTGACAGAAACACCCGGCAAACCTCAAGACAGACTGGCAGGATTTGGCTTGATGTCCCGCTAAAAGGAGGTTCGAATGCAGGTGAAGTGAATCTTTCTGAGACAAACTGTCTGGTTTTAGATTAAACCCTGTAAACCTGCAGCAAACCATTTTATGAAATGAAATATACTTTATTAATCCCCAAAGGGAAATTCAATAAATTATCTTTATTATTTTATTATAATAAAATATCTTTATTTCTATTATCTCCTTTTATTTAATCTTCTCAGTCATTGTTAAATAACTGATTTATGATTAATAATATTTATGACTGAATTATGTTTTATTCAAGTCAGTTATTTGAGTGTATTTTTGTTTTGTGTAACTGTGAATAAATCTCCAGGTCTGGCAGCTCAGAACTGGTTCAGCAACACCTGATGGACAGACGAGATGACGAGGATTTAATCAAGAAAACGTGAAAAATGGAAAATCTATGAATAAAACTCCTCTCTGAGCCGTCACCTTATCATGGTTTGTGTGTCCTGAAGATCCTAGCAGCTATGTTGTCGGGGTTTTTTTGCCCCTGGGAGGGTCACCCATGTGTCTAGGGGAGGACCAGACTAAGGGCAGCTCAAAGACTTCTATGATGACAATGACCATTGTCAGAAATGTTCCCTTGCCTGGTTGCGTGTCACCGGGACCCCCCTCTGGAGCCAGGCCTGGAGGCGGGGTACGAGAGCGAGCGTCTGGTGGCCGGGCCTTTACCCATGGGGCCCGGTCGGGCTCAGCCCGAAAGGGTTACATGGGCCCCACCTTCCATGGGCTCACCATCTGCGGGAGGAGCCGTAGGGGTCGGGTGCAGTGTGAGCTGGGCGGCAGCAAGAGGCGGGGACCCTGGCGGTCCGATCCCCGGCTGCAGAAGCTGGCTCTAGGGACGTGGAACGTCACCTCTCTGGTGGGGAAGGAGCCTGAGCTTGTCCGCGAGGTTGAGCGGTTCCAACTAGATATAGTTGGACTCACCTCGACGCATGGCTTGGGCTCTGGAACCAGAACCCTCGAGAGGGGCCGGACTTTCTTCCACTCTGGAGTTGCTCATGGTGAGAGGCGCCGAGCAGGTGTGGGCATTCTCATCAGCCCCCAGCTTGGTGCCTGCACGTTGGGGTTTACCCCGGTGGATGAAAGGGTAGTTTCCCTCCGCCTCCGGGTGGGGGGACGGGTCCTGACTGTTGTCTGTGCTTATGCACCGAACAGCAGTTCAGAGTACCCACCCTTTCTGGGGTCCTTGGAGGGAGTGCTGGAGGGTGCTCCTTCTGGGGACTCCATTGTTCTGCTGGGGGACTTCAATGCTCACGTGGGCAATGACAGTGAGACCTGGAGGGGAGTGATTGGGAGGCTTTTATGGACAAAATTTCTAGGTGCAGACAAGGTGTTGAGGGGATCTTGGCCTCAGGATTGGGTCTCTGCTTTTTGCAGATGACGTGGTCCTGTTGGCTTCATTTCCAGCTCTTGCTTGAGCGATATCTGAGACCATGGTCCTCAGCCGGAATAGGGTGGATTGCCCTCTCCGGGTCGGGAGTCAGGTCCTGCCTCAAGTGGAGGAGTTTAAATATCTCGGGGTCTTGTTCACGAGTGAGGGAAGGATGGAGCGCGAGATGGACAGACGGATCGGTGCGGCGTCTGCAGTAATGCGGACTCTGCGCCGGTCTGTCGTGGTGAAGAAGGAGCTGAGCCAGAAGGCGAAGCTCTCGATTTACCAGTCGCTCTACGTTCCTACCCTCACCTATGGTCATGAGCTGTGGGTCGTGACCGAAAGAACGAGATCTCATATACAGGCGGCTGAAATGGGTTTCCTCCGCAGGGTGGCCGGGCTCTCCCTTAGAGATAGGGTGAGGAGCTCAGTCATCCTGGAGGAGATCAGAGTAGAGCCGCTGCTCCTTCGCATCGAGAGGAACCAGTTGAGGTGGCTCGGGCATCTGGTCAGGATGCCTCCTGGACCTCCCTGGTGAGGTGTTCCAGGCACGTCCCTCTGGGAGGAGACCCCGGGGAAGACCCAGGACACGCTGGAGGGATTATATCTCTCGGCTGGCCTGGGAACGCCTCGGGATCCCCCCACAGAGTTGGCAAATGTGGCTGGGGAGAGGGAAGTCTGGGCTTCCCTGCTTAGACTGCTGCCCCCGCGGCAGCCTAAGCAGCAAAAAAATGGATGGATGGATGGTTTTATTATTATTATTATTATTATTATTATTATTATTATTATTATTATTTTTATTTTTATTTTTATTTTTTTTCTTTGATTTGCTATCTTGATTTTTTTTAAAGGGGTTCTATGATGGCATTTGGAGTTTTCTGAGCTTTCTACAGTGTTACAGTTTGAGTTTGAGTTCCAGCACTCTCTCCGTTCGCTTTCCATGGCGACGAAAAACGCGTGGTTTTAGAGAGTTTTTTCTACGTGGAAATCCTCGTGACGTCCCGGGGGATAAGGTTCGGTGATTGGTTACCTTCTACTGGTTAACAAGGGCATGTACAAATACATCAGGCGGGTGGAAAACGTGGGATAAAGTTATTTCCAACGATGGCTGGTGAGTTTACCAAAGAGAGACATCCTGCTGCATTCGTTGCTGTGGGTTGCTGTTTTCCACTTCGTTTTCAGGCTCTGATTCAGGTTCCAACATGTAGGGCTGGATGCTATGTGTTGACATTGTATTCTGTTTTTTTATTGAGTTCATATGAGCCTAATCCTTCTGTTTATGAGACGTTACAATGATGGTGAAAGCATATTAATTCCAGTTTAATTCCATTTTAAAGTAAAAACTCTTCTCACATAGATATTAGGTCAAATTAGGTATTTTTTACGAGGATTTAATGCCGGTTCGGAGGGTGTGCTGCAAGGGAGATTATTCTGCATATTTTTGGCTCTCTCAAGACTTGTCATGATGAGTCTCCATGGCAATGAAAGACTTGTTTACAATCGGGATCAACTAATTAAACTCTCCCAAATCAGGATTATCAGCGAAACAACACATCAGAGCGGGAGTGAGACAGAGGAGAAAGCAATGGAGATTTAAATAATTTCTACCTACCGCTCTCACGGGTAATGTGAGATCACTAGCTAACAAAACAGACGAGCTCGAGATGCTAACAAGGTCTCAGAAAGAATACAGAGAGTGCAGTATTATGTGCTTCACTGAGACATGGCTGCATGAACACATCCCTGACTGTAATGTGTCTGTACCGGGCTTTAAAACGGTCCGTGCAGACCGCAGTAGACAACACAGCGGAAAGCTAAAGGGTGGTGGAATTGCAGTGCTGGTTAACCAGCGTTGGTGTCATCCTGGACATGTTACTGTCAAGGAGAAGATATGCACAAGGGACATGGAACTGTTAGCTGTGAGCTTCCATCCATATTATTTACCCAGAGAGTTTACCTGTGTTATTCTGGTAGCGGTTTATATAATACCTGGTACCGCACCAGACACAGCCTGTGACGTCATCAGCTCCGTCGTTGCTCGGCTACAAACACAGCATCCAAACTCATTCATGGTGATCTCCGGAGACTTCAACAACGTCTCCCTCTCTGCAACTCTACCAACATTCCAGCAGTTTGTCAGCTGCTCCACCAGAGAAAATAAGATGTTGGACTTATTTTATGCAAATATGAATAATGGATACAGTTGTTCTGCCCTGCCTCCTTTAGGAAGATCTGACCATAATCTGGTTCTTCTCACCTCCACCTACAAGCCCATCGTTCAGCAGCAACCAGTCATCACAAAGACTATCAAAATCTGGTCTGCTGAAGCTGAAGATGCTCTTAGAGGAGGCTTTGAGGCTACAGACTGGAACGTCCTCTGTGAACCTCATGGAGACGACATCAACGCCATGACTGAGTGTGTGACAGATTACATAAACTTCTCTGTGGACAGCATCGTCCCAACAAGAACAGTGAGGTGCTTCCCCAATAACAAACCCTGGATCACCAGTGACCTGAAAAAGCTGCTGAACATCAAAAAGAAAGCCTTCAGGGATGGAGACAGGGAGTTATTGAGGGCAACACAAAAACAACTTAAAACACAAACTAAGAAGTGCAAGGAGGACTACAGGAAGAAGTTAGAAAGTCAGCTCCAGCAGAATAACCTGAGGGATGTGTGGTCTGGAATGAAGAAGATCACCGGCTTCAAGTTAAAGGGGGACCAGCCTGATGGAGGTCTGGACAGAGCTAATGAGCTGAACATATTCTTCAACAGGTTCAGTTCACCCCCTACCTCCAGCCCAACAGACCACACACCCTCCATAAGCCCACTGCTTTCCTGTCACGCCTCCAATCTGTCACCCTGCAGCTCAGTCATGGACCAGAACACAGCTTCATCTCCCTCCACATCAGGACATCCTGAGACCTCCACCTTGTTTGTGTCCTGCAATCAGGTTAAGAAGCAACTTGAGAAACTGAACCAGAACAAGGCTGCAGGTCCAGATGGTGTCAGTCCCAGAGTTCTCAAGACCTGCTCAGAACAACTATGTCCGATTCTCCAGCACCTTTTCAACACCAGTCTGAGACAAAATAGAGTCCCAGTGCTGTGGAAAACCTCCTGCCTTGTTCCAGTGCCTAAAAAAACACAACCAGCTGAACCAAGTGACTACAGACCAGTTGCCCTGACATCTCACATCATGAAAGTCCTGGAGAGACTCTTACTGGCTCACCTCAACAAGCAAGTAAACACCTTTCAGGACCCATTCCAGTTTGCATATCGTAATGGACTTGGGGTTGAAGATGCCATCATATACCTGCTCCAGAGAGCACACTCTCATCTGGACCATTCAGGCAGCACTCTGAGGGTCATGTTCTTTCATTTCTCAGTGCTTTTAATACCATTCAGCCTGCTTTGTTATGTGAGAAGCTCCATAAATTCCAGGTGGATACCTCCACAACCACCTGGATCTATGACTACCTCACAAACAGACCCCAGTTTGTGAGACTGAAAGGTTGTGTGTCTGAGATGGAGGTCAGCAGCACTGGTGCACCACAAGGAACTGTACTCTGGCCATTCCTCTTCACTCTGTACACCTCAGACTTCCAGTACAACTCTGAGTCCTGTCATCTGCAGAAATACTCTGATGACTCTGCAGTTGTGGGGTGTATCAGGGATGGACAAGAAGCAGAGTACAGAGAACTGGTCAGTCAGTTTGTTAAATGGTGCGGTGACAATCATCTCATATTAAATAGCAGCAAAACAAAAGAGATGATTGTTGACTTCAGGAGGAAGAAGAATAAACAAAGCACTGTTTCCATCCTGGGAGAGGAGGTGGAGGTGGTGGAGGAATACAAGTATCTTGGAGTTCAGCTGGACAACAAACTGGACTGGAAATGCAACACTGACTACATCTACAAGAAAGGTCAGAGCAGACTGTACTTCTTAAGGAAGCTGAGATGGTTTAACGTCTGCACCAAGATGTTGCATATCTTCTATAAGTCTGTTGTGGAGAGTGCAGTCAGCTTTGCAGCATCTGCTGGGGTAGTAGCATCAGAACCAGAGACTTGAAGAGAATCAACAAACTGATCCAGAAAGCTGCTTCTGTGCTTGGAGTAACTCTGGAGCCGCTGGAGCTGATTGTCCAAAGAAGAATGCTGCACAAGCTGATGAAGATGATGGAGGATTCTTCACACCCTCTCCACAACACAGTGATGAAACAACAAAGTGTGTTCAGTGAGAGGCTTCTTCAGGTCCGATGTCAGACTGAAAGATACAGAAGATCATTCCTGCCAGCAGCCAGCAGCCTCCGGAACAAGACCTCCTCTAGTTATTATTATTATATACTACAATATTTCCCTTTGGGGATTAATGACGTATTTTTCATTCATTCATTTCATTTGATTATTATTATGTCTCTTCTGCAGATGTCAGTATGTTTATCTGAGTTTCACTGCGGACTTCCCAGCTGTACTGGAGCAGCCTTGGCTACTGGGAAGCTCCCAGTTGATCCTGCTGCACCCACCTGATGGAGCGGTCGTCGCTACCGGAGACGGCCAGAGGTTTTTTGGGATGGACATCGAGCGCCCAGAGCTCGCCTTCACTGTGTCCCTGCATGATGAGCAGAGGTTTGTCTCGATCCCGAACCATCACCTGCACAAACACCAGACATTATCTCACACGACGTTCACACACACAAACCTGAACTTCATGCAGACACACGAACAGGACGAGGAGGTGCTGCTGCAAATAAACGTAATCTTCCTCTCATTTTCACTGCTCCTTTCTTTTATTTTTTCTTTTATTCCTGTTTTTGTACATAAAGTGTAAACAAGCTGGTTTAAATAAAATAAATAATAAAATAAATAATAAAATAAAAATAGAACAAAATTAAATAAAATTTTAAAGATTTTTAAATATATCACCTATGAATAAATAAATGTACTACTTATGTAACGATAAACAAAACAAAATTAAACAAAATCAAAATGGAATACAATAGAAAGCCTAATGGGAATGAAGAATAACTGGATTAATAAATGGAGAAACTTGCACACACAATGTTTTCTATGCTTTTATGATTTTTCCGTTATGATGTGATATTTCTCCGGTTTTTGTTTCTTTTGCTGGAAATGTTTCAGTAACAACATGAATGATTCGTCAGACCTGCAGACGGATTTAACACCTGCTGTTTGAGGAAAACGTGACAAAGTATAATTCTACTAACTGGAGAGTATCTGCAGGACTGGGCGCAGCAGATCTCCCTGCAGCGGGACGGTTTGCACAAACAAACGTTTAATTAGTAGAAAGGTTTTATTGATTAGAATCCAGTTCAGCTGCAGGAGGCCTGAATGCAGCAAAATGAAGCCGAGACGCAGCGTGCAGCCTCACCTCAAAGATCTCGCTGTCCTGAGTCCCCGCCAGGATCCGGTCGGCTCGCCAGCAGACGCTGCGGATCGACAAACCTGGAGGAGGAAGAGGAGAAGCATCTGCTCAGCAATGAAAAGGAAAAACTTGGAGAAACGACAGAGAAGCTGGATGGAATTAAAAAGGAGGAGAAAAGGTGATGGAAAAGACAAATCAGAGCAGAGAAAAACAGTCAATTATGGCTGAAGAAACATTTCTGCTCCAAGCTGCTTCAATAAGTTCGTTTGATGAGAAGAAAATGTCAGATGACAGCTGTCGGGTCGACAAACGGACCTCCAGAGAATTTATCCAGAACCTGCTCCGTCGCCGCTCCACATCGCAAAGATTTTTCTTAAAATGTTCATAAAAAAATGTAATTAAATTTAATTTTCATTGTAAAATACTAACAAGTACAGAATACACACACACATGCATGTTAGGTTGACTGGTTACTCTGAACTGTCCCGAGGAGAGTGTGTGTGGTTGTTTGTCTCTTTGTGTGGCCCTGCGATGGACAGGCGACCTGTCCAGGTGTCCCCGCCTCTCGCCCAATGAATGCTGGGATACGCTCCAGACCCCTAATCGACTGAGTGGTTCGGATGATGAATGAATGAATAAAAACAACATTTACTATATAAACAGAAATAATGAAAAGAAAATGTAATGAAAGTTTGGCTTCAAAAGGAAAAAACAAACAAAGTCTGCAGACTTTCTCTGGTGGTGTCCACACGACGGAAACGCTGCCAACTTCTGATCTGCCGTGGAAACCGACTATTCTTCTGAAAACAGGAAGGATTTTCTCATTCAGGCTCCCAGAACAGCTGCATCTTTCAGCATCTCCTCCTCTTCCTCGGCATCCTCTGCTCAGACCTCCGCAGTGCTGGGATCCAGAATCTGATGCTCGCTGTAACCTTAGAAACTTCTCCCCGCAGCTTCACCCGCCGAATCAGCCTGACAGCTGAGGGTTCATGGAGGAAACGCGACCGGCTTCCTATGTAAACACTCATCACAGGAGGAGAGCTGAAGGAATGATGCCACCTGAGGAACGACAGCAGCCTGACGGCGGCGCTGAGGAACCTGCAAACTGGGAAATACTGTGAAACCAGTTACATGGAGGGGGGGCTAGTTTGTGTTGTTGAGTTCAGAACAAACATGCTGAAAGACAACGTCTGAGTGAATCACAGAGAAAGCTGATAGCCACCGAATGAGTCGCCACAGCCAACTGTGTGTCGTGTTGCCATGGTAACCTGCATGCATTCAGCTGAAAATAGAGAAACATATTTTCATGTTTGTGTGTTTTACACCAGATGAGTCCCGTTGCTGGTTTCCATCCTGCCTTTTACAGCTTCATCAGTGGAAAGTTCAACCTGAGCAAACCTGAACCTGGGATCTGGTTCAGAACCAGAGCCGGTCCAGTTCTAAGCATCTTGAAGGGAATATTTTTACTC